>NW_026592439.1:0-59937 GCF_907164565.1 Psammomys obesus | reverse complement strand
GTGTGTGTGTGTGTGTGTGTGTGTGTGTGTGTGTGTGTGTGTGTGTGACAGTTTCTCTGTGGAGCTTTGGCTGTCCTGGACTCAGTCTGTGGACGAGGCTGATCTCACATCTGCCCGCCTCTGCCTCCCTGGGTGCTGGGATTCCAGGTGTGCACGTTTGCACCCGGCTGTAGGGCTTTGTTTTAAAAATTAAAAATGAATAAATAAACACTAACTCAGCCGAGCATCCTGAGCCTCACTGCCCTCTTTACTTGGCTTGGGCTGGGGACACTGGCCGTTTTAGCCGCCTCCACGAATACCATGTCCCTTCAGGATTTTTTTCCAGCTCAGATTCCAGAAATAATTTTAATTGCAGAAAGTGGACATTGTATCCTAACAGAAGGAGGTTAGTAAGTGATCTTAGTATTCAATAGTAAAATCTTTTTAAAGATAAATGGTGAGACCCTGTCTCTAAAAGTGAGAGAAAGAGAGAGACAGAGAAATATGGCTGTTCGGAGAAGGGTAGGATCACAGTGGTGGAGTAGTCACAAATAGCTTGGCCTTTCTTCACCAGTTACTTGAAAAGAGTGACATTACGTTCATTTGTGGAACGTAGCATGAAAAAAAGAAATAGATTGGGACTATTTCCCAAATAATACGTCAAGGCATGATGGCTGAAGTAACTGACATACTTTTTTTGGTTGCTCTGTTTTTGAACAGAGTCCTATGTAAGCCAGACTAGTCTTGAACTCTTTAAGGTTTGTTTGTGGTTTTTGTTTTTTGCCCCCTAGACAGGTTCTTATTGTGTAGGCCTGGGGCGACAGGCACTAGTCACTATAACCAGTGTGACTGCTTTCTAGTTGTACGTGCTCTAATTGGTGTCATCATGGGGCGCCTGCTGAGAGGAGTCGGAGTTGTATGTTTTTCTCTTCTCACCAGTAGAGAAGATTTGGTTTGTTAAAATCAAGGGGTAACTTTTTTAAAAGATTTTTTTATTTTATTTTATTTGTATGTGTGTTTTGTCTGTATCTATATATCCATACCATACCACGTGCAAGCCCTCTGCCCACAGAGGCTAAAAGAGGATGTCATATCCTCTGGAGCAGTTACAGACTGTTGTGAGTCATGGCCTGGGTGCTGGGAATTGATCCTCTGACTTTTGCAAGACAAGCAAGTGTTCTTAACTGCTGAGCCATTTCTGCAGCCTCTGAGATACTTCATACTTTTATGTATGTATGTATGTATGTATGTATGTTTTGTCAATATAGGGTTTCTCTGTGTAGCCCTGGCTGCCCTGGAACTCTCTTGGTAGACCAGGCTGGCTGGCCTCAAACTCAGAGATCCTCCTGCCTCTGCCTCCCAAGTGCTGGAATTAAAGACATACTCCACCATCACCTGGCTTTGAGATACTTTTAAATAATTTTTTTTTCTTTTTTGCAGTGGACTGAACCCAGGGCCTCATGCATGAAACATAAGTGTTCTACCTCTGAGCTGTGTATTCAGCCATATTTTTTATTTCCAAATTAGAATGTAGAAATGGGAATGTGAGAGCTAGGTGAGGTTTTCTTGTTTTTAAGGATTTATTTTATGTGTGTGAGTGTTTTGCCTGCATGTAATGTATGTGGCAAATGTGTGCGTAGTCCCTCAGAGGTTAGAAAGATTGTCAGAGCCCCAGAACTAGAGTAACAAATGGTTGTGAGCCACTGCACAGGTTACTGGAAACCTAATCCAGGTCCTCTGCAAGAGTAACAACTACTCCTAACCATTGAGCCATTTCTCCAGCCCCACCGGTTTTTTATTTTTGTTTTTAAATTATATTATCCTAAAAAAGAAAACAAAAACAAAAATATTCTGTCATCCTTTCTTTTTAAAATTGTCTTTGTGTATTTCTTTGTAGTTGGTCTCTTCCCATGACAATGTCCGCTTGCCACCGTGGCACTGGTATCGCCGTAAGTGGAGGTATGTATGGGCATTTATACACACACACACACGCGCGCCTCTGAAAAACTGCTGCTTTCTGACTCATCCCTGCCTCCTTTGTACTCAGCAACTTGATTTGGAATGAATGTGAGTCCTTAAAACTTTACTTGTTTTCCTTTTTTTGGTTTTGATTTTTTTTTTTTTTTTTTTTTTTTTGAGACAGGGATTCTCTGTGTATCCCTGGCTGTTCTGGAACTTGCTCTGTAGACTAGGCTGGCCCTAAACTCACAGAGATCACCTCTGCCTCCCAAGTGCTGGGATTAAAATTGTGCGCCACCGCCGCCTGACTCCCTTTAAGCTTTTCATTAATTCATTCCTTTAACAATGAATTAAGTTCCTATGTTCCCCCTATTCTCAGCTGCACTTGCTACTTTTATAAAAGACTGAAGTTTGGTTTGTTTCTTGGCACTGACGTGGTGGCTCACAACCATCTGTAATTCCAGTTACAGGGAATCCAGTACCCTCTTCTGGCTTCTCTGAATATTGGGCACACAATTGGCACACATATACATATGCAGTCAAAGCTCCATATATATAAAAATAAAATACATCTTTTAAAAGTAGTAGAAAAAAAAAACAGTAACAAGAAAGACCATGTAGGCTTCATCCTGGAAAAAATACATCAAGAATTCCCAGCTGGTCATGGTGGTGCAGGCTTTTCATACCAGCATACAGGAGGCAGAGGCAAGCCAATCTTTGTGAGTTGAAAGCGAGCCTGGTCTACATAGAGAGATCTTGTCTCAAACAAACAAACGAACAAACAGTTTCCTTTGAGATTCCCTAGATCACCATTCTTTTCACTTGTAATGCCTCCTTATGACTGAGACTTTAATTAGCTACATATAATTTTGAGCATGGGCTGTGGTGATGTTTCCATTAATAATTGGCATAACTAATCTTTGACATCTCAGAAGGTGTCTGATCATTTATGGTTTAAAATCTTATTTTTAGCCTTTGTGCACTGTTTGTACTTTGTTTTCGTGTCTGTATTCTCAATGGAAGTGCATGGGGAAACAGGTAGCAGGGGAGGAAGTGTGGAAAGTGCTTGACTGTACATTAGTTCAGGTGATGAACTAATGAGTCGGGGGATGCTGGGGGAGGCAGGTAGCCGGGACATGTCATGCTGACTAGTGTGACAGTGCGGCAGATAAAGATAACGAGGTGCTGCCAACCTGAGCTTTGATGGCACGTGGAGAGCTTTCCCAGGGTTCTTTTAGATGTTTTCATTTTTTACTGCAGAGGGCGTTCCAGGAAAAAGTGTCTGAAAGAGTTATAGGCAGCTTCTACAAGTGGCAGAACACTTACACTCACGCAGCCCTACATAGCACTTCACAGATGTAGAGCCTGCCAGACAGGTTCTGGTAGCCAAGAAAAGGCACCATCTGGTAGTTAGTTGGGTAGCCGTGGCTGCTCTGTATTGTTTTGCTGTTTGAAGATTCTCTACTCTGGCACCTAGGTTCTAAGAGGGGTCTAGAGGAGCTTTTCCCTGACCTAATATATTGAATGGCCAGAGGAAGATTTAGGAAGTCTCAGATTGAATTTCTTAGGTATTTTTTATATGGCTAGCTTAGGACTCAGTGTAGACCAGGCTGAGCTCAGACTAGCAGTCTTTCTGATTGTGAGACAGCAGTAAGGTGACTTCAAACTGTCCTGTGAGGTTTGGTTTTTTATTTTAATTGTGAGGGATATTAAAAGGGAAAAATGCCACAATTGCAATTTTTCATTATTATCAGGGTCCTAGTAGCTTGCCCTCCACTATAAACTTTTTTCCTGGTGCTGGAGATTGAACCCAGAACCATATCCATGCTAGGCAATCACTTTACTACTGAGCCAATTATTAGGCCCTCTCACTATATCATGAGACACAAAATCTGAAGGTGAATTTATGTTTTTCTAATTGTGTGTGTGTGTGTGTGTGTGTGTGTGTGCGCGCGCGCCAGATATATAGGTGCCTGTGGAAGGCAGGCTCCCTGGAAATGCACTATGTAGTCCTGAAACATACTGTGTAGACCAGACTGGCCTTGAACTCACAGAAACCGGCTGTCAGTATCTCCTGACTTCTGGGATCCAAGGCATGCATCACCACACCTAGATTTCAAACCTAGGTCTTGTATATGTTAGTCAAGCATTTTGGCAACTGGACTACATCTCCAACAAATATTCTGTTATTTCAAAGTGGTTTAGGATTATTTCAGGTGTCAAAGAACCCAGTTTCATACATTACATTCTGTGTAACTGATGGGCTACTTGTTTTTCTCTTAGGGGTTTATCTTTTTGGCCTGTCGGCACTGCTGCTTCCCGGGAACTTTGAGTCTTACTTGACGTTTGTGAAGTCCCTGTGTCTGGGGCCAGCACTGATCCACTCAGCCAAGTTTGTGCTTGTCTTCCCTGTCATGTACCACATGTTGAACGGGATCCGACACTTGGTGAGTTAATTGTGGATTTGTACATTTCCTGGAGAAAGGGAGTGGGAAGGCTGAGAGGGTCCTCTCCCTTGTTTCTAAACTTAGTGTTTTTTACCCTGTCCCACTCTTCCATCCCCTATTTTGATGCTAGGGTCACAGAACCAAGGCCTTACACATGTTATACCTTTGAGCTATGCCTCTAATCTTAGAGCGATTCTTTGTTTGTTTGTTTGTTTGTTTGTTTGTTGAGACAAGTTCTCACTGTGTAGCCCTGGCTGGCATGGAACATGCTAAATAGACCAGGATGGCCTTGAATTTGTGGGCTGACTCTGTACCCCAGGTGCTGGACTTACAAGCATGAAATACTACACTGATGGCCCAACCTTGTCCATCAGTTTTGTTATTTTTTATTCATACAGCATGTGTGTGTGTCAGTGGTCCCAGGGATTGAAATCAGGTAGTCAGGCCTGACTCTTGCCTTTTCCTGAGCAATCTTGCCAGCCCTCCAGTACCATTCTTAAGGCTACTTGTGCTGGATCTTTACTCGGGTCCTTTTGGGGAAAGCTGAACAAGGCCTCTCCTGCATTCCTTTATGCGTTGTGGGTTAGGCCAGTACTGAAAGGGATCAGTGTGAATGTTCCCACTTTTAAGAGGCATATCATTGGTCAAAGACCCCTGAAACTAGATCTGGCAAAAAAGACGTATCTGTTAGATGAATCTGAACTGTCCAGCACTGTACTTGACACTGGGCATTTAGTTATGAGCTGGCTAAGCAGTTGCTGCTTTCAGTGTAGCATTCCTTTCTACCCGGAGTGACAAGTCTGGTTACTTTTGCTTTCCTCACTTTAGATTATATTTGAGTAACTGGAGAAAATGAGAGAAAACACAAACTAAGTGCCAACGATCCTAAGGTGGTTGTTGCTGTTTGCTAGTGTGGTACTGGGAGTCGAACCCAGGACCTTGTGCGTGCTAGACAGGCACTGTGTTAAATAGCTGTATCTCTGGTCCCTTTTTAATTTTTTACCAGTTTAAAATTTATTTTTATCATTTGTATGACTTTGTTGCCTGCATGTGTGTCTGTGTGCCATGAGCATGCTTGGTACTTGTGGAAGCCAAAAGAGCATGTGGTGAACTACCGTGTGGGTGCTGGGGACCAAACTTGGATCCTTGAGAAGAGCAGGCAGTGCTCTTAACACTGAGCGGTCTCTCCAGCCTTTACCTCTTTTTTCCTTTCTTTCTTTCTTTTTTTTTTTTTTTTGAGAAGACCTCATGTAGTCAAGATTGGCTTCAAATTCACTATTTAGACAAGAAAGACCTTGAAATTCTTATTCTCCTGCCTCTAACTCTCAACTGCCAACTTCGGGGATAGTGAGTGCTATTGTTGGCTTTTGAGACCGGCTCTCTTGAAACCTCGGCTGGCCTTAATTTTGCTGTGTACCTGAGGCTGGCTTTGAACAAACCCATATTACTGTTCTATTTTCAAACAGGGCTTTACTAAATTGTCCACCCTGTCCTGGTCCTCACTCTGTAACCAGCTGGGCCTGGAATTCACTACCTTCCTGCCTTGCCCCCCTACGTAGCTACTATTACTTTCCTGAGCCTCCAGTCTTGGATAGGATTCCAAATTCAGATCCTAGACTCAGGAACATGTTAGTCAGCTGGAAACTGTTCATGTTGCCTCCTACATGATCCTGACACTACATGGTGTTAGTTCAAAACTGGTGCAAGGCTGGGTTGTGTTTCAGTTGGTGGAATGCATGCCTAGCATAGAAACCTTGGGTTCTGACTCCAGTATAACATTATTAAAGGAGAGATAGGACTGGGCATGGGACCACATAATTTTGACCCAAGCCCTCAAAGGCAGAGGCAGGCAAATCTTGGACTTTAAAGCCAGAGTGGTCTACATAGCAAATTCCAGATCAGAAACTCTGTCTTGAACACACTCATTCAACAAGAGCAGCAGAAACAACAACAAATAAAAGTGAGCACTCTGAGAAGAGGGTCAAGAGTTCAAGATTGTCTTTGGCCTCATAGAAACTTCAAGGCCTGCCGTAGCTACATGAAAGAAAACAAAATCTGATGTCTTGGATTTTGTTTGTTTGTTTTTCTTTTTTCTTTTTTTAGACAGTATTTCCTGTAGACTTAGCCTCAAACTGGCTATATGTAGGATGACCTTGAGCTCCTGAGCCCTCTGCTTCTGCCTCTGTAATTCTGGAGTTAACTATGCCAGCACATCCAGCTCTTCTCTTTAAATGCTTATTTTTATTGTGTGTATATAGTGTTTGGACTGCATGTGTGTAAGTGTGTGGTGTGTGTACCTGGTACCCACAGAGGCTAGAAGAGGGGATGGATTCCTAGGACTGGGCTAGAGATGGTAGTGAGCCACCATGTGAGTGCTGGGAGTCAGCCAGTGCTCCAGCCACCGAACCAGCTCTCAGCCCCAGCTCTAAAGGAATTAAAGTTTGCTCAAACTGGCCTTGGGGTGAGAACATGTTAAGAGTTCATATTTTGTGACCCACTAGTCTTGTATCTTTCTCCAGAAAATAAATAAAGTGTATTTTTTCCAGTCTTTCATTATTTCTGAACCCAAGTCAGTTGAATGCTTTTGCCTTAGTTTGAGCTTTTATATCCTCCTCATCAGAGCCAGCCTTAGAGACAGACATTCTCTGGATTCTAGTCTGGTCCAATAGGCAGTTGAATGAAAAAAAATAAAGTGAGAGAGTAAATGATATAGTAAATTCAGTGTATTTATCAAGTGTTCCCCAGAGCAGTGTTCAGTGTGACTTAAAAGTGACTCCAGTTCTTGAGGGACACTGGAGAGAGGAGTCAGTTACAGTCACGGCTTTTGAATCCACAGAACAAAGCTCCGAGAAGGAAATCAGCCGCTCAGGCAGGCGCTTTTTCCTGTTTGTTTTTGTCTTAATATGGACTCTTAATAGAACTCGCGCTTTTTGCCCTGATTTCTGCCTGTTACGGTAATCTCTGTTGAGATAAATTAAGCACCTAAAGGCTTTAATTAAGCCCTAAATCTGCTTTTGTTTTTCTTCTAACGAGCACTAGCTCTGGATGTGGGTCAGGTTTTAAATGTTTGCTGTGAAATTATGTATCTTAGTAGTTGCCTGGCTGGAAAGTCTAAGGGGGAAAGGAAAATGGTATGATTATAAAGGAGAAAATGTAGCCTCCTTTCTCACACACTCTCCCCTCTCCCCTGAGACAGGGTTTATCTCTGTAGCTTTGACTGTCCTGGGACTGGAGCTGTAGACCAGACTGGCCTTGAACTCACAGGGATTCACCTGCCTCTGCCTCCTGAGTGCTGGGAGATGTAGGGTCTTTGACCTAAGTCTGGAGGCTTCTCCTACTATGACTACCCAGCAGGACTCAGTGTGTCATTAAGCATGTGCCAGTATGAGCCAAGCAGCTTTTTGTGGAATCTGCTTAACATTTCATGTCAGCTAGGCAGAAACTTAGTGGGCATTGAGATGAGGGTATCTTCTTACCTTGGTATTTTTTCTGGGCTCCTGCCAAATTTCGCTGCAGTGACTTCTAATTCAGTCAGTTTTATAATGGAGGTTCATGTGGTAATAAATGTTGCGGCTGCTTTGTGTGGTAAGTGTGAACCCTGAACCCTGTGTTTTGCCTTAGAGCAGTGGTTCTCAGCCTTCCTAATACTACAGCCTTTTCGTACAGTTCCTCATGTGTGGTGACCCCCAGCCACAAAGTTGTTTTTGTTGCTGCTTCATGTAATTTTGCTACCGTTATGAATCATAATGGAATATCTGATATGCAGAGTATCTGATCTATTACCCCAAAAGGGTCCCAATTCATGGGTTGAGAATTGCTGCCCTACAGTGTTTATATCCTTAGAGAGGGTTTGTTTGTTTTGTTTTCAGTACTGAGTTCTAATTCAGTACACACAAGGCAAGTGTCTTACCATGAAACTACAGCCCCCAGTTCTTAGTGTTTTAAAAAAAAAAATGACCTCTGACCCAGTGGGTAGACAGTCCACTTGGTGGATAGATACCAACAACAATAGATGACTGAAATGAAGAAGGAATTAACAGACTAGAAAACACATAACATAGCATCTGTTAGTAGTGGTAAATATTTAGTGTCTAATAAGTTTTTATTATCTTTTATACACCTTTCTACGAGGCTCCAATTTAAAGGATGGTTTTTAGTGGGATCATAGTTTAAAAAAAGAAAAGTTTTCAAGTTAGGCATGGTTGAAAATGCCTGTAGCCCCAGCTATTGAGGAACGTGAAGTGGGAGGATCTCTTGAGCCTAGGAATTCAAGTGTGTTCTAGGTCATATAGTGAAGTCCTGGATGGGACAGAATGGAAGAAGGGGGCGTTGCAAGTTAAGATTCTGATTGTGGTGGTAGTGTGTACCTAATCCCAGCACTCAGGAGGCAGAGGCAGGCGGATCTCTCTGAGTTTGAGGCCAGTCTGGTCTACAGAACTAGTTCCAAGACAGCGAGGGCTACACAGGGAAACCCTGTCTCAAACAAAAACAAAAACAAACAGGGTTGGAGAGACATCGCAACAGTTAACAGCACTGGCTGCTTTCCTAGAAGACCCAGGTTCAAGTCTTAATACCTACATGGTCCATTTCCAGGAGATCTGACATCCTCTCACATGCATACAGACAGAACACCAATTCACATAAAAGAAAAACTGAAAAGTCATTTAAAAAAGAAAAAAACTGGACACGCCTTTAATCCCAGCATTTGAAAGGCAGAAGTGTGCAGAGCTCTGTGAGTTCAAAACTAGCCTGGTCTACAAAGCTAGTTCCAGGACAGCTATACTATATAGAGAAGTCCTGTCTCTAAAAACCAAAACCAAAACAAAAAAACCCAGACAAACAAACAAAGAGGATTCTTAGGGAGATGCAGTGCAGTTGGTAGAATACTTGCCTAGCATGTGTATGACCCTGGATTTGATGCCCAGCACTACATAAACTGTATACTACACTTAGAAGGTGGAGGCAGGAGGATCACAAGTTTAGGGTTTTCTTTGACTACACGGTGAGTTCAAAATCAGCCTAGGATCCTGTCTCCAAATAGAAGACGGGAAGGAATTAGTTTTAGGTCCCAAAATATATTCTTTAGAAGATCAGACCTCAAGGTTGATCTCACTAAAGAAGAATTCTATGATTGAATACCGTGCATACATATTCCCATTTGGAGATTCACTGGCTGCATTAATAAATTGCTTGAGAATATCAAAGTTATGTGTTGGCCAAATTCATTCAACCACAGAACTTTCAGTATCTCCACCTAATGCCCTACACTGCAGAAATATGTTTGGTCCAGACATAGTGCACACCTGTAATCCCAGCACTTAAGAAATGTAGGGTTACATGGTGAATTCTAGGCTAGTCTGGAAAATCTAACAAGATCTTTTTTTTTTTCCTCCCTCGGAGCTGAAGACAGAACCCAGGACCTTGGGCTTGCTAGGCAAGTGCTCTACCACTCAGCTAAAGCCCCAACTCCATGTCACAAGATTGTATCTCGGAAAACAAGGCTATGTTTTGAAGGAGTACCTTTCCAGAGCCACTGGTCTAGATGTACTGTCATGTGGGAGGAGGGCATTACATCTTTTCAGTCTGGAGCTTTTGTGTGTCGGGCCTTTGGCATTCTGGAGACCATTCACCCTAACACTACCACATGAGAGGACTTGATTTTCCTCCTGGGGGAGTGGTTGGCAGATACTGTATTGGAACTTTTAGAAGAGTGAAAGTGGGGCATAGGAATGTGGTGCTTTCCTCTGGAATCCCATGGAAGGGATGTACCCATTCAGTAGATAAAAGATTTCTGAAAAATGTTGTGAGAATGGTTCTAATTACTGAATATGGAAAATAAAAACTTTTTTTTTTTTTTTTTACAGACATGGGACCTAGGAAAAGGCCTGGCAATGCCCCAGGTTGAGAAGACTGGAATGACTGTCTTGGTTCTTACCCTGTTGTGCTCTGCAGGGCTAGCAGCCATGTGAAGAGCTGAGATTGCCAGCATCGTCCTATACATTATCATACTGATTTATATTCCTGTTTATCACTCTTCAGCCACCAAGGCTCTCCTTATTTGTTTAGATGTCATGTGCTTCAGAACGCAGTAGAGAAGTTTAAAGAAGTTTAACAGTAGAAAAAGGTCATTTCCCTGGGCCTAGGAGCCCTTCCTCCCTCTCCACACTTGACTCTGATTTGTGCTGAGAGTCAGCTTTCAGCTCCTCCTTGCTGAGACGGTGGAAACAATGCCAGTTCTGTGGCTGCCCTGGGTGCCATTGCCTGTGGGCTGCTGGCCCAAAGGACCCTTGTGTTCATTGGTCAGCGCAGGGCCTTTAACACCCACACAGTGTGATTGAGAGAAGAAAGGTGGAGGTGGAGGGGATTGTCCTGCCCAGCTAGAGGGAGATAAAGAGCCGCTTGGATCTTGGAAGCTCATGCCTGGGGAAAAGATGTACAGCTTTTAATGGATGAGAAAGATAAAAAAAAAAAAAAAAAAAAAAAAAAAAAAATTGTATTAAGTTTCTGTTCTGTCATTTCTAGTAAAACATGCCTTTAATGTCATGTTTTCTAATCTAACTTCATGTACCGTCTTTCTTTGGAAACGATTAAAGTACTAATCATTTTATGTTCAACTCTTTGAAATCTAATGATGGTTGGTAGAAAGGATCTAATTTCTGCCCCTTCCTTTGGATCTTGGACATTTACACCCTCCCGTATGCCCTTTCCTAGGAGGGAAATAGTTTGCCCTATAACTGACTACTAAAAAATTGGAGGTAATCACATTCAAGCAGTCGAGATTTTTGGTAAAGAAAATGAGAAGGCGGTTAAACATGTTGGGAGCTTTTGGTCCATTCAGCAGATTGAGGAACATCTAGCACCCAGGAAGGTGAGAGCTGAGTGCTAATAACCTAAAGAGACAGATTTGGGGAAAAAACTAGTAGAGAATTTTTTAAAGCAGGGCAGGGTTGCGGGGGGGGGGGGGAATATATATAATGGGAAAAGTTCTTTTACCCCTTTTGGGATCCAGAGCCCTTATTGTGGGAGCCCGCCAGCAGAGTCTAACGGTTCTTGAGTTGGGAGTGAGGATTAAAATTAATAAACTAACACAACACACAGGAGACTTTTTTAAGAGACTCCAGACTCACAGCCATAGCAGCAGCCTGACTTTATTGCAGAGAGCTTTTAAGCCAGAGTAAAAACAGCTCAGAACAATGAGTTAAATTCATAAGGAGTTGAAACAAGAGGTGTGATCTTCACAAGCTGTCCCACCTGCTGTCACAAACAAAAGGAGATGGACTTGCAAATTCTTCCCTGACTTCAGTGAAGGCCTGGTAAAAGCAGTCTTTCTGCTGAGATTTAAATATCAAACCAGCTGCCAGATCAAGGCTCCCGACACCTTAGCAGGGCTGATTTGTCTGTAATGCTAGGGGTCAAAGTTAGGTCCTTGTACCTGCTAACAAGTACTGTGCCACTGGATAAGTCCCCTAGCTAGGAGTGGTATTTTCATAGTTGTTTTTTTGTTTGTTTGTTTTGCCAACTCTGGAGTTAGATCCATGTTGGGTCTGGAGATTTGGCTTTATGGTAGTATGTACAAGGCTTATCATTCAGTCCCCAGCATCAAGAGAAATGCTACTCCAGGAGATTAATTAAAGCAGCGGATTGGAGAAGAATGCTTAGCTGATGGTAGTTGAACAGGAAGACAACATGAACTCAAATAATTGGTAGCAGAATTAGGGGGGTGGGGCGGGGCTGGGGACTGCTTCAGTAGTCCCTTGAAATCTTTTGAGAAAGGGCTTTACCATGTATCCCTGGCTAGCTTGGAGCTCTACCCAGACTACCTCCAGCTGGCCTGATCATGCTTCACCAAGTACTTAAGCTGACCCAGACAGGCCTTGAACCTATGAGCTACCTGCTCCAGCCTCCCAAGTAGATGGAATTACAGGACTATGCCACCACATCTGCTGTGCTGGGAGGTCTCAGAGTTTCTCCAGCTTCAATCATCTGTCTCCTAGGTTGTCCTTTGAGTTGGGTCAGTGTTCATGGGGAAACACTTTGCCTTTAAGACTTGGCAAGGGCATTCAGTTTAACAGTAAGTGCCAGAATGATAACACAGCAGAGGCAATGGTAGACAGATTTGGTGGCTGGAAATGAATGTGGACTTCCTAACTTTTTTTTTTTTTAATGGTTTCTTAACCATCTAGTGATTGAAGGGGAAGTAGGGCACCCTGGCTTCTTTCTTTTTCTATTTATGAGCTTGTCTGTTGAGATAGCTCAGTGGGTACATGCGCCAGCCACCAAGCCTGAGGGCCTGAGTTCGATCCCCAGGATCCGTGTGGCAGAAGGAGAGAACAGACTCCCCCGTGTTCTCCACGTGCTTGAGGCACACCTATGTAAGTACATTAAGTGAATGAATAAGGTAATAATAAAAAAGTTACGTGCTCTACTAACAACTGCACTCGTGATTTTGAAGACAACATTTGTACAAAATTGGGTTCTCTGAGGGTTGGCCCCTGTGTGGTACCAACCAGCTTCTTCTTGGTCATTGTGGGGGTGACACTGACATTCTTAGGAGCTGATATCCTTTTCCTCACTCTCTTCCCCCAGCCTTCCCTCTAATTATGGATCACAAAAGACAGTCAGAGAACACAGAGAAAACCCAGGTCAATGAGATTTAACAATGTTTATTTGCCCAAATTTGCACTTACTCCTGGCCCAACATTTGTCTGTACCACATTTCTGAATACAGGGCCTTACTTCTTTCAGTCAGTCCCCAAAATGTCATCACAGCCTGGCCTCTGGCCCTGCAGGGTTGCAGCTTTGTCTGGCAAAGTTGCACGGAACTCTTCACAAGTGTTTACTTCATAGGGTTTCCTGGCTTCAGGGATTACAGGGGGGGTCCTGGGAGAGTTGTTTGGAGTTTGGGGACCTGGAGTGTGACCTGCAGAGGGGTGGGGACTTGGAGGTTCATTTGAATCTTCGCTATGGATAACCAGGGAGCTGGGAATTATGGTTGGACTTGGTGCTTGTTGTACAGTCTTTGTGACCGATTTCTTCTTTGTCTTCTGACTGCTGGGGTCATGGGGCTGTTGGGGAAAGATGACCATGCTCTGGTTAGGCCCAGGTCATTGCCAGTCAGCCTCAGAATCCAGCTCCCTTTCTCCTCACCACTGGCAGAAGGAGGTCAGGATGTGAATAAGGATAGTTAAATTTAACTTCCCCCTGGGATTATTTTCTACCGAGGTTAGGGGTGGGGAGCAAGATGGCTTTGTTTTGTTCCTTCAGACCTCAGTGATTAGGGACTGAACAGCACAAGACAGTTTGGGTAGAGAGCCCCTCCCCTCTCTGGAACAGTGCTTGGCATAACAGTTTTAAGGCTGAAAAGTGTGGAGACAGTAAGGGTTTTGGTTAGATGGGAAGGATGGATACCTTGCCTAGGATTTCAGGATACAGCCCATTGCAGGCATTGAGCAGATCAGGGTCCTTGTGTATCCAGTTGGTGAGGGTGGTGGCAGCAGCCGTTGTACGGGCGGTCAAGTTCACCCGAGAAGGTGGTATCTTCAGGGGCATTTCCCAGGTGCTCATGAAGGTACCCCAAGGACTTGCCTGAAGGAAAAACAGATTGCTCACCAGGTCTTCAAGGCCGGTAAGTGCCCGCTCGGCAGCACTTGCTGGCTTCAGGTCCATTCGGTTACTTTGGCAATGCTTAGTAACGAAGAACCTGAGAGGCTGCTTCATGTGGGGTCTCTCCCTCTCCTCGGCCAGTTACGTTGCTGTTTTTCAGCCCTTTCCTTTCAACTCAAATTTTGCCTTCTCAGGCTAAGTGTGATAAAGGAGTCCTGTGTGTAAATATTATGGTCCGAAAACATTGTTTATATATTCATCATTTTGAGGACTTCATGTGCTAAGCACCGTGCTGACCTGGTGGATAAACTGGATAGGGAATTGGGGCATCAGAGTTTGGATTTTAATTTGCTTGTTTTTCGAGACAGGGTTTCTCTGTGTAGCCTTGGCTGTCCTGGACTCACTTTGTAGACCAGGCTATCTTCAAGCTCACAGAGATCCCCCTGCCTCTGGCTGGGATTGCAAGCATGTGCCACTGCCACCCGGCTGGACTTGTTTTTATGCATCTGCTCTTTTTGTTTTGTTTTGACACAGTGTCTTTTTTGGGGGTGGGGCGTAGGGTGCAGGGTTTCTCTTTGTAGCCTTGGCTGTCCAGGACTCCCTTTGTAGACCAGGCTGGCCTCAAACTTATCGAAATTGACCTACCTCTGCCTCCCTGAGTGCTGGGGTTAAAGACGTGGGCCAAAGCCACCCGGCTGACAGTGCCCAGCTGACAGTATCTTTCTATATATTCCTGGCTGTCCTGGAGCTAGCTCTGTAGACCAGGCTGACGTCAAACTCAGAGATCCTCCTGCCTCTACCTCCTGAGTACTGGGACTAAAGGTGTGCACCACCACACCTGGCTAGCTCTTACCTTTTTTAAAGGGATGGAGGTGGGGAATCTCACCTTGGAACGGGGCACTGAAGGTAAGAGATGACCTCGATCGTTGGCAATTATCTGAGTGTAGCCTTCATGGGTAGTGATTTTCTGTGGTGGAGGTGGAAAGAGAGAGGAAACTGAAACGAGTGTCAGAGGGGCTTGGAGTGAAGGCATGGGAAAGGAGAATGTAGACCATTTGAAGGCTAGAGGAGTTCGGTGACAGAAGAACATGAGGGCAGACACTATAACCTGGTGGGGGGGGAGGGGAGGAAAGGGGCTTGGAATACCTGTTTTGTTGGCTTGCTAGGAGACCAATTCTGCAGGTACTTGGGTGAGAAAGCATTTTCATACTGTGGAGAGAAAGAGAGGGGTTTCTGTGAGGCTCAAAGGCTTCACTGTGAGAAGGGGTGTGTAGAGAGGAAGCAATCTTAAGGGTGGCGGGAACTAAGGTGATGGGTTAATGTGTAAAAGGAAAGTGAAGTGGGTGCTGAGTCTGGGAAGAGAAGGAGCCCACTGGAGCTGGGAGGGAAGGAGGAAGGGATTGAGAACAGTATAGAATATTTTGTTATGTTTTTTAAAGTACCAATTAAATGTTAATATTTGGAGTTTATTGAGTTCCAGTGAGCATTGCTAAACTTAATTTTTAGTTTTCACGTTGCTGATAAAACCTTTAAAGTTACGTTTGTGACTCACTCCGTCGGGCAGTGCTGGAGAGGACCAAGGGTAGGTAATCAAATCCATCTTTTGCTACCTTCTTTAGCTGGCCAAAGGGCAGAGACTGCCATCTATTTATCTATTCATTTATTACAAACATTTATTACAAGCTATGACAGAAGGTAGTTGGCCATAACGGCACACATCTGTAAGCCTAGCACTTAGCAGTTGAGGCGGGATGATTTTGAGTTTGTAGGCCAGTCTTGGTGGGCTACATAGTGAGTAGCAAGACCTTACCCTCCCTACCCCAACACACACGTGAAATAAAAAGAAAAGTGCTTGGCCTGGAGTTCCATTTGTAGACTAGGCTGGCCTGGGGTTCCGTTTGTAGGCTAGGCTGGCCTGGGGCTCCATTTGTAGGCTAGGCTGGCCTGGAGCTCCGTTTGTAGGCTAGGCTGGCCTGGAGGGAGCTCTGTTGTAGGCTAGGCTGGCCTGGGGCTCTGTTTGTAGGCTAGGCTGGCCTGGAGCTCTGTTTGTAGACTAGGCTGACCTCAAACCTGCAGTGATTAGTCTGTCTCCCTGTTCCAAGTACCAGGGTTACAGGCATGTTCCACCATGTTCAGACTCATATATTCATATTCTCTGTCTTTGTCTCTCTCCATCTCTGTCTCTGTGTGTGTGGGGTGGGGGGGGGCCTGTCTCACGGAGCTCAGGCTAGCCTTGGACTCAGTATGTAGCCAAGGATGCCTGGAACACCGGATCCTCCTGCCTCTGCCTCTCAAGTCCTGGGATCATGGGGGAGCAGCTCTACCCCTGCCTCAGTTACTGTATTTTGAGTATTTCCAAAACAGATCAGAGATAACTCTCATGTAAATAAATATGACTTTGTTACTTGACTTACAGGCATAAAATGTTTACTCTGACCTGTAAAGATAAACTCACTGGCTTACTCTAAAGCTTTAACTCAGATCCTTTTCCAGTGTTCCCGGGTCCTCTGAACCACGAGGTGAAACACATCTCAGCCCATTCAGCATCTGCTTAAGGATCAGAATCTGACGGGAGCGGGTAGATCAAGGGTGAATCTGGAAGGTCAAATCAAATGTAAAGGGGTAAAGAGCGAGAGCTTACCTGGTTGGCACTGTAGTTAGAGGCCATGATCCTGTACTGTTTGGCCTTGTTGCCTGGCAACAGCAGAAGCATGGCCTTCTGGGAGTACCTGCCAACCGCAGGGGTCGGCTACCTTCTGTGGCTCACACTGCCCCCTTCCTTTCTCTCTGATAATTAGGTTCATTTTCCTTTTAGAGGGCGGGGGACCAAACAAACATGAGAAAATGAACTTCAGAACAGCCTTGTACACTCGATCCTCCTGCCTTTGCCCCTGAAGTCCTGGGATAACAGGGGAGTAGCTCTACGCTCGTCTCAGTTACTATATTTTGAGTTTTCCCAAAACTTAGAGATCACTTTCTTGTAAATAGCTTTCCCCCCAACATAAGTTAACCCGGCTTCAAAATTTCCAGGTTGTCTTTGAATGACATCTTCAACTATTTAATCAAACTTTGGGACCCCAAGAGATGCGTTTGTGAGGTGTTGTGGTATAATGAACTGGCTGTAGTTCTAGAAACAGAGCCGAGTCTTTATTCACCATGGTGCTATGTGGCCTAAGCCATTGGCTTCGCTTCACTGAATACCTGTCATCACATAGTGTAGCGATGACCTGCTTTGTCCAGCAAAGGGTAAAGTTAGTGAAATGCCTGGACGATGAAAATGCACAGTGGGAACTGGACTCTGCCAAGAAGACACTGTTCCCAAAGGCACAGTGCTTAGGAAGCAACCAGCATGTTCGTTCCCAGAGGGAAACAGATGTCTTGTCTTTGGTCCTGATGTGACTCCTGTCTCCTCCATCCGTCACAGAACCCAAGAGCACAGGTTCATAGTGTTGGTTAGGATCTGGCAAATCGGGACCTAGGGAGGGAAACGGAGCAGAGATAATGAGAGAAAGTCTGATGCAAAAGCACCAGGTTTGGGAGGACGGAATGATGATGTCAGGGCTCAGACCTGTTAGCTCTAAAACCAGAAAATGCTCTGAGACACACCCATTCTCTGTTAAGCCCATCTTCTCATCTCCCAGGCTGTTAGAACTAAAGGGGGCTTGCCAGTTATATAGTCTCCAGTTTTCAAAAAAGAAACCAGTTGTGCAAAGATACTTCAGAGCCAGGTATGGCTGTGCATGCCTGTGACCCCAGTATTAAGGAAGAGGAGGCAGGAAGATCTCAAGTTCAAGATCGGCCTGGGCTACATGGAAGGACCCTGCCTCCAAAAAAGAAAAAAGGAAGGGACTCTGAAAGAATCAGACTAACTTTGTAACCTATGTTTCTTTTAACTGCCTTATAACCTACAGTTTTAGGCCTATGTTCATTAAAGCCTTTTAGTGCTTCTCCAGAGAGCTGAGGAATGTAAAAGTTCCTGCCATCAGCCATCTGTGAGGGCAGAGATAAGGAAGAGAACAAACAGAGAGCCCTACTAAATGAAGAGTAAATCACCGATTGGCGCCTGTGAAATGGGCCTTGTTTGAAAACCAGGCCAAATGACCCCAATCCTTTTCCTGCATAGCTCCTGACCTTTGATCCAAAGCCTGTAACCCCCATTCCTCAGAATAGACACGGGATAAATTAGTTACTCTCCCATCTTTAACTGTGGCTATATCTCATGTGGCAAAAAATTCCAAACTGACTTGGAGATCAGATATTTACGGCAGGACTGACTGGACCTAAGGGTGCCCAGAACCAACCAATTATTTTAAAAGTTAAACACCTCATCTGATCCTAAATCCCCAAGAAGGGAATCCCAAGAGATTCCCGCCTTGTGTTTTTTAAAAACCTAAGGTCTTTGTCTCCCGGAGCCACTCCTAGCTGACCAGCAGCGGTGATCCCATTGCGCAATGGTCAAGAGGAGTCTCTTGCGTTTTTGCATCGATGGATGATTAGTTTCCTGAGTTCTCTTCATACCTTCTTATATTTAGGCTCTTGCTGGGCCTAAAAACTCAAGAGACCCCCTCCTTCCTGGGTCTGAAGGGAGTTAACAGTCGCTGGGGGAGGGACTCACAAGGCCCCAGCCTTTATGTGGAGCCAGTGGCGGTTAATGGTTCCTGGAGAAGGACAAGGCCTTTTTCAGTGTTGTAGCCAGTCGCTGGGAGGTTGTCCACGGAAATAACCTCCCACTCTGAGCTCAGCAGGACACACTCGCCCGGGGGTGGTACCTTTATTCCCAGCATTGAAGAGGCAGAGGCAGGTGGATCTCTGTGAGTTTGAGGCCAGCCAGCTCTCCATAGTGAGTTCCAGGCCAGCCAGGTCCACATAGTGAGACCTTATCTCAACAACCAAACAAGAACAAAAGTCCACATGAAAGTTGGGAGAGGCTTGTTGGGAAGCAGAGGGGGTTCATTGGAAGTGGGGGGGCGGTTAAGAGTTTAAGAGGGTAAATATGCTCAGAATCATGCATCTGTGGAAATGTCACCCTGAAACCTATCCTCATGTAATTAATAGAAGGCTGATTTCAAGACAGTGCGGAGCGGGGAGAGCTGGAGAGATGGCTCAGTGATTAAGGGTGCTTGCTGCTCATCCGGTGGACCCAAGTTCCCGAGCACCCATGGCTCACAACCACCTGTAACTACAGCCACACGGTATCCAACACCCTCTTCTGAAATAACTACCCCAACCCACACATACGATAAAAAAAATAAATTTTTTTTTTTCAAGAATGCAAGCTGCATGTGGTTGCTTCTACCTGTGATTCCAGCCCTGGGGCTCCTGAGGCAGGAGGATTGCTATAAGTTTGGATCTAGCTTGGGTTACTTGAGACTTTGCCTCCAAAATTCTGGGGGGGGGGTAGATAACTGTTATCCCATCCAACACACCCAGCATCAGGACACCCCTGACCCTTCAAGAGAATGGGGTAAGAACAGCTCTTACTATCGGCTGTCAGTTAACAGCTGGGTCCTGGGGCAGACGACAGTAGACCTATGTGCTTTGTCCCTGTGCTTCTCATTACTCTCCAGAGGGGACAGGAGTTATTTTAGGACCAAGGACCTTCTCTGTTCTAGAACATCCATTTTGCCCACAAAAGGCCAAGTGACAGTTTTGCACCCGTGGTTTCTCTGCGGGTTTTTTGTCTTCGTTACCAGCTATTAAAGCAGTTTTCCTTAGCTCAGTGTGTAAACCTGGACCTACGTGAGGACAACCACCAGTGTCCAACCTGGAGCCAAATTGTTTGCTTGGAATACGAGGCCTTTGGAAAGCTCATCTCCCTGGGCCTTAGCAACCATGTACGAAAAATAAAGATTGCCCTAGTTCTGAGCATTAACTGCATATAACACACCTTGGTAAGCACTTAATTCAAAGAGGCCCAATAGTTGTAATGTTGTTATTGGCTTATGAGTACCCAGAGGGGCAAATGTGATGGTGCACACACCTTTAACCCCAGAACTGGGGAGGCAGAGCTGGTGGAGCTCTGTGAGTTTGAGGTCACCCTGGTCCTGATCAGCCATGGCCACACAGACTTTGTCTCAAAACAAACAAGCAACAATTTAAAAAAAAAAAAGAAAAAAGAGTATCCACAGGGACCATCAAGATGGTTCAGTGGGTAAAAACACTTGCCAAACAGGCCTGGAGGTGTGAGTGTGACCCCAAAGCCCACACAAAAAAGCCAGCTGCATCTGTAGCCGTAGCCGTAGTGTTTCTCCGCCCAGATGGCCATGCGAGACAGCCCCCCCTCTCCTACAGCAGGCAGAAAGAGCAAGGAGAGGACAGGCTTGAGAGGTTTTCTCCAATTGCCATATGCTATGTGGTACACGAGTGCAAATTCATTCATTCTACACACGCACAGAGATACATGTTCAGGTTCTGTTAAGCAGAAAAGGGCGGGGCACTGGAAAATTACGGGTGTATGTAACCTAACCAAGGTAAGAAGCAAAACCTTGAGCCTCCAAGGACGAGGAATCTGGAGAGTAGAGCCTGATCACAGGAGAATTTTCACTTTTCTCCTTCAACATCTCTTTATCTCTTCACCACAGAAATCGATTCTTATTTCTCCTCAGCCACAGTCATTTGCTGAGACACATTCTCCAGAGATAATGTGAGTTATGGTCCCGAGAGTCTGACAGTGTAATGGGGGAAGGGGGTGGAACAGAAAGGACAGAATTGATTCTGGCCAATGAAAGGGCAGGGATGTGGCTCAAGTTGGTAGAGTGCCTGCCTCTTAAACAGGAAGCCTTGGGCGAGATCCCCAGCCCCACAGAAGTCAGGAGGTGTCCAGTGCCTGTGATCCCAGTGCTTGGAAGGCAAGGCAGGAGGATCAGAGGTTCAAGGTCATCCTCAGATGTATATTGAATGGTTTGAAGTTAGCGTTAGGTTACCTGTCTCAAAATCATAAGATTAAATTAAATTAAAAAGGGGCCAGCACAAAGGGTCAGTGAGTGAAGGTGCTTGCCACACAAGCCTGGTACCCTGGCTTTTATTCCAGAGCACACATAAAGACGGAAGTGAGGAACCACCTCCATATGTTGTCCTCTGACCTCGTATCCACACATCACACACACACAGACAATAATAAATGAAAAGTTAAAAAATAAAATAATATCCCAAGTTCAAGGTCATCCTGAACTATACAGTAAGACCCTTTCTCTAAAGAAACTAATTAAATAGCTAGATCAAGCCAGTCACGGTGGCACACACCTTTAATTCCAGCACTCAGGAGGCAGAGACAGGTAGCCCCTGATTTTTGAGGCCAGCCTATGATTAGCCAGGGCTCCACAGAGAAGCCCTGTCTCAAAAACAAAAACAAAACAAAAAACCTGTTAGAACCAGTTATCAGTTTTCATATATTTTTTTCATACATAAAAGAGAACACCTTATACACACAAGACATAAAAATAAATAAAAACCTCTAAAAACAAAAATCAAGCTAGGTATGGTGGCTTAAGACTTTACATCTGGCACACTTGAGGCTGAGGCAGAAGGATTGCTATGGGTTTGAGGCTAGCTTGGACTACACAGGAAGATTCTGTCCAAAACAGAACGAGATCACGTGCACATGTACCTTCCCATGCTCTAGTATACAGGGCCTCTTTCCGTGGCCGCGCTGAGGCTCCCCCACGATTTCCCAGCTCACGGGCAGTGCCTCCATTCGTGGGTCACCTTGCACACGGGCTTTCCGCAACGCACGTTAGGAAACGAGGTTGTGGAGCCGAGACTCAGGTCTGGCAAATGGCTTTTCACGGCATTTTATCCCTGAACCGCCCATGGCAGTCTTCTGGCGGGTCTGCAGGTGGAACTAAGAGTGTGTGCGTAGCGTGTGCAGATCGGGGGTTCAGTCCCCAGCACCTCAGAAAACAAAACGGAACCCCCAAACAAACGACCCCAGCAAGTCTGAAGCAGACCACAAGGGCTTGCTAGACTGACTAGCTGTCCAGACAACACAGGCATTACACACTGTGGCTTACCTAATTCACAATAGCCCAAAATGAGACACTTAGACCTCCCCACAAGACCAGGTCTTTAGCCCAGGCTGGCCCAGTTTCCTGTGTAGCTGTGGGCTCTGCCTCCTGAGTGCTGGAGACGCTGACGCACATCACCACACCACGCTTGAAACAGGAGCTTTTCTTCTTCGGGTCTGGAAGGCCTATGGTTTGTGTGGCAATTCCGCACAGGGGCCACATGCTGCTCTTCTCTGGGCGGCAAAAATGGGAAGCTAAAAAAAAAAAAAAAAAAAAAGGCGAGTAAGCAGTTTTTTTGTTAAAGACTTAAGCATCTGTTTTCCCTTTTCCCTGAACCATTGGCTTTAGCTGTATTGTCAACCCTCCATGATTTCTCCCAAGTAGCTCCTAGGAGCCCTGCGTGTCACCTCAGGGCCGGGTGGTAAATATGGGCTGGTGTGGAGACCTGAACTTCATGGATTTCCCCATGAAATCGGAAAGCAGTTTGGTACCAATAAAACCAGAAATCAGAGGTGACTACAAACATAAATGCTTCAGTTCCGAAACCCCTGAGTTTAAGTTATAGTATTTTTCTTCTCTGAGACTACAGCACCCTCTAATGGAGATTGCAATTATCACTCCCTTTACCGTGTGTGTGTGTGTGTGTGTGTGTGTGTGTGTGTGTGTGTGTGTGTGTACTGCTCAAGAAAAAGGAGAGGAGATGGCATAAACTGAACTGGAGTCAATGAAGAGGCAGAGAAGAAAGAGTGTATGTTTGACACAGAGGCTCCTGCAGCCCAGACTGACCTTGAACTTCTGTGTCCAGAGCCTTGGCCGAATTCCGGCTCCTCCCACCTCCATCTGCTGAGCAACGGGAATGGATTACAGCTGTGGCACTCAGTTTGCGATGAAATGTTTTAAAACGGAAAAGCCTACATTAAATGGATTAGAAAAAAAAAAGTCAAGTACTTAACAAAACTGGTCTGTGTGTCAACTGTGAGCAAGGGAGTGAGCATGTGAGCAATACAGACCCTGGCTTCTGTGCCCGGGTGTGCTGAGCTCTCCAGCTCACTCCGTTCTCGGAAGTGCCTTTCTCTTCTCTATAAGCTATTTCTACCTTTTTTTTTTTTTTTTTAAATTACAGAACGTGCTGAGCAAGGTGGCACACACCTTTAATCCCAGCACTCCGGATGCGGAGGTAGAGGTAGGCAGATCTCTATGAGTTCAAGCCAGTCCGGTCTACATAGTGAGTTCCAGGATAGCCACGGCTTTATAGAGAGACCTTGTCTCAAACAACAACAAAAACAAAAGAAAAACTGAAAAAACAATTGCAGATACTAAAATATTGCGCTGTGCCCAGCAGTTCAGGCATACAGTCCAGACTACTCTAGAGGCAGAGGAGGGAGATCACAAGTTCAAGGCCTCTTAGCGAATTTAAAATATTAAAAAAAGGCCCTGTAGAGGTATAGGAGCAGCACAGCCCTTGCCCAGCATTTAAGCAAGGCCTGGGTTTCCATTGCTGGTACCAAAATCAGAAGATGAAACTAGAGTCTTTCCTCAAAACGACTGGCCTAGAGAGTTTCGCAGAGGATTCCGTTAGACCTTATTTTTTATTCTGTAAGTTTTTATTTATTCATTCTGAAAGTGCCAGGGATTGGACCCAGATTCTAGGCAGCACTCTGTCACTGAGATATGTCCAGCGTCCTTTTAAATTTGCTTTGGAAATAGCTGCATGAGAAAACGCAGTTGCCACCAAGGCTGACAAGCGGAGTCTGACCCCCGGGTCCCACAAGGTGAGAGGAGAAGTGACTTCTGTAAACTGTCCTCTGACCTCCACGAACGTGTGCAGCGCACATGGACACACACACACTTTTTTAAAATTTGCTTTTCCAATTATTTGTAGTTGCCTTTTGCAGAGGACAGAGGAGGGTGTCTGGTGTCCTCTCGCATTAAGCCCCACCTATGACCACCTCAGCACTGGGGTCAGAGGTGAACATGAGACCCAGTTTGTTACACGGGAGGGAGCAGGACGTTGGGTTCAGATCCCTGTGATTTCTCAGCACGGGCTCACACCTGAGCCAGCCATCTCTCAGGAAGCCTAGGCACTCCTCAGATTCAGTACGTAGCTGACGATGCACTTGATCTTCTTGCTTCTGCCTCCAAATACTGCAATGACAGGTATGGCCACTACACCTGACTCTTCAACTTCTTCAGTATTCTCAAGCAGGACAAATAAACCAAAGCCCCAAGTCCATTTTATGAAGTATGAAGTATGTATATGGATTCCTATATCTTCATTCTGGAGCTGTGTCAGACTGTAGATGTGTGTGTGTGTGTGTGTATGTGTGTGTGTGTGTGTGTGTACCATACAGGAATTTCAGGTCGTAAAATCAATTCCAAAACTACACAAACAAAAGCAGAATACAATAGCACGTCAGAACATAGTATCAAAGTCAGGAGTAGTGAATCTTCATTGTCAACCTAACTAGACTTAAAACCACCTCGGAGACACACTTGTCGGTCTCTGTGAAGGTGTTGTCAGATGTCACTGGGAAGAGACCTACCCTGAATGTGGGTCGCAGGGGCTGCAGCTCCATACTGAATAAAAATGGAGAGAGCTGACCGAGCACCGGTGCCCATCTCTGCCCCAAAAGCTGGGGACTGGGTGGGACTGGAAGCATCTTGAGCTGCTCGTTTGTGTGACTGGAAATGATGCTGGTCATAATGGACATTACATTTTAGGCAATGAACAACATTTGCTAAAGTTGTCATGTATTGTTTGAGCTCACTAGGAAACGGGCTCTTGAAGGGGGGGTTGTCCCTTTCCCCTATTTCAGTCCCCAGCATTCTTGTTCAAAGTGTCTTGGGACCCCTCGTCTATGAATGGGCTGCCCAACCCCGACTCTGTGCCAGGAAGAAACAGGGCGTTGGCGGTGTCTCAGCTGAGGTTTTAAGCAGGAGCACACACATATGGCTTCTCAGAAGATCTCATGTTAAAAAACTGACTTTATTTAGTTATTTTACCATCAGAGCATTTTGCTTCTCGTGTCCAGGATGGTGGGTTCTCAGGGCATCCCAAGAGAACTAAGAGGAAGACGTTGTCACTTTGTCTAATAAAATAGGTGTCACTTCCTCCTTAGTCAGTGTCTCCTGTGGAGGAGACACAGGCTGCATTACTCAAGTGAGTAGACAGAAATAGCCATGACACAGGGCAATGACGGGAAGCTATTCAGTGACTACGGTTGAACGTCCGGTCTCTCTCTTTTGAGAAGTCTGTACCCATGCTCAGGTTTGTAAGGTGTGCCCTGCCTTTTTCCTAAGCTCCTCTCTATCTTTCAGTTTCTATACTTGAGTCTGTATTAAACATGGTATTGTCTACACCTCTGTCAATACCAGCACTCAGGAGGCGGGGGCAGGGGGATCGGCCCTGGCGCTTGCCATCTCTCCAGCTCCTGAAGGACATTTCAAACAGATTCAAGCATGCAGGTTAAGTCGAAAGAGAGGCTGGGGAAAGAAAAGACTTACGTAAGTGTGCTCGTGGGCTCCTCCAGGGAGAGCCACGGATAAGTATCTTAACACGAAACGTATGTAGCTGAAGTTCTATCTCAAAAGGTTGAACACACGTTTATAGAGCGGGTCTAGAGAAACCATCAGGGTTACTCACAGGGACTCTGGCGAGAGTCCTGGAACATGCTTCTTCACAGATGGGAAGAGTTGCAATGCCTTAAGTAAAGGCTGCTAATTGCACTGTATTTGTGCCTTAAGCAAATGTTGTTAATTGTATCGTATTTGTAATTCTTTTGTTTATTGTGGTTTTTTTTTTTGTTTTTTTTTTGTTTTTTGAGACAGGTTTTCTTTGTTACATAGGCTCTGGCCATTCTGGAACTCATTATATAGACCAGGCTGGCCTTGAACTTCCAGAGATACATCTGCCTCTGCCTCCTGAACGCTGGGACCAATGGCATGTGCTACCACACTGGGCCCTCCTGCAGTTCTTGATTCTCAGCAAGAGACACCAGCCTGACTCTGACGTGAGAGGCTCCTTTCTCATGTCCTTATAATTTCCCTATTTTTTATCCTGTTGGCACAATGACCTCCCAGTCCCTCACTCACCTCTCTGTGAAACTGATGTGGGTTTGGTTTGTGGTGGTGGTTTTTGTTCGCTTTTTTCTGTTTAAACAGGGTTTCTCTAGTCCTGGCAAGAGTGGAGCTTGCTGTGTAGGCCAGGCTGGCCTGGAATTCCTACTGATCAACCTGCCTCTGCCTCCCAAGTGCTGGGACTTCAGGTGTGCTGTCAGAACAGATTTTTAAGTCAGTGGTTCTGAGCCCTCCTAATGCTGTGACCCTTTAGCGCAATTCCTCTTTCTGTGGTGACCCCCAGCCATAGCATTATTTTTGTTGTTACTTCATAACTGTAATTTTGCTACTGTTATGAATCCTCTTGTAAATATCTGCTGTGTCACCCCGGTAAAAGGGTCGTTGGACCTCCAAAGGGATCTGGACCTCCGGGGTGGGGACCACTGTTTTAAGTGATACTCCAAGCAGAAAGGAACTTGTGGACATCAGTGTAAACGACCAGGCTTTGGATCTAGGTCCATCGCGTAATAGAATGGAGTCACAAGCATGTCTATACTCTTGACGTATAACATTATGGTGATGATTATCTCTTAAGGGGATTACGAGGACTCGGTAGCGCCTCACATGGGTGCGATACAAAGTAAATGTAAACCGAGCGATTATGATCTCCAAGTTCTCATTAATAAGTTCTGAAATCTCCTTAATGGAAGATAACCTTACCAAGTGAACAGCTGAAGTGTTGAGGCAGGCCAGGGATTGGGGGTGGGGGTGGGGAGTGGGGATGGGGCGGCAGTGGGGGTCTGAGGGATGGGTGAGGGGTTTTAGGGGTGTGCACCACAGCAGTCACAGCACAGACAGGAGGATCTCTCTGAGTTCGAGGCATGGTCTATAGGGCTACGCGGAGAAACCCTGTCTTGAGCCCCTGCCGCCCCCCAAAAAGGATTAAGGATTAGGTTGGAGTGAAGGGAACGCAGCTGGAACGAAAGTCCCCGGTTCTTTCCCGTGCGGGGTCTTCGGGTTCTCCTGGCCACAGCCCAGGCCACGGAGCGGGCTGGACCTGCCCTTTCTCTGCTCCGCTCTCCTCCAGCAAGTGTGTGACCCCCCGAGAGTCACATCCGGCCTCACTGTCCAGAAATGAGCTCAGCCCACAACCCCGCTGCTGGTGACTCACGCCTCACTACCCGGAAAGCTCTAATGGGACCGTGGGACCGGGCCTGACCGAGGGTGGCAGTGTGCGTCCGGGAGGAGGCGCCGGAAGCTGGGCATGGCCCAGCGCTTTGCAGGTCCGCAGCTCGTTCTCAGGCTTTCTGAACCGTTTCGCAACCCAGGCTAGCCCCAAGCTTGCCTGGGGAGCCACCGCGACCTATACAGCGTCCCTCTGCTTCCGGCTGGCTTCCTCTGTAACCCCGCGCTCGCAACCACTAATCTGCCCTCAACCTGTCAGACCTGCATAAACCAGCTCCAATGAATCCTTCACCTCGAGGTCTGCGCCCCCGAGTGACGCGTGTTAGTACACTGGTCTGTTACTACAGGAGAAGGCCGTAGTAGGTACAAAGCGAAGATTATTTAGGCCTAAGGTCCAGCATCAGGCTCTGTCCTGAGTTAGTTCTCAGGTGGAGGGCTCATGGTGAGGGAGGGGACAAAGGTGAGGTGAGGTGGAGCAACCCAGTGATCACGAAGTGGGGGTGGGGTGGAACTCAGGGATCAGACTTAAAAAAAAAAAAGCTGTTTTCTCTCAAAAGCTACATTCGTGGTGAAAGCACCCCCAATGATCTGTGCACCTTTCTCTAGCTCATATGTGTGTGTCAGGTGCATGGACACATGTGCAAGAACTCATTAACTTCCTTATTGGGCCCTGCTTTTGTTTTTGTTTTTGTTTTTTTTTTTTTTAGTTTATTTTTATGTGTGTGGGTGTTTCGCCTGCGTGTGTACGCCTGTGCACCACGCTGGGTGCCTGGTGCTAGGGAGGGCAGACGAGGGGGCGGGATGGGCTTCCCCATGTGCTGAGACCCACTGAAGAACAGCCAGAGCTCTTAACCACTGAGCCATCTCTCTAGCCCCATCAGGGCTACTTCTCAGGGCTTCTACCATCTCCGGACAGCCACACTGAGGACCAACCTCCTAGCACACAAACTTTGGGGGGTGGGGGGGACACACTTAAACCTTATCCAACACAGGCTTTTCCCTGTGTGCTCTGGAGAGTCTTGCCCGGAAGAAAAGAACAGGCCATCACATACTTTGTCTTAAAGAATTTATTTATTTATTTTTTTAAAATACACAAAACAAAAAAATCTCAGGTGGCCGAGGCAAGAGTGTCACCTTGAGCTCAAGGCCGGGATGGACTCCAGCGTGAGACCCTGTGTTCTGTGTCGTCCTTCAGGTTTGGACGAGTGAGTTTATTAAGTCTATATGGAGCAAAATAAAAAGTATCCAGGTAGAGTAGCATATGCCTTTAAGCCCAACATTAGGGAGGCGGGAGCAAGCAAGTTTCTGGGAATTTGAGGCCATCCTGGTGTGTACAGTAAATTCCAGGCCAGCCAAAGCTACATAGTGAATGAAAAAAAAAAAAAAAAGTGTTATGTTAAGTGCATGGGTTGCCTTTCCAGGGTTCTGTTCCCAACACCCATTTGGTAGCTGCGGTGTCTTTAATCCAGCTTCGGAGGAAGGATTCTGGCCTCTGAAGGCACTGTACTGCATACGGGGCCCAGGTATGCCTGTAGGCAAAACACCCAAGTGCATTAAAAATAAAAGAAAGGGACCAGGGAAGCATTGCTGAGGTGCACAAAGTTCCCAGACCAAACTCTGAACAGGCTGTCCTCCTGGGTGAGGATTCCACACAAGTAGCCACGCAGCAGACAGCAACTAGGGATACTTGCTGAAGCAAAAATCCTGGAGCTCTCGGTCGGGAGAGTTCTGGCTTTCTTGGTGAATGCTGGGAATCCAAACGTGGGTTTTCACGTTTACTGTCTGCCATCTCTCTCTAGCCACGGAAAACACTGTTTTTTCATAAACATTGTTATTTGTATTTTTGAGACAGTTTCCCCGTGTAGCCCCGGCTGTCCCGAAACCCACTCAGTCGAACTCAGAGGTCTGCCTGCCTCTGTCTCCCCAGTGCTGGGATGGACAACATTTTTTAATGAAAAGAGAACATAATCGGGGCAGTCGTCTCTGGCTCTCTGGGTGCCCACAGTGCCTTCTGGAAGAAACGACTGGGCAGCTGAAGGGCAGGCAGCACGCGGACCTGCGGGTCTCCTGCTGCAGAAATAAATTCCACCCTAAGGGTCACTGCCCTGAGGGGACCTGCTCACGGCCACCAATCTGCTCCCGCTCTTGTAACTGTAACTCCGCCATTGTAACGCTCTTAGGGCCCCGGAGACGTGTGGTTTGATCAAGTCCTTCTGTGGGTTCTCAGAAAAGAGAAAGAGGAAAAAACGAGTGTTTCCGCCCGGTTTCGAACCGGGGACCTTTCGCGTGTGAGGCGAACGTGATAACCACTACACTACGGAAACCAGCCGCTATGTGTGCGCCTGGACGATGTACTTGAAGTCACCGATTCCGTTTCCCGGCGCTGACTCCCTAATTCCACCGCGTCGATCCGCGTTTGGGACGCAGCGGGCGCTGCTCCGAGGCCGCGGGAGACTCGCGCACGGGGGCTCGGCGGGCACCCGGCGGCCGCGGGAGCAGAACCGAGGGGAAGCCATGCTGCAGAACGGGGCCCCGGGACCAGCCCCACCCGGTCCGGTCCCTAAAGGGTCTGAGGGTGTGCGGTGAGCCCAGATCAACCCCACACCTCGGGGCCCGGGGCAGGGCATCGTGAGCTCTAGGCTACACATCAAGACTTGTCTGAAAAGAAATAAAACAAGGGACCAAAACACGCTACTCTTCCCTGACCGGGAATCGAACCCGGGCCGCGGCGGTGAGAGCGCCGAATCCTAACCACTAGACCACCAGGGAGCGACGGGCAGGAGGCCTCCCCGGCGACTCCCAGTTCTAATGCGACGTTCATCACTGATTGAGGCCCGGATGGGCAGGCTCCCGGGGACCCTCATCCCGCTGGCCACGAGCTGACAACGTCTGTAGCCCGTCTAGCAGCCTCGAGCCGCGCTGAGAAGTGCCGGAAGGGTCATCTTCAACCTCCGCGCTGGACAAGTAAAAGTGAGGAAAAAAAAGGACACTGCGTTGGCCGGGAATCGAACCCGGGTCAACTGCTTGGAAGGCAGCTATGCTCACCACTATACCACCAACGCCACAGCGTTCTCTCTCCTCCGGGGCGCTCTCGCCTCCTGACGGCGGGCGCCAGGCCAGGCCGCGAGGCCACGGGGACCGGGGCGCACCAGGGGCCGCTGGGTCCGCCCGTTCCGACCCTCGACGGGGCGGCTGGGGCCGAGCGGGAGGACACCGGGGCCACCCATCTGGCTAAAAAATAAAATAGTAACAGGCGCCTCCCCGTCGGGGAATCGAACCCCGGTCTCCCGCGTGACAGGCGGGGATACTCACCACTATACTAACGAGGACAGCTGTGGGTGCTGTCGGACCTCGGTTCCCAACTCGGGAGGGGAGGAGGCGGCGAGAGCGCCCTCCCGCCGGGACCCAGACCCACCCCCACCCCCACCCCGGGCTGGGTGAGGCCCAGAGATCCGGGGCCGTGCAGGCTCGTGGCCACCGGGCGGGGCGCAGGGTGCAGCCGCTGCTCCTCTGTGCCGAGGGTCGCGGTTCGAATCGCGTCTGAACGTACCTGTGGCCGAGTCCCGTCGACCTGAGGATGCAGGAACGCGGGGCGTGCTGTCCCATCCAAGGGGACTGCCGAGGACTCTTCCACGCAGTCAGGATGGCCGAGCGGTCTAAGGCGCTGCGTTCAGGTCGCAGTCTCCCCTGGAGGCGTGGGTTCGAATCCCACTCCTGACAAGTTTTGTTAGGTAGCACTTTTCTGTTTCCAGGCATCTTTTCTCTCTCCCTTCCCATAGGTAAATAACTGCCGAGTTCCTAAAGTGGTTCACCTCGCTTCCCCTCTCCACACCCCAGCTCCCACCCTCCCGAACCTGGAGAAGCTCTCTGCCTTTGAGCTATGTCCTCATATGTCCTTTTTCCTTACTGCTCTCTGATAATTCATCTTCACACACCGAGTTCCTGGTTCTGAGCTTTATTCGTGCTTGGCTTCTTTCCTTGTGGGTTTTGCTGTGTTCTGGCTTGTGCCCGGGGCTTGGGAAGGCTGGACAAGGGCTTTATGTGTGAGCTGTGGTCACAACTGCTGCTCTTTTCAGATTTCCGAGGTAAGGTCTCACAGAGGGGTCTACATTGGCCTCATACTATGTAGCAAAGGCCGGCTTCACACTCGAGATCTTGCCTAGTCTCCAGTTTTCAAAAACTTGGACTGAAGCTGCTCCATCTCTTCATGTTTTCCCTCTTGCATTCCCCACTAGCTACCCCTCCGCTTCTCTCCTTTTACTAAACTTTAAGTAGTATGTAATGAGAACCCTGGAATTCTAGTTTCTTCAAAAAAAACACAGACATATTATAAGAATGTGTTCTCAGTTTTGTTTGTTTGTTTGTTTGTTTGTTTGTTTTTGAGACAGGGTTTCTGTGTAGCCCTGGCTGCCCTGGACTCGCTTTATAGACTAGACTGGCCTTGTACACAGAGCTCTGCCTGCCTCTGCCTCCTGAGTGCTAGGATTAAAGGTGCGAGCTATCACGCATGGTTTGTGTTTTTGTTTTAATCTCAGGTATGGGGGTATGGGCCTGCTTCAGACTGTCTGCAGAGGCATGGTTTTGCCAGCTGCAGATGGTTTCTGTGGCTGTGTGATGTTTGGAATTCTGGGAACTTTTCAGAGGGTGTATAAATGCTAGAGCCCCAGTAGACGGAGTGGGGGTTGGTGACCCTCAGGAGGGCTGGTTGAGGTTTGTTAGTGGCGTGCTCAAGGATGAAACAAGAAGAAAGAAATTAGATTCAGAGATTTCAGAGCTCTCTATCTCTCCTTCTCCCCTCTATCCTTTCTCTCCCATCTAGTGATAAGGGGTGAAACGGGAGAACTCACAAAGTAGCTAAATCCAGCTACAGTAGCTTTTTTTTTTTTTTTTTTTTTTGAGCACATGGGGACGCAGTGCCTGCAGAGGCCTGAAGAGGAAATCCGAACTCCTGGTCTGGACTTGCAGCAGTTCTGAGCTGCCATCTGGTTTCTGAGAACCAAACCTGAGTCCTCTGCAAGTCATAGCTGGGTTAACCTTGAATTTATTGGTGGGTGAGAGACGGGCTTGAACTCCTGACCCTCCTGTCTCTACTTCCCAGGACTTAGGTGACAAGCCTGTGCCGCCAGCCCCCGGTTTACTTGTCGTTGGTGGTGGTGTAGTTATTATTGGGGGAGTATGCGTGTGCACCCGCTGAGGCCACTCAGAGTGACTCCGAGGATTCCCTGACCGTATTTCTCCCAACACCAGAGCAAGGCTGGGAAAGAGGCATCTTCCTGCTACAAATCAGGTTGAATGACACAAGAGTAGTCAATGGGAGAGGGAGGAGCCTTTTGAAGCTTGAGATGTAAAGCATACTTACTCCTTAAAGGGAGTATGAAGTGGCTGATTCTGAACTAAATATGAATGGGAATGGGAATTCAGTTTGCCCCAATTAACACATTTCAATATGGAAGCTGTTACATTTTTTTTTTCTTTCTGGTTTTTTGTTTGTTTGTTTTTCTTTTTTTTCCCAGACAGGGTTTGTCTGTGTAGCCTTATCTGTCCTGGACTCACTCTGTAGACTAGGCTGTCCTTGAACTCACAGAGATCCGCCTGCCTCAACCTCCCCGACTGCTGGGATTACAGGCCTGCTGTTACATAAATTTTTATTACAGAACAAAATAAATCATCACCCAAAATATACTTTAAGTATCCTGGTGTGAACATTGGTAGGGAGCTGCAGAGTGGACCAGCTCCTATGGGTTTTCAAGTTATCCAAGGCCATTCTTAGTGTTTGTGTTGGAAGCTAGCGCTCTGTGAAGAATCTGACTTGGTGAAAAGGATGTCAGGTCAGATGCAGGGGTGAACCTGAATGGCTGTGGAGTGGACCAAAGATAGCTTAAAATAATCTGGCTGGGTTTGCAACATCCCGTCTCCCTGCAGCCATGACATAATCAGTCAGCCAGCCTTGTACAATCTTCAGCTGAGCCCTCAGCTCCTTACCATGAGAACTACCGTCTGCATACTGAGTCTGAATGGTTCAGTGTTCCGGAGTTAGAGACCACACCTAAGTTATGTCTGCATTCATTAGGGCCATTGTTTAATTCTCAAGCTTTCTCTTTCCTTTTTCTTTTTGTTGTTGTTCGGGTTTTCTTTCTTTCTTTTTTTTAAAGATGAGGTTTTGCTATGTAGCTCTGGCTGGCCTCTAATTAGAGACAATTCTTCTGGCTTAGTTTTCTTAGTGCTGTTATTCAAGGGGTGTGTCACTATGCCCTGAATAGCATTTTGTTTTGTTTGAGATGGACTTTTACTATGTTCGCAATGTTCATCTTGAACTCATCAGCTCACGTGATTCTTCCAATCGAGCCTCTTGAGTGCTGGGATGGCAGGCCTATATTATCCCGGTAGTTCCGTGGGATGTAGCAAACAGTAACACTTCCATCATAGATAGCAGATGTTAAGATGTAGGAAATAAGGAGTGAAGAAATGGCAAAGAGGTTAAGAACACACTCTCTTCTTGCAGGGCCCCTGAGTCTTCTAGCACCCATTTCAGGTGGCTCACAACCTTCTCTAATTCCAGTTCCACACGCCCTCCTCGTCTCCATGGGCACTTGCCCTCAGGTACACATCCCCCAACACAGACACAAATGCACATAGTCTATTTTAACGAATATTTTATTTAGTTGTTTTTTTTTTTTTTTCGGTTTATCCCTGGCTGTCCTGGAAATGGCTTTGTAGACATGACCAGCCTTGAGCCCAGAGATCCACTTGTACCTGCCCGTAGTGGGACTTTCTGGGCTTGCCAGCTCTTAAAATAAGACATGGAAACTTATTGATACTTATGAAAGCTTAGGTACTATAGCTGGGCAGATTCTCAGCTATTCTAACCTGACAAATCCTGGCCTATGTCTCACCACATGGCCCCATTACCTCTCTCTCACTCAGTCCTTGCACCTGTTCCTTCCCATGTCATGCTGGCAAATCTCTTGTGTCTGATTCTTCTCACAGAGACCGTCTCTCTGCCCGGGAGTCCAACCTTCCCTCTCCTTACTAGATGATGGCCATCAGATCATTATTAAGCCAATCAAAAGGGGAGAAAGGAAGAATGTTTACAGACTAAGAGGGAGGTGATGCTCCATTAGAATATCAAAGTCCAGACAGTACTCAGCTCTCTGCCTGTTTAGCAATCAATAATTGAATATACAGAGACACCCCTCACACCGTGTACAAATGATTTCCTCAACATCTATCTCTCCAGTGCTGGGTTTAAAAGTGTGTACCACCTCTGCACAGCTTATTTCTTATCCTTAAAAATCAGTAGATAATCTAACAAGTCTCAAGAAGCCCCTGAATATTACAATATTCACAAGGCCCCTGTCTCCAAGCTTGTCTAAGCAATAAGGACTACTGTGGACACAGCAGTCTCTGCAACCTACTTGCCTTCCTATAGGTCACTGCAGAGAGCTCCAGGGAACGCAGCTCTCCTCAGTCCTCAGTCAGATTGGGGTGTGATTTGCAGCACCATAGCTGCCTTTGAGTCACTGTGCCTATCAGTAATTCACTCACCTGCACGCCTATAAATAACCCCAATAAACTAGATAGTTTACTATTGTCTGCTGAACAGAGATCACAGAACTAAAGGTGATTTGGGAGGATGGATCCCATAGTCCTGCCTATAGGCATCGAGAAGAGCAACTGAAGTTGAACAGTCTAAGGGCAGAGCATCTGCTGAAGCCTGCCTGCAGAGTCGAACAGTTCTAGAGTCGGGGAGTGGGGATTAAAATGAATAAACTAACACACAACACATGGGACTTTTGAGAGGCTCTAGTCCTGGCTTTATTTCAGACTACAAGAGTAAAAACAGCTCAGCACAATGGGTTAAATTCACAAGTAGGTGAAACAAGAGGTGTGATTTTTTACAAGCTGTCCCACCTGCTGTCACAAACAAAAGGAGATGGACTTGGAAAACCTTCTCTGACTTCAGTGAAGTCCTGGTAAAACCAGTCTTTCTGCTGAGATTCAAATATCAAAGCAGCTGCTAGAACAACGGCTCCCAATTGGTCTCCCTTTTTAATTTTTTAAAATATAACCATAACTTAAGAGTTATGGAGCAGAAGATTGTGCCTGTCTTAGGTTGTTTCTCTCGTAAGATATATTCTTACCTGTCATTGGTACATGAATTCCATCATTCATGTCCCGCTTTGGGTTGAATATATCCCAGAGAAACATTACTCGTCATTGACTACCAACCTCTGCTAGGGTAGACACTGGGGTTTAATCTTATGCAGATCAGCTCAGCTTTGACATTTTAAAAGGCCTTCAGGCAGGTTTTAATTGTCACCGACAGGAGCCATCTCCTATCTCAAGCCAAGTCCAAAATAACACTCCATAAAAGTGACTTAACAAATAACTCCTGTGTAAATACCAAGTCTGAGAAACATTCACAGGACCCATAGTAAAAGGCTGTCAAACAATCAGAACCATTTCAAAGCTTACAAACACAGTTTGTCAGTTTACATTGAAGTCAAGTAACATTAAAGTCTGAATCTTGTTAACATTTCCAAACAACAAAGCAAAAGGAGAATTTACATAGGCAGTTACAGGGCCTCCCAAGAGTTTTTGAAGCAAGCTTGTTTTGGTCTGCTGAAAACCAAAGTCAGACCAAAGTTTCATGGTCAGTCCTCTTTTTTATTCCTGATTTTGTTGAGAATTGTCCTCATTAACAGAACAATCAAGTCCAGTTCATTGTATAAGAGGTTTCTCTGCATGACGTCTTCTCCCAGGGGCAGAATGAAACAAAGACAGGTCAGGAGCTTAAGTCCAATGTAGCTTTTCGTTCTCAGTCAGGACAGAATTTATGATTGTCTGCAGCTGGAACATCCTCCTTCTGGGGAACAACTCCTGCAAATTGCACCAGCCTCTCTGGGATCCACCTGGCTCCTTCTGCGTCCTGTGGAAAAAGCACAAACATGCCCTCTTCCCCATATTAATATGGGGTCAGGGCCCTGCCATATTCCAGTAATTGGATCTTTCCATTTTACTTGGGCTTAATTATCTTTAGTATTAGGATGCCAAAATCAATCAGCCGCAGAACGGCCTTGTATATCCACGTTCAAAAAATTTAAAATAAAGAGAGCATAATTAATATAATTCTGTGGTGTTTGGGGATATAGCCCCCCTTTTTATTTTTTGCAATTGGTTCTTAAGAGATCCATGGGCTCAGTCCAAAATTCCTTGGCCCATTTTGACTTATTCTCATTTACACACAAAAAACGCTGAAAAGCTAGACTCATATATCCTGAGCCATTATCAGTTTTTATAATGGAAGGAATACCAATTGCAGCAAAACACTTTAAGCAATGACTTAGAACATGTTTTGTTGGTATAATGTTCTTTTAAAAGGTATACGCCTTACCTTTGTTAATTCAAATGCTGATTTCCCCACCCCCAACTCTCTGGTTTCAATCCAGATATTGCATTGTGATACTCATTATAAGCATCCTGTCTCCACTCTTGTGTAAACAGGACAAAATAAAGCAACTAGATACAATGTTGTGCAATGGGAGGAGCCAGAGGACAGGAAAGAGGGGAGGAGCCAGAAGGCAGGAGATGAGTGGGAGGAGAAGGGGCAAAGAGAGCTAGGAGAGCAGAGCTGGAGGAGAGAACTTGGAGGACGTGAAGCATGAACCAGACCTAAGATTTCACAAAAAGCAAGTATAATGTGGGAAATCTAAATGTTAGGAAACTGAGGGCTTAGAGGTTTAGGAGGGAGTAAATATTGCCCAGCATTGTGTTCTAGGTTAACTAAAAACCCAGTCTCTGTGTGGTGATTTGATTATACAGCTGTTTAAGATTAGCAGCAAGCTTTACTAGAAGATAAACCAATAGCAAAAATTAATCACTGCCTACAACAATGTTTGGTGGCTTCTCCTGTTAAGGGAGTTGCCATGATAAATCCTGAAAAAATGTCAATTGTTACACTGTTACACGAACATATTTTAGTTTCCCAAATTCTGGGACATGAGTTATGTCCATTTGCCACAAATGATTGGGAGTCAAGCCTCTAGGATTTAATGAGGTACATTAAAATGTTCAGGATAAGAGGAACATGATCTTACAATTTGTCTAGCGGCTTCTATGGTAATATTAAATTGTTTTCTTAAGCTCTTGCTATTTTGATGATGAAATTATTAGAAAACGTGCAAATGTAAAGGTTACACGCGGGTTCACAAATCACACCACGAGATCAGTTCCACGTGGGAGGTTTATTAGGGGAAAGGGGGAGAGGGGAGCAGAAAAAGAGAAAGGAAGAGAGAGAGAGAGAGAGAGGAGAAGAGAGAGGAAGAGACCGGAAGAGGAAGAAGAGAGAGAGATGGGGGAGGGTTCCAGTTCTCTTATAGGGTGATCAAGGGCATGTGCAGGTAATTCTAGGTGGTCAGGGTGTCTTTACAAATGCCTGATAACCAGTCTATGGGGCTAGCCATAGAAGTGCCTGCTTACTGATTCCAACCAACATTCCTCCCTTTTTCTATAATTAAAAATAGGGAGCTTGGGCTGCCTTTTATAAGGTAAGTTAAAGTATATAAATTTAGGCTCATTGGAAGCAGCTCTTGGTTGTCATGCAAAAGGTTGAGAGAGAGAAGAGTTATAGTAACAAAATGGTTAGATTGCAAGGTTAAGAATAAGAGAAGTCTCTGCCCTGGAAAATTTAGGGTAGAGGGTTGTCAATGGAGAGTTGCCAGCCATGCAAGGCAGCGGGTAGGGACTGGGGAGCATTGGGAGAACCTAGAGCTGCTTGTCCTGGTCCTGAAGCACACCACTTCAGCCTTTTGTTAACAACAAGTGAATAACGGGCGTAGATTCTCTTCTGGCTACTTCCTGCTGACACTGGGGGTGCTGTAGGGAGGTCAAAAGGCTGAAGTGTTGACCAAGTCCAGGAAGAATAGGCTGCTTTGATGCTTTTCCAGGTCTGTGAGAACACCCATGGCTGGGAGGGAAGGTACAGGTCCAGCTTGTTGGAAGTCTGTGAGGTCAGAGCTGAACACCTGCAGCTTGTTGGAAGTCCGTGAGGTCGGAGTTGAACACCTGTAGCTGCGTTGGCGCTGTTGTGGCTATAGGAAACATCTGTGTCTGGCAGAACACTGAAACATATATATAGGCAAAAGATAAAGTTGAGTATAGAGAAAATCCTGTAGGTATACATTGAAAGGTTTGGATTGATGAGGTTTGTACATGGGAACCTCTGTCTACCTGGAGGAACCTTTATTTACCCAGTCACTGGCAATATTTAAAGAAGGCTTTGTTTTTGACTTGTCATTGAGGTGAGGTTTGGTTACAGAAGCATGTAAACTTAGCGGCCCTAATGCCAGCTGGCACTAGGTGTAGAAACCTGGAATTCTCCAGCCTGTCTGGAGGGACAGGCATTTGGACATCTCCTATTGGGGGCAGAGAAGTAGAGGAACCGTATGCGAAAGGGGACCTTCCCATGAGTGAGCGAGGTGGGGAAGGAACCTGTAGAGGGGGTGTACCGCCCAATGGAGAGTGTGCCTGAAAATGAAAGTCAGCATAGAGGGTCAAACCTAGATAATTAAGGCTACGGCTGAGGGGGAGTCCCTCTGTCTCAAAAGATAGTAGGAAGTTGCCAGAGCTCTGTGGTCTGGCAAGAGAGGAGTTTATGCTGAGAAAATGGGGTGAACTCACCAATTTAGCCAGTGGTTGCATGCAGTAAACAGTAGTCTGGTAACCAGGAAAGGAAGTCCCAAAACCAGGGAAAGGGGAGGAGTCCCACCTTTTGAAATAGGCAATAAGTGCAGTACTTATCTGGAATCTAGTTGTCCTGAGAGGTAGATTTAGGTGGACCTTCTGCAGCTTACAAGAATTACTTTTAAGTTTAAGAAAGAGATAAAACTTTAAACATGTTAGTATCACAATTGTATTGTGCATTGAGAAAAAGGCAGTAGACATACATATGTGTTAACGGCATAAGTATTTTTTAAGGTGAACTCTGAAAAAGCAAAAGCCTTTTATGAAATAAAAGGGAAATTTACTGATCTTAACCTTTAGTATAAGCATAGGCATTATGGAGGCTTACAATCTTGAGCTTAGAACCATAATAGTGGAATAGTGGTATAGTGGAATGTTTTTGTATCAGAGTCAGATTAATAAATTAGAGTTTTACTGATAAAGGTCAAAACCCTGGACAGTTAATACAACAGTAGCAGAACAACAGGAAGAAATATTAAGCCTTTTTGCCTATTTAAGATACCTTAAATCACCTTAGACCTTGTAACCTTTATAACTTGCATTTACCAACCTTAAAACATTTTTTAGAACCTCAAACATTTATGAGTTGAATTATCAAACTTAAGACACTTTTTAAGACTCTCAAATATGTGTAACTTGTATTTTTATAACCTAAACTCCTTTTATCCTTAGACCCTACATAAACTATATACATTTTATCTAGCGATATATCTTAAACTGATTAGTGAGCTAACAGTGGATCTAATTGTCTGCTCTTTAGCTGCAAAGCTACCATTAGCTTAGCATAGCCGTCAGGGCGATCAGAGACCTGAGAAGGATAAGTTATGAGCTAAATAAATATACCAATTTATGTGCCAATTAAAATGACAGAGATGACTAGTTAGTCCATCATCTAGGCAGTATCCCTGGCTCCTGTGTCTCACAGCATCCTGAACAGAGGCTGTCTAGCCAGGCACAGAAGGTGAGAGACTGCTTCTACTGCTTTCATGGAAACAGGAACTGAAGAGATTGACCTCACCTTGCCTCTCACAATGTGAGACAATGGCTCTTCAGATGTTCCCCCGGCTTTGTCCACAGTCTAGGCTGGGCCCTAGCAGTGGGCCAGTTGGGGCAGTATTGTCCAGTGGTTAGCATACCATAATCCTGAGTCAAAGTCATCTGTCATTGTGCCCAAATCTTCTCAGAGACCTTGGAGAGCTACTGCCAGGATTTTGGGACTTTCTGTCACAATAAACTTACACATGTTAAAATGCCATATTCAGATTTCTGACAAGCTTGAGGGCCAGCATATCTGAGTTACTGTTTGTCTTTATCATCTGCTCTAAACTGTGTAAAAAAACCTAAACAAAGACACTAGGTATAGCTTAACATCTTAACCAACTGCAGTTGTTAGTATAACTTTAAATCTGCTCTTTTTGAACCAAAATTAAAGCAAACCTTTTAATCAGATACAGCTCATAGAGAGGCTAGCAAATCTTTCTGCTCCTACTACTTGCATTGAAATTGAACAGTAAAAAGCTTTGCATTTAACACTAATCAGACGACTGAACATAATTCAGACCTAAACAAAAATGATCGCAAATTTATGGTTCTACCCTCTTTATCTCCAGACCAGCATGGCGGCTGGCCATGTGTAACTGAACTCAGCTGAAATCCCTAAACAAATATGGCATCAAAACTACAGCTTTACGCGCTATCCCTGAACCATCATGGCGGCTAGCCATGTGTTAGCATTAGCACAGGCTGCGACTGACAATACCAAACATAGCCATTAGGTGCTGCTGATGATACAGCAAACACTGTGGAGCATCCATAATCCCGCACAACCAAAAGTTCCAACATCATGATCAAATAAGTTTTAGAACCAACTGCATAACAGAACAATTTTAAACTATATGAATTATTCTGGCCACACCAAACCTATTAGCCAGAATTTTTTCCCCTTAAAAGAGCATAAGAAAACATTTTGTAATGAGGAATCACCAGCCTTTTAAATGAGGTACAACATATTTCAAAATACATTTTTTTTTAAATCATATTAACTCTCTGGCTTTTTATAATACATTTTTTAACTTTCTGCAACATCCTATATATCTTCAGGTTTCTAGCTTCCTTTTTCTGGCTTAACCAGACATTCTTACTTTTTTGCTTTCTCTCTTGCTTTTCAGACAACATAAAACTCTCATCAAAATCCTTTCCATTCTGACATGATCCTGCTGGAGCCCAGAGTCTACGTACAATTTGCTTAGTTATAGGCAAAACAAAAACAAGTTACATTAATACAAAGAGGAGTTCTGAAACTGCCAAATTCTTTTTAAAATAACTTCCCTGTAGCAGACAAGATGGTCCAAGGTCACATAAACTCTAAGGAACTTAGAACAAGTTTTAAGGAACTTGTTGAAACTTCCTCTTTTCTTTCTGAAGGTAAAGACCAGGGTGGTAACATGTTTTTCCATAAACAAAGCAGCTTAACAAACAGCTCTCCACTAGATACATTTTAAAAACTGCAATTTTCTCAGTTAGCACAAACAATACGGCAGGGTTTCATTTAGTAAAATTGATAAAATAAATATTAAAGTATTTTTATTCTCCCCCAAAGGATCGAGAAACTTTCAAATTTTTTGTCAGACTACCTAAGATCATCGTCATACCCAAATGCCTGATAAACTTTAAACATTTTATAGCCTTAAACATTTAAACAATTTTTTTAAAACCCGTTTTTGCAATATCAAAATAAAGTACCCCTTTTGTAGGAGAGAAGTCACAAGGTGGTAACCTATACATATGTGTTTATAGATCTAATGAACACATAGGCACACATTTTAAACAAGTTTCTTGAGGCCTTTCAGAACAGAAAACAGAAGGTAGACACAAACAAATACTGCACAGAGACATTGAGACAAAAAAACATTAACCAGAAAATACTGATGAAGCTAGGGGCGTCCCCCTGAACTTCGGCAGCTGTGACCACCTTGATCACATCTTGCTACCCAGATACAGACACCTCAAGCTCTGAGGAATTTTTAGAACAGAGAACAGAAAGTACTACACATACAAACATTGCACAGAAACATTACACTTACGGCCGGCATAAAAACCTTTGGGTCAGGTTCCTGGAGTCTTTGGGGTCCCGGGATGAGCCCCCACAATGTTGTGCCCAGTTTACAAACCCCAAAAAACTAGGAATGTAAACCCAATGAGAAAATTATAAAGATTATATAAAGCATTTGAAAATATGTGAGTGGAATATAGGAATTAGGATGAGAGCTTTTAAATAGAAGCCACTTGGGAAAGGGGTGGAGGGATGGCACTGGAGAGAGGCACACGGGAGGCTGGGCCTCTTTGCCCGAATTAAAGATGGCGCTGGCCACGTGGAAGCCTCTGACGTAACCAAGGTCCCGCCCATTTTTCCCAAAACCAAGATGGCTGCGCCCAGGCATTTTTGCGGGAATTTTAAAGTTTGCAAAACTCCCTACCAAGTTTTGAAAAGTCGATTTCGGCGCTGTCCGCCGCTGGGACTGGCGCAACTCAGGCTGTTTACCTTGGTGAAGACCCGGGCCCAACCGCCTGTGGCCACCCGGGCAAGAGGCAGGAGGAGTGGAGCGGCGGCGGGGTGAAACTTTATCCGCTGGGTCAAAGGCAGAACTCCTTAGATTTAGTTTAATGGTTAGAAGGAGTTTAGTAGGAGAACAGGAGGAACAGAGAGGAGTTTTAGAGCGAAGGAGAAAGAAAGCTGGGGGAACAGACTGCAGCGTATGGGCGTTTCCCATCGGGAGGCGAGAGAGAGACGAGGCCTTTTAATGGCATCCCAGAAGAAGACGAGTCTCTAGAGAAATCGGTCCAGTCTGGTACAATATCTCGTCAGATAATGGCCAGCGACCGAGGCCCAGTGCCCCATGGCACGGCTGAAAGGATACGTTTTTTTTGCCTAGCTAGGGCTTCATGCAAGAGCAGGTAGAGAAAAACACATCGTAGAAAGCTCTCCCAGGGGAAACTGAGGCCCTAAGTAGAGATGTGGTTTAGTAAAAGGGGTATGGTGACCGAAAGTGAACTCGCCAATTTAGCCGGTGTTGGATGAATTTGTAGCGAACTGGTAGAAGGGAAGTGGAGATCTCGGGTGGATTTGGAGAAAAAAAAAATAGGTTTCCAAAAGGTCCGGTGGGTGTCGGCATTACCCGCTCGGTGATCTAATTGGAGGGACCTATCCCAGCCAAAATGCACCAATGTTAGAAAGTGTGCGAATGTAAAGGTTACACTTGGGTTCACAAATCACACCACGAGATCAGTTCCACGTGGGAGGTTTATTAGGGGAAAGGGGGAGAGGGGAGCAGAAAAAGAGAAAGGAAGAGAGAGAGAGAGAGAGAGAGGAGAAGAGAGAGGAAGAGACTGGAAGAGGAAGAAGAGAGAGAGAGAAGGGAGGGTTCCAGTTCTCTTATAGAGTGATCAAGGGCATGCGCAGGTAATTCCAGGTGGTCAGGGTGTCTTTACAAATGCCTGATAACCGGTCTATGGGGCTAGCCATAGAAGTGCCTGCTTACTGATCCCAACAGCAATGCATGAGATTTTTGAGCCAATTCTTGTTGAGTTGATCCAACCAAACATGTGGTTTGATCTGCTAAATCATTCCCTAAAGTTAGAGGTCCAGGGAGCCCTGAATGAGCTCTAATATGCCCTACATAGCAAGGCTGCACACTGCTCCAAATACTTTGTTGAATCTCTCTAAATAGATCTTGTAGTTGTTTATTAGCCGTTTTAACATGTATTACATTCTCTAGCACTTGCAAGGCTTTAGCTATATAATGGCTATCAGTGTACAAGCTGAAAGAGGTAGAAGCCATATTTTTAAAGACTGCAGCAACAGCTCCTAATTCTACAACTTGAGGTGAGGCTGGCAATGTTTGCAAAACAAAAGTTTGTCTCTGCAGTACATATACAGCTTTTCCATTTGAAGATCCATCAGTGAATACTGTTGGAACTTGAGATAATGGCTTTTGTTTAATTATTTTAGAAAATACAAAAGCATGCTCATTGGCAAATTGAAGTAATTTATCTTTTGGATAATGATTGTTAATACATCCTAAATAATGAGCAAAAGCTATGGCCCAACAATCTGCATTTTGAAATAACCAATCTACTTGCTGTTTGGTAAAAGGGACTCCAATTAAGGAGGGCTCTCTACCAAAATACTTGTGAAATTCTGTGCGAGCCATTTGAACTAAACTAGCCACTGCTTCATAATATGGTGTCAGAACTTGAACAGAAGACACAGGCAAGTGCAACCATAATAATGGTCCTTCTTGCCACAATACAGCAGTTGGAGTATGAACAGTAGCCAAAATATATGCACACCATTCTTTTGAATAATCAATATATTGAACATGCTGCTTTTCAATAGCTAATTCTATCTTTTGCAAAGCATCATGAGCTTCTTTGGTAAGTTCCCTTTTTGACAAAGGATCAGCCTCTCCTTTTAAAATGTCAAAAAGTGGTTTTAGCCATCCTGTGGTTAATTTCAAATGGGGTCTTAGCCAATTAATATCACTAACAACTTTTGAAAATCATTTAAAGTTTTTAGGTTGTCTTTCCTTAATTGAATTTTTTGAGGCATAATGGTCTGAGGATATAATTTATGTCCCAAATACAAATAAGGTGGCTCTCTCTGCACCTTTTCTGGTGCAACTACTAAACCTAGATCCTTTAAGGCTTGTTGTAAGTGTGTAAAAGCACTTAATAAAATCCCTTCATTTTTATGAGCCAGTAAAATGTCATCCATATAATGAATAATATACACAGAATATGCTTCTCTAGTTTTAAAAACAGCTTGAGCCACAAATTTTTGACATAAGGTCAGACTGTTTGCCATACCTTGAGGCAATACAAGCCAATGATACCTCTTCATAGGTTCTTTAAAATTTACTGATGGCATGCTAAAAGCAAATATTTTACAATCTTGAGGAGCAAGAGGGATAGTATAAAAACAATCTTTTAAATCTAGTATAATTTTAAAAGTATCTCTAGGTATAGCAGAAGGGGTAGGCAATCCAGGTTGCAAGGCTCGCATTAACTCCATGGTCTCATTTATCTTTCTGAGATCTTGTAAAAGTCTCCATTTTCCTGCTTTCTTTTTTATAACAAAAATAGGGGAGTTCCAAGGTGAGTTTGATGGAGCAACACGGCCACTATCAAGCTGTTCCTGTACTAAGTGCTCAGCAGCTTTAATTTTCTTAAGGGAAAGAGACCACTGATTCACCCACACAGGATCATCTGCTTTCCATGTTATTGAACCTGCATGGGGTACAGGTTGTTCAGTGACCTCCCCTAAAAATGGCCCAACCTCTTTTTAAAATTTCTTGGGGTAGGTACTGATTGCTGAGCTATACCTTGTCCAGATTTTTCTAACCCTGAATTAAGCATCTGATTGGTAACTGCATTGCTAGGACTGTAAAGATATACTCCCATGTTACTCATCACATCTCTACCCCACAGATTAACAGGAAGGCCAGGGATAATGTATGGTTTAAAAGTTCCCTCATGTCCTTCCTCATCCTTCCAAGTTAATTCATCACTACTTTGTTCAGGACATTGGCTTTGTCCTATTCCTCATAACTGTGTAGTAGAGGATTGTTTAGGTCAATGCATAGACCACTGATCAGCAGTTAAGACAGAGACATCAGCTCCTGTATCCAATAACCCTGTAAATTTTCTTCCATTATTTTGTAACACTAGTTCAGGCCGATTGGGATCGATAGCTTGTACCCAATAAGTATCAAGAGGATCCAAAACCTGCATCTCCTCTCCTCTTCTTTTTACTTGCATTTTTTTTTTGTCTGAACTTGGGGAAGAAATATTAATTGAGCTAATCTTTGACCTTGATTTATTACAGAAATTCCATTTGGAGAGTGTGTCATAATTTTTATCTCCCCTTCAAAATCAGCATCAATCACCCCAGGAGCTATTAAAATTCCCTTCGTAGTAGCACTACTTCTTCCTAATAATAATCCCACAGTCCCCCTAGGTAATGGGCCATAAACTCCTGTATGTAGGGCCTGCATTCCCATTTCAAGAGTTAATACTGTGTAGGCTGAGGAACTGAGGTCCAGTCCTGCGCTACCTGCGGTTGCTCTACAGAGATCCTGAATGGATTTCCTTGCTGAGGGACCATGTCCTATAGTGCCCCATAATATTGTTGCGGGGCCTGGGGCTGGCCTCTTTTCCAGTTTCCCTGTATTAAAGGGTTTCCTGCAGCATCTCTTTTAGACTTACAGGCATTAGCCCAATGCATTCTCCTTTTACATCTTGGACATAGACCGGGTGCCTTTTGACTCCTTTCTTACTAGAATCAGGACAATTTTTTTGTTGATGTCCCATTTGTCCACAACCATAACAATTTCCAGATACTCCCTTCTTTGGGCCTTTCTTTTGCTGAAATAATGCCTCTTTAATAGTTTTCCCTTGTAGGGTTGCAGCCATAGCTACTCCTTGAGTGTAAGATGGCCCAATGTCAGAATATAACCTAATTTTTATCTCCCCTTCAAAATCAGCATCAATCACCCCAGGAGCTATTAAAATTCCCTTCGTAGTAGCACTACTTCTTCCTAATAATAATCCCACAGTCCCCCTAGGTAATGGGCCATAAACTCCCACGTCTGGGTGCCAATTTGCTGGAGCACACCAGCAGAGTCAAATGGTTCTTGAGTCGGAAATGAGGATTAAAATAAATAAACTAACACACAACACATGGGACCTTTCCTAGAGGATCTAGTGGAGACTAGATTTGACCAGCCCCCTGGCTTTATTTCAGAGTGCTTTTAAGCCAGAGTAAAAACAGCTCAGCACAATGGATTAAATTCACAAGGAGGTGAAATAAGAGGTGTAATAAGAGGTGTGATTTTGACAAGCTCTCCCACCTGCTGTCACAAACAAAAGGAGGCGGACTTGGAAAACCTTCCCTGGCTTCAGTGAAGGCCTGGTAAAAGCAGTCTCTCCGCTGAGATTTAAATATCAAAGCAGCTGCTGGAACAGCGGCTCCCAACAACCATCTGCCACAGGAATCCCCCAAATACCACATTTCCCCCAACGTCCTGTGTGATGATACGCTCCCTTGCTTACTCGGTGGTTACTCGGGCCTTGCTGCAGGGGCTAAGACACTAAAGGCTTGTTACTGAGAACTGCGATCTCAGAGTGGCTCTCGGTTTCCATGCTGTATCTAGGGGCGTGCCTTCTTGATGAGTTAGTGGGGTTCACCAGGTGAGTCTAGACATACCCTGAGAATGCTTAAAGACTGAAACCACACTTTATTGAAAGAATCAGACTAACTTTGTAACCTATGTTTCTTTTAATTGCCTTATAACTTATATTTGCAAGTTTTAGGCTTAATTAGTGCTTCTCCAGAGAGCTGAGGAATGTAAAAGTTCCTGATATTAGCTATCTGTGAAGGCAGAGATAAGGAAGAGAACAAGCAGAGATCTCTACTAAATGGAGAGAAAATCACCGGCTGGCGCTGGTGAGATGGGCTTTGTTTGGAAACTGGGTCAAATGGCCCCAATCCTTCTCCTGACCTTTGATCCAAAGCCTGTAATCCCCACTCCTCAGAACAGACATGGGATGAGTTAATCACCCTCCCACATTTAACTGTGGATGGCAGGAAATTCCAAACTGACTTGAAGATCAGATATTTACGACAGGGCTGACTGGACCTAAGGGTGACCAGAACTAAGCAATTATTTTAAAAGTTAAACACCTCATCCAATCCTAAATCGCCAAGATAGCAACCCCAGGAGATTACCGCCTTGTGTCTTTTAAAAACCTAAGGTCTTTGTTTCCTGGTGCCACTCCTAGCTGACCAGCAGGGGTGACCCCATAGCGCAACGGTCAAGAGGAACCGCTTGCGTTTTTGCATCGATGGATGATTAGTTTCTTGAGTTCTCTTCATACCTTCTTATATTTAGGCTCTTACTGGGCCTAACATTATAACCCCTGACAGTAACAGATAGGGTTGGAGAATGTTGACAGGCTGCTAAAGAGGCTACGCGGTCACTGCTGTGTGTAACAGAACACGCCTGTTGGAGCCAGGATGGCTCCTCAGCAGGAACTTGCTTGTGTTGAGGAGGAATTACAATTCGAAAGGATGTGAGCCTGGTGCCTCCATCAGCCTCTGCCATGGCGGGAAAATTAGAATAACGGGAGGATGAGACAGACATGCTGGCTTACTGTTTCTTAAGGTCGAGGGAGCTGGGAAAACCAAACAAAACAGGAGTGAACACAAGTTGGATCTGTTCTAAAGAGTCCTTTCTAGGATCCAGAACCTTGGAGGTTATTGGGGAAAAACACGAGTTAGGAGAAAAAGAACACAGTTAAAGTGATTGTAAAACATTCCTTGGGTCTGAACTTTAATATAGAAGTGGAAGTCACTGGGCAGTGGTGGTGCAGGCCTTTAATCCCAGCACTTGGGAGGCAGAGGCATGAGGCAGGCAGTTTTCTTTGAGTTGGAGACCAACCTGGTCTACAAAGAGAATTCCAAAACAGCCAAGGCTACAAGGAGAAACCCTAGCTCAAGAAATAGAGGGTGGGGGGAATAGGAGGAGGAGGAGGAGGAGAAAAGAAAAAGTAGAAATCCATGATTCAACATGCAGATGGGGCCTTAATAATGGCCCAATAGAGGGAACTGTAATAGACCAGGAACACAGCACAGGACTGACTAAATCAGGAAAGATTTTATTTTACAGAAGATTTGTTATTGTTATTGTTTGATTGGTTGGTTTTGGTTTTCTCTTTGTTTTGAGAAAAGATTTCACTATGTAGCTCTGGCTGTCCTGGAACTCATTAAGTAGACCAGGCTGGTCTCAAACTCACAGAGATCTGCCTACCCCCTGCCTCCCCATTGCTGGGATTAAAGGTGTGGGCCACCATGCATGGCTTTGTTCTTGTTGTTGCAGCATTTTTTATGAGAAATTTTCATTTTGATTTCTGTGTGTGTGTGTTGGTAACACTGAACTCGAGTCTTCTGAAAGAGCAGCCAGTTCTCTGAACCACTGAGCCATCTCTCTTGCCCCCTGAGACACTTTTAAACAAACATTAAAGGGACCTTTCATGATCTGGTTTGTGAGGCTCTGGAATGTAGGGTCGAGTGAGATTAGACTTGAGTGTTGTTGAGGGGAAAACAAAACGAAACAAACCCTTGAGTAATACAAACAAACCCACTTCTCCTTAAAACACTGGCTACCTAGTGGGAGATACTGTAAGGGAAATTCATCGCTGACAGATTGGATTAGATAAACTGTTAAGGACACGTGGTTATCTCCACCTGAGGTCTGAAAGACCACAAAGAAGACACAAGTATTACTGGCGGGTAGGTATAATGTTAATTCTCCAGGCCAGACCCTATGTCTTCAGAAGAATATTTTTTTAAAAACTGGATTCAGCGTGGATATCAGAAGTGTTTGTGCGACTTTAGTACTTTGCTGACATATTCAGTGGGGCTTGGACTTCATGCGGTAGAAGGTCTTGGTAAACCTAAGTGACTTTGACTGACTTATAAATAGGGCAGGGATGAGCGGGGCAGGTGCCATACGGCTGGGCTGTCCATGAAGCTGGCCTGAGGGCGCTGTGTCTGAGAGTGCCTGCGGGTGTTTGAGAGTGGCTATTGGTGTGGCTCCAGGAGGCGAGAGGCAGAGCCCCAAAAGCAGTCCTCCCTGGTGGTCTAGTGGTTAGGATTCGGCGCTCTCACCGCCGCGGCCCGGGTTCGATTCCCGGTCAGGGAATCTTCTTTTCTTCTCTGCATTTTGCCAATCCTCCACTCTCTCTGGACACTTCAAACAACATACCCTCGCTTTTGACCAAACCGGCGGCCACACCCACACACTCTCTGTTCACACCTTCCTTTTCCCACTGGAAGCTCCCAACGCTCCATTCTCAGACACAAGATCCCCAACATAAACCCTCATCCCCTCCCTGAGCCCCTGACTCCAGCCCCTGATCGCCTGCTCCTCCGTCTGCAACAACCCTCTAGCTGACCCCACCCACTTGCTCTCTTGCCTCCCCTGTCTCACCTGCATCTCTAACGTCCCAGGGAGCACATGCTCCCTGTCAGCTTCCCTGGACTCCTCACGAGGAACGTCAGCTTCAAACAACTGTAGAGATTTCTTTCATTTCACACGCACAGACGCAGAGAGAGAAAGAGACAGACAGACGGACATAGACAGACAGACGGATGTATGGAGGCATGGAGGTGGAAGAGACATGTGCAAACACAGAATGGAATACCGCTCTGAAGAACTCCAGGGAATATCGGTGATCGGAATATGGTGCTGGTGCAGGTGCAGGTGGTGGGGTGGACACTGGACTGCCAGGGTGTGTGGAGCGAACCTCTAACCCCGTAGAGTTGTCAGTGCGGATCCCTATGTCCCAGGAGAGCTGAAGGCCCACGGTGTGGTGACTGCAGCCAGCATCTCGGGGACAGAAGCCCCACGATTTCCCTCCAGCCCCCAGAGCTGCTCGGGTGAAATGAGGCCAAGCCAGGAGGTCGTTTCTTGAGATCCCTGGCCGCAGGGGTGGGGAGGAGTGGGGACGCTGGTGTGAGCGTGAGTCGGGAAGTTGGAGCGGAACCTCTTGGCCAGCGGTGGCTTTCCCTGCCCGGTTCCCTCGGTCAGGACCTGGCCGGTCACTCCGGGGCAGAGTCAGATCCTCAGTGCTGAGCGGTGGGTTGAGCTGCACCTCAATCGGAGGCACAGTGGGAGGAGCTGGCAGACCCCGGGGAGCACAGACTCTGCCATTCCCTCCCCCGCCTCCACCCCACTCCTGCCCTGAAGCCCTCCCAGTCCCAAGCAGAGCACGGGGAGGCACCAGGGTGAACCAGCGTCCCGGAAAGGTCTGTCCCCCTGAGCGCGCCAGGGAACCTCTGTTTGGGGAGAGCATCAGTGCGAAACAGACAACGGGCAAGCCTCCGCGAGCAGGTGTCCAGCAGAGGGCGTTGCGTGTCAACCGCAAGGATCCACGTTCCTGTGGTTCTGTGCCAGTTTAGGTGTTTTTCACTTGACACCTCTGCATGAACAGGTACTCTGAACTGAGAAAATGGCTTCACAGCAGGGGCCTGCAGGCGAGCCTGTGCAGTATGGCCCAGATGCGGGTAGGTAGGGGAGCTGTTCAGGTCGGGGGAGTTGTGGCCAGAGCGTGCCGTCCCTGTGCAGGTGGTCTTGTGTCCTGGAATTCCAGTAGAAGTGTTGTATCTAGGGCAAACGTAAGAACAACATAGGTGTTTCTCACTGTCCTATGTAGGAGCTCCAAGAATGCCCCGGCCTCCTGTGCTCTCCTGGGAGAGCTTGCAAGAGAATGTTGTGGAGAATTCAGAGGACTCGAGGGAGGCCTGGCTCAGGAGGTTCTTTTCAGAGGGTCATTTCAGAATCCCCAATAGACTGTGTTGGGGCCCTTTGGTTTTTTGAATCAAGAGTCCTGATCATCGGGATGTGAAGAATCATTAGTGACTAATGAGCGTGAGACCAGCAAGGTGAAACCTTGGCGGTGCGGGGACAGTCCTTGATGGTGTTCAGCTGGAGCTGGGAGGCCAGCCGTGATGGAGAAGACAGCAGCACCACTGGGCTGCAATCCTCTGGGAGGATCTCCTGAAGGTCAGCACACACACGCTGTGTTGCCCAGGTGGCCGGGCTGCATCGGTTGCTAGCCAGCCATTTGGAGAAAGTGTAGGAGCCAGCCAGGCTGTGGTGGACTGTAAGGGTGATGGGATGGAGCCCTGGCAGCAGCTGAGGCCTGGGGATGGAGGGCGTGGCTGGAGTCCTGGGAGGAGAGGCTGAGACAGGACATTCCTGAAGGCTCAGCCTCAGATGCAGAGGAAGCCCCACTGTGACTGGAAGGGGTCCAGGGAGCAGTCCAGGCTTGGCACCTCCATGTTGGCAGGGACAGCAGCCCCGAAGAGAGCCCAGCAGAGGATGCAGCCAGTGAAGGCATGGGTCTTGGAGAGGCCAGTACCTTGGGATAACCAGCAAGGGGAGCAGCAGCTTTAGAGGGGAGACCATCTAGTCTAGGAGACAAACGGCCTGTCCTGTGAATGGCAGGACAGTACTGAGTATTTGGGATTTTGGTTTGTTTAGGAAATAATATGAAATATTATGATTTTTGTCTTAATCCCAGGAGTGGAGATATGGGGCTGCTTTCCAGCAGCTGCCTTTGACTCCAACCACGTTCTCCAGCAGTGGCGGGATTTTGCCAGCTGCAGGTCCCAGAAAAGAAACCCAGAGGATTTGGCAACCTGCTGGTGGATCCACGCTCCAGGCTGCCATGGAGCGAAGATGGCTAGGGGCGAGAAGGCTCACTCTTGTGCTTGCTGACTTGCTTCAAAGTAAAGGAGGCACAACTAGGGACTTTTTCCGGACTGGAGAAGAGTCCATTGGAAGCAGGGACGCTGTGTGGGGATGGCCTTCTAGGGTGGGAGTCCTGAGAGGGGCGGGGTAGGGGGCTGGGAGGAGATAGGTGCTGGCGCTAGTGTGCTTTGAAGCAGACTGTGAAGGGAATTGGGCCTGTTTGGCTGAGGTGAGGACAAGGGTTGGAGCCTTGGAGGTCTGGAGGGCAGCTGGAAGTGTCCAGGAGCTGTGCTGTGCTCTGTGGAGTCGGGCTCTGTGGGCCTCACAGACCTGGGAACTAAAAGGGACTGGGCTCTGCATGGGCCGGGAATCGAACCCGGGCCTCCCGCGTGGCAGGCGAGAATTCTACCACTGAACCACCCATGCTGTGACAGTATTCAACTTCTGACGCGCCCACAGCCTGTGCCCTAAGGTCTCAGCACCGCGAGCTGCTCTCCCCGACAGCCCCTGCGTCGTGGACGGATGGAGCCTGCAGGCCCGGGCGAGGGCCACGGAGAGTCCCGGCTCCGACCGAAGCCTGGGCCGCTCGTCACCCCTCCCCGGGCCGCCCACGCCCCGGATGTCACCGCAACCTCCGACCCAGCCGCCGCCTCCGACCCCGCCGCCATCGCCCTGGAGCCGGCGTCCGGGCGCCTCTAGGCTCGCGTGTGGTAGCGGGGGCGGGAGGAGAGCGGGGTCCAGGGCACCGCGGCCGGGAGGAGGCCGGGCCTTCGGGGCCGGAGCGACGCTCACGCGCGCAGCCCAGACTGCGATGTCGCGGGTCCCGCCTGCGCGCCAGCTCCGGGTCCAGGTGGCGACCGGCGGGAGGACGGGCCTGAGAGCACCAGTCAGGGGTGCGCGGAGGAGGGCGGAGGAGGCGGTAGGGAGTGTGTGTGAGTGTGTGAGTGTGAGTGTGTGTGTGTATGTGTGTGTGTGTGTGTCTAAGGCTCGTGCAGAGAGGAAGCCTGCAGGACCAGAGCCCAGCAGGAGGCTCAGGGAATGGATCTGGTAAAGAGTCAATGGGGCCATTAGAAGAGAATTGTCACCAGCAGTTCTGACTGACAACAGACTCAACCGACTAGAGTGTAACATAGCTGGAGAGATGGGCCTGCCAGTGCCTTAGAGACATGAGTTGATTGAGCATAACAACTCCTTTCCTATGGGATCTAAGGCAATCTCCACCAAAGAAAACACACAACTAGAAGGAGGAGGTAGGACAAAAGCCAGTGCAGGAGAGGTCACAGGCACAGTAGAGAAAAAGTGCTGATGTCTGCTTAATGGACTTCATTTAACCACCAAACTGCCATGATGAGGCATGAAAACAGCACAAAACAAAGAAAAAAACCAGGGGCTGGTTTTGATCACATGAAAGAAGTCTATGCCAGGAAATGGAAGGACAGCACAATGGAAGGGGGGCCAGGAAGTCGGGATGTGCCTGAGAGGGACAAGGAGAAACCTGGAGGACACCTCACATGTGATATTGATGGGGGAGACTATTGGCAGTATGCTGAAATCTACAGATGAATTCGGAGATGAGAGCGATTTTCACAGTTAGCAGGAGGGGACTCAAGACCTGGCCAATCTCTTCAGAAGAGTGAATAAGGGACACAGGGTTGCAAGGAAAAAAGGAAAGGAAAGGGCCTAGACACTGGCCCTGAGGACAGCCACAAAGACCGGAAGCTGTGAGGGTTGGCAGTGCACATCGGGCTGGGACACTACCTGACTCAGGAACATGGGGTCCAACAATGGGGACTCAGGACCAAAGGAACAAGCCAAGGTCCGCGGACTGGGACAAGCCAGGCATGGAAAGGAATTCGGACTGAACTGTGCAGTGGGTGGAAATCAACACTGGGAAACGGTTCAGGCACAGACGTGTCCACCCAAACCAGAAAAGAATCCCTTGCTCGGTCCTCTAGGGTGGGGTCCTGAGGTGTGGGTGTGTCGGGTCCGCCGAGAGGAGGCTCCTGGTAGGAGTTCGGTGCTGGCCCTAGTGTGCTCAGGGGAGGCCGAGAATGGCCAGCGCTGTAGCTGGAGTCCGGCACTGTGGGCCTCTGGACCAATAGGGACTGGACTCTGCCTGGGCCGAGAGACAGACCCGGGCCTCGGGCGTGGCCGGCGAGAATTCTGCCAGGGAACCCCCCGCGCTGTGCCCACACCTGTCACCTGACACGCCCAAGGCTGTGCGCCTCGATACTCTCACCTCCAGTCCCGGCGGGGATCAAGGTGCGACCCTGGGCCCACGCTCCCAGGAGGTCGTGGTCATCCGGGAATGAAGCCGAGGGAGCCGGCGGGTCCGAGGCCAAGTGGAGAGCGATGGTGGGTCCTGGTGTGGGGGAGGGAGCAGTTACGATCCTCGTTAGTATAGTGGTGAGTATCCCCGCCTGTCACGCGGGAGACCGGGGTTCGATTCCCCGACGGGGAGATCTGGCTATCTTTTTTTCAGCCAGCGGGGCGGGCGGGGACTCTGCCCCTGGGGCCTGAGCTCCCGGCCCGAAGGCTCAGCGCCAGCTCGGGGTCCCGCTCAGCCTCAGCGGCTGCCAGGCCCCCGGGCCTCGAGCTCCATGTCTGGCTCCTGGAACGCGCCGTCCCCGACGCCCCCCAGGCCCCGCCGAGGTGGCGAGTGTGGGAAGGGGCGGGCGACGCGCTGGCCCCGAGTGGTGGGCACAGGCAGGTGAGCGCGGGGACCTGGCCCAGCCGTCCCGGGTTACCCTGGTCCCCGTGGCCTCATGGCCTGGCCTGGGGCGCAGTGGCAGCAGCCAGGAGGCGAGAGCGCCCGGAGGACAGCGAGTGTGTGCGGGAGGCGCGCGTGGGGCCAGGAAGAGCGCAGACGGCGGCTGTCGAGGGGGTCGGGGCCCTCGTGGGGTGACGCGGGAAATGGGTCGGCGTCCTGGAAGGGGCTGGTGACCGTCCACGGGATTAGACGGGCAGCGTTGGTGGTATAGTGGTGAGCATAGCTGCCTTCCAAGCAGTTGACCCGGGTTCGATTCCCGGCCAACGCAGCATTTTCACCTTTTGCCAAGTTCCCGGATCCAGAGGCCCCGTCTGGCGGATCTTAGCCTGTGAGCAAGAATCCAGGACAGAGCCAAGGAGTCACCAGACGTTTTGAGGTTGTGCGGAGCAGGAGGTCGTCTGGGAGGGCGCTTCCCTTTGCCTGTGTATGAGCATGTGTCTCGGTCTGGGTCTGGGTCTGTCTCTCCTCCACCGATCTGTAGGAACAAGAGAAAACAGGACACAGAGACCGGAGAGGTCCGGGTTGTCCACCTGCAGATCCGAGAAAAAGACCCGGAGGATTAGGCGCTCTGCTGTGGATCCACACTCCACGCCCCCCTGCCTCCATTCAGGACAAATTGGTGTGGGGCAAGAAGGCACACCCTCTTGGGCACGCTGACTTGCCTCTGAGCAAAGGAGGCACAAATAGGGACCAGAGAGGAGTCCATTGGAAGAGGGACGCTGTGTGGGAATGGCCTTCCAGGATGGGAGTCCTGAGGTCTGGGTGGGGTAGGGGTCACCTCCTGAGTGGAGCTAGGGGCTGGCACTAGTGTGTCAGGGGAGGCCAAGAATGCAAGTGCTTTGAAGTGGACTGTAGCTCTGGCAGATCGAGGCAGTGTTGTGAAACCTGTTTGCCTGAGGTGAGGAGAGGCGCTGGAACCTTGGAGGTCTGGAGGTCAGCCAGAAGTGTCCAGGAGCTGTGCTGTGCGCTGTTAGTGGACCTGAGCACTGTGGACCTCGGAGGTCTCCAAAAGGAGCTGATGTCTGCATGGGCCGGGAATCGAATCCGGGCCTCCCGCGTGGCAGGCGAGAATTCTACCACTGAACCACCCATGCTGTGCCAATATTTAACTTCTGACGCCCCCACAGCCTGTGCCGGGAAGGTCTCAGCACCGGGAGCTGCTCTCTCCGACAGCCTCTGAGTCGTGGACAGATGGAGCCTGCAGCCCCGGGCGAGGGCCACAGAGAGTCCCGGCTCCGGACCGACGCCTGGGCCGCTCGTCACCCCTCCCCGGGCCGCCCACGCCCCGGATGTCACCGCCACCTCCGACCCCGCCGCCACCGCTCTGGAGCTTGCGTCCGCGCCTCTAGGCTCGCGTGTGGGAAGCGGGGACGGGAGGAGAGCGGGGTCCAGGGCACCGGGGCAGGGAGGAGGCGGGGCTTTCGGGGGCCGGAGCGCGATGCCGCGGGCCCCGCCTGCGCGCCAACTTCGGGTCCGGGTGGCGACCGGCGGGAGGACGGGCCTGCGAGCACCAAGTCAGGGGTGCGAGGTAGAGGGAGGAGGAGGCGGTAGAGAGTGTGTGTGTGTGTGTGTGTGTGTGTGTGTGTGTGTGTGTGTGTGTCTAAGGCTCGTGCAGAGATGAAGCCTGCATGTCCAGAGCCCAGCAAGATGCGCTCCCGCAGGAGGCGCAGGAGGCGCAGGAGGCGCAGGAGGCGCGGGGAATGGATCTGGCGAGAGGCCGTGGGCCGAGGTCTGGGCCGCCGTGAGCGGCTCGGGGTGGCGGTGGGCGAGGACGAGGTTCTCTGCTGGCAGAAGGCGGTGGCACCGGGCCGCTGGACTGGACTATGGGCGTGTTCGGGACCAGCCTTCTCCTCGCTCCACCTTCCCCCAAGGGGAGCAACTCGAGCACCATGCCACCCCCCACAGACCCCGCCATCCTTTTCTCCCACCCCGCACCCCACCCGCTCCCGAGCAGCACAAGGGACGCTCTCTTCCAGGCACAGGTGTGGCAGAAAAGGTTCCAGGGCTGGCGAGTGTGTGGCGGCGCTGGAGAAGTTCTGGAAAGAGGTGCAGATGGGGTCTCTCGGGTCGGGTGGGATTTCAAAAACGTGAGCTTGTCAGGAGTGGGATTCGAACCCACGAAAAACAAGACACAACAAAACAAGAGTGAATACAAGTTAGATCTGTTCTACAGAGTCCTTTCTAGGATCCACAGACTTGGAGGTCACTGGGGAAAAATGTGAGTTAGGAGGAAAAGAACACTGATGTTAAAACATTCCTTGGGTCTGAACGTTAATACAGAAGTAGAAATCACTGGGCAGTGGTGGTGCAGGCCTTTAATCCCAGCACTTGGGAGGCAGAGGCAGTCAGATCTCTTTGAGTTTGAGACCAGGCTGGACGACAGAGAGAGTTCCTGGACAGTCAAGGCTACATGGAAAATGCTGTCTCAAGAAATAGAGGGCGGTGGGGAATAGGGGGAAAAGGAAAGAAAAAGTAGAAATCCACGATTCAACATACAGATGGGGACCTTAATAATGACCCAATAGAAGGAGCTGTAACAGACAAGGAACACAGCACAGGACTGACTAAATCAGAAAAGATTTTACAGAAGGATTGTTATTGTTTGATTGGTTGGTTTTTTTTTTTTTTTTTTTTTTTTTTTGTTTGTTTTGAGAAAAGGTTTCACTATGTAGCTCTGGTTACATTAATGTCCTGGAACTCATTAAGTAGACCAGACTGGCGTCAAACTCACAGAGATCTGCCTGCCCCTGCCCCCATTGCTGTGATAAAAGGCGTGGGCCACCATGCATGGCTTTGTTCTTGTTGTTGCAGCGTTTCTTAACAGAAATTTTTATTTTTATGTGTGTGTGTGTGTGTGTGTGTGTGTGTGTGTGCATGTGTGTTGGTAACTGAACTCGAGTCTTCTGAAAGAGGAGCCAGTTCTCTGAACCACTGAACCATCTCTCTTTCCCCCTGAGACACTTTTAAACAAACATTAAAGGGGCCTTTCATGACCCGCCTGCGCACCAGCTCTGGGTCAGTGTGGCCGACCTATGGGAGGACGGGCCTGCGGGAGGACGCACCAAGTCAGGGGTGCGTGGAGTAGGGAGTGTGTGTGTGTGTGTGTGTGTGTCTATGGCACGTGCAGAGACGAAGGCTTCAGGACCAGAGACTGCCCCGATCTGCCTCGGGCTTCAACGGCGTTCCTAAGGGGGAGATTGGAAAGAATGGGGGAGGGGAGGAATAAGAGACGCAGGAATGAAGTCAAGTCTGTTCATCTGATCAAAGCTTCCGTTTATTAGAAATTTTTACCCAACATATATAGGGAGAAGGCAGGAAAGGGGGAAGGTTAATTTACTGCTGCAGGAGATAGGAAGAGTGCTTTCATGGGTTAAATATTGTACCTGCAAGATGCCATAAGGATGTTTTCTAAAGATATCTTACGGATGCTCTAACAAACGGATGTCCTCACAATCTATAACCCATGATTTAGGGTCTTAGATAACTCTTTCACTACATAGCTTTAGATCACCACTAAATGACCTTTGCTTTCTACTTGGCTGTGGCTTCAGTAAATAACTTTGTCCCCACTAGATAGCTTTGGCTCCCGGAAAGAGCCCAGCAAGAAGCGCTCCCGCAGGAGGCGCAGGGAATGGATCTGGCGAGAGGCCGTGGGCCGAGGGTTGGGCTGATGTGTGCGGCTTGAGGTGGTGGTGGGCGAGGACGAGGTTCTCTGTTGGCAGAAGGCGGTGGCAGCTCCGGGGCAGCAGAGGTTGGCACATGCTGAGAGGATCCTGCTCTCCTCTAAGCATCTCTCGGGATCTGGTGGGATGGTAAAAAACAAAAACAAAAACAAAAACAAAGCTTGAGTGGGATTCCAACCCACGCCTCCAGGGGAGACTGCGACCTGAACGCAGTGCCTTAGACCGCTCGGCCACCCTGAGCAGAAAACTGCAAACCCGCTGGCCCAGGACTCTACCGGGCGCTCCTAGGCTCCTGGGCTGGGTGCCAACGCTGTGGGCCTCGCTCGCCGCCCGCCACCACCTGCGCCCGTCCCTGTGTCACCTCGCCGTCGTCGTGGTGCACACGGAGTCCCTCCAGGTCCCGTTGGATCCGCGCTGTGACCCCGCAGGGCGCCCCGGCCTGTGCGAGCAGCCTGGACGGCGGCCGTCGGCTGGGCCCCGGGCGCTGCTCCGCCGTCAGCCCCGGCTCTGCGGCCCGGCAGGGCAGGGGCTCGGCCACGCTCGGTTCACGGGCGGCGGCTCTGCGCCCGGGGAGGAGGCGGTGGCGGCTGCGCATCCCGGGCGCTCCCGGGCTGGATTCCGAGGTCGTGGTCGTCGGGGATGTAGCTGAAGGAGCTGGTGGGGCCAAGGCCAAGCAGTGCGGGATGGTGGGTCGCGGTGTGGGAAAGGGGAGCGTCGCGGTCCTCGTTAGTATAGTGGTGAGTATCCCCGCCTGTCACGCGGGAGACCGGGGTTCGATTCCCCGACGGGGAGAGCCGGCTTTATTTTTTAGCCAGCGGGTTGGCCCCGACGACCCCCAGGCCCCGCCGAGGCGGCGAGTGTGGGAAGGGGCGGGCGACGAGCAGGGCCCGAGCGGTGGGCACAGGCAGGTGAGCGCGGGGACCTGGCCCAGCCGTCCTGGGTGACCCCGGTCCCCGTGGCCTCATGGCCTGGCCTGGCGCGTGGTGGCAGCAGCCAGGAGGCGAGAGTAGGACAGCGAGTGTGTGCGGGAGGCGCGCGTGGGGCCAGAAAGAGCGCAGACGGCGGCTGTCGAGGGGGTCGGGGCCCTCGTGGGGTGACGCGGGAAATGGGTCAGCGACCTGGAAGGGTCTGGTGACCGTCCACGGGATTAGACGGGTAGCGTTGGTGGTATAGTGGTGAGCATAGCTGCCTTCCAAG
>NW_026592438.1:0-1544 GCF_907164565.1 Psammomys obesus | reverse complement strand
CTCCATTGTATAGATGTACCACAGTTTCTGCATCCATTCTTCAGTTGAGGGGCATCTGGGTTGTTTCCAGCTTCTGGCTATTACAAATAAAGCTGCTACAAACATGGTTGAGCAAATGTCCTTTTTGTGTACTTGCGCCTCTTTTGGGTATATGCCTAGGAGTGGTATGGCTGGATCTTGAGGAAGCACTATTCCTAGTTGTCTGAGAAAGCGCCAGATTGATTTCCAGAGTGGTTGTACCAGTTTATATTCCCACCAGCAGTGGAGAAGGGCTCCCCCTTCTCCACAACCTCTCCAGCATGTGTTGTCCCTTGAGTTTTTGATCTTGGCCATTCTGATGGTGTAAGGTGAAATCTCAGGGTTGTTTTGATTTGCATTTCCCTAATGGCTAATGAGGTTGAGCATTTCTTTAAGTGCTTCTCTGCCATTCGATATTCCTCTACAGAGAATTCTCTCCTTAGCTCTGTTCCCCATTTTTTAAGTGGATTACTTGGTTTATTGCTTTTCAGCTTGTTTAGTTCTTTATATATATTGGATATGCGTCCTCTGTCAGATAAAGGGTTGGTGATGATTCTTTCCCAATCTGTAGGCAGTCGCTTTGTTTTGATGACAGTGTCCTTTGCTTTACAGAAGCTTTTCAATTTCATGAGGTCCCATTTATTGATTGTTGCTCTTAGAGCCTGTGCTGTTGGTGCTCTGTTCAGGAAGTTTTCTCCTGTACCGATGAGTTCTAGGGTATTCCCCACTTTTTTTTCTAGCCGATTTAATGTGTCTGGTTTTATGTTGAGGTCTTTCATCCACTTGGACTTCAGTTTTGTGCAGGGTGATAAGTTTGGATCTATTTTCATTTTTCTACATGTAGACGTCCAGTTGGACCAGCACCATTTGTTGAAGATGCTATCTTTTTTCAATTGTATGGTTTTGGCATCTTTGTCAAAAATCAGGTGTCCATAAGTGTGTGGGTTTATTTCTGGGTCTTCTGTTCGGTTCCATTGATCCACCTTTCTGTTTCTATGCCAGAACCATGCAGGGTTTTTTTTTTTTTTTGCCTTTTTTTTAACTTTTATTAATTACACTTTATTCATTTTGTATCCCCCCATAAGCCCCTCCCTCCTCCCCTCCCTATCCCACCCTCCTTCCCCTTTCTGCATGCATGCCACTCCCCAAGACCACTGATAGGGGAGGTTCTCCTCTCCTTTCTGATCTTAGTCTATCAGTTCTCATCAAAAGTGGCTGCATTGTCCTCTACTGTGGCCTGATAAGGCTGCTCCCCCCTCAGGGGGAAGTGATCAAAGAACAGGCCAATCAGATTACGTCAGAGGCAGTCCCTCTTCCCATTACTATGTAACCCACTTGGACACTGAACTGCCATGGGCTACACCTGTGCAGGGGTTCCAGGTCATCTCCACGAATAGTCCTTGTTTGGAGTATGAGTCTCTGGGAAGTTTCCTGTGTTCAAATTATCTTGTTATGTTGCTCTCCTTGTGGAGTTCCCGTCCCCTCCAGCTCTTACTATTTCCCACTTCTTACATAAAATTCCATTC
>NW_026592437.1:666-1207 GCF_907164565.1 Psammomys obesus | reverse complement strand
TTTGCCTTTCAGGATGGGGATTGAACATTTTAGTTAGGGTCCTCTCTATTGCTTAGTTTGTTTAGATGTACAGATTTTAGTGGGTTTATTCTATGTTGTATGTTTATATGAGTGAGTATATACCATTTGTGTCTTTTTGCTTTTGGGACAACTCACTCAGGATGAACCTTTCCAGGTCCCACCATTTACCTGCAAATTTCATGATTTCCTTATTTTTCATTGCTGAGTAATACTCCATTGTATAGATGTACCACAGTTTCTGCATCCATTCTTCAGTTGAGGGGCATCTGGGTTGTTTCCAGCTTCTGGCTATTACAAATAAAGCTGCTACAAACATGGTTGAGCAAATGTCCTTTTTGTGTACTTGCGCCTCTTTTGGGTATATGCCTAGGAGTGGTATGGCTGGATCTTGAGGAAGCGCTATTCCTAGTTGTCTGAGAAAGCGCCAGATTGATTTCCAGAGTGGTTGTACCAGTTTACATTCCCACCAGCAGTGGAGAAGGGTTCCCCTTTCTCTACAACCTCTCCAGCATGTGTTGTC
>NW_026592437.1:0-566 GCF_907164565.1 Psammomys obesus | reverse complement strand
AGAAAGCGCCAGATTGATTTCCAGAGTGGTTGTACCAGTTTACATTCTCACCAGCAGTGGAGAAGGGTTCCCTTTTCTCCACAACCTCTCCAGCATGTGTTGTCCCTTGAGTTTTTCATCTTGGCCATTCTGATGGGTGTAAGGTGAAATCTCAGGGTTGTTTTGATTTGCATTTCCCTAATGGCTAATGAGGTTGAGCATTTCTTTAAGTGCTTCTCTGCCATTCGATATTCCTCTACAGAGAATTCTCTCTTTAGCTCTGTTCCCCATTTTTTAAGTGGATTACTTGGTTTATTGCTTTTCAGCTTGTTTAGTTCTTTATATATATTGGATATGAGTCCTCTGTCAGATAAAGGGTTGGTGATGATTCTTTCCCAATCTGTAGGCAGTCGCTTTGTTTTGATGACGGTGTCCTTTGCTTTACAGAAGCTTTTCAATTTCATGAGGTCCCATTTATTGATTGTTGCTCTTAGAGCCTGTGCTGTTGGTGTTCTGTTCAGGAAGTTTTCTCCTGTACCAATGAGTTCTAGGGTATTCCCCACTTTTTTTTCTAGCCGATTTAATGT
>NW_026592436.1:0-1261 GCF_907164565.1 Psammomys obesus | reverse complement strand
TTTTTTTTTTAAATTTTATGTGAATGTGAGTGTTTGCCTGTATGTATGTATACCACATACACGGCTGATGTCTGCAGAGGCAAGAAGAGGGTGGCAGACCCCTTAGAAATGGAATTATAGATAGTTGTGAGGGGCGATGTAGGTGCTGGGAACTGAACCTGAGTCCTTTGCAAGAACAGCAGTGTTCTTAAGCAATGAGCTATCTCTCCAGCCCCATGAAACCTGACTTTAACACACTGCAGATAGTACCTTCTATTGCTAACATTTATTATAATTTCTTTTAGACTTACACGTAGGCATATTGGGGTAAGATACACTTTTAGTAGTTTCTTTAGGTGCTATACAACATTGTAACCTACAGATAACAAGTTCAAATAGGTGTAGAATCTCCACTTCTTTTTACCCTCCTCCACTGACAGCATCATTTGCTTAAGCATTTTCTGTCTGCATATTTAGGACCACATCAGGCAAAGGCATATTTTTGCTTCATTAAACATAACTTAGAAAATTCAGAAGGAAACAGAACATTAACTATTTTTACTTTCACAATCTTAAAGTCCCTCCTGTTCTGAGACTCAGCCCATCACTCCCATCCCACAGCCATCCTTCTGAGGAATGGCTGATGTCTCGACTTCTCCATCACTCCTGTAAAAGGTTTTCTTTAGCCTGCAAATTCTGGGTTGATGGTGCTTTCTTTCAGTCCTTGAAAAAGGCTGGACCACTGCTGACCTCTCTGTGTGTGAAGCTGTCATTCAAGTTAGGATTTTTTTCTCCTCTAAGATAATTCTTCATTTCCTTTTCTCTGCCTTCCATTTTCTGTCTTTTTTTTTTTTCCACATTTAACTCACTGCTTAGCATAGATTTCTTTGGGTATGTCTTGTTTGCAGATGACTTGGCTTCCTGAGTGGTGGTTGGTGGTCTTTTAATGGATCTGACAAGTTCTCAGCCACGAGTTAACATCCCTTCCCAGATCCCTGCCGAGGATGATGACCTGGAGGTCAGTGGGGGTCAATCGTGGCCTGTCTCTTCCCCATTTCATTTCCTGCCTTTCAGATTTTATCTCTATTTCTATCTATAGATTCTTCCTTTCTCCTTTGTTCTGTTCATGAATCTAATCTACTGAGCTTTTATTTTGGATTTTTAATTAATTCAGTTTCCATCTCAGCCATAGGCCCCTCACTTGTCCACCTAGTTCTTCACTCTGACCTTTATATCTTCCTTGAAATGTTCCCTTTTTCTGAGTCTTGGAATGGTTTGCATT
>NW_026592435.1:0-6183 GCF_907164565.1 Psammomys obesus | reverse complement strand
ATCTCCAGCTGCAGCAAGACCTCATAACCTGGCAGTGACAGCAGCACGGAACTGGCGGAGCACATCAAAGAAGCAGGGCCAAACCAGAGAGCAGAGAGCCCAGATACGCCGATCTCTGCCAAGTGTCCTGCCTGTAAGTGAGTGCACCCTTGAGAATCTGCAGCTCCACTGATCCTGGGTTCTTCTAAAACAGAAGCCAGGCATCGAACCCCCTCCCACCCATATACCCACTTTGGGAAACAGAGGGGCACTTGGAACATTGAAGTTCCTGCTCTGTGGGTCTAATTGAGGAGTTAAGGCAGTTAATGCCAGAAATTGCGCTGCGATCATCACTAGCACCTGCGACATATACATTGCAGAGCCCCTCCCACACACTCAAGGGTTCAACATTAGCCATCACTCTGTCCCTCGAGACACACGCCCACACCCACTTACACACACACACACACACATATACACACACACGCACGCACGCTTGCATTTGCCTCTGTTTGCGCCTGCGTACTTTCCTCCCACAGGTACAGCTAGTCCTCAGCATACGCTAAGGACACGGGACCTCTCTCAACTTCCTGAAGAATTCTCCAGACTCGAGAGAGAGACAGTACCAGTCTGATCGGCTGAATCCAAAAACAAACAGGGAAGGTCTCAGATAAGCCAATGGCCAGGGGTAGGCGAAAGAACATTTCCAACATAAATCAGGACATCATGACTTCACCAGCAAACCCCAAAATCGATGGATATTCCAATTCATCAGAAGCACAGGAAAATGACCTTAAAGCCATGCTTGCTCAATTATTTGAGGCTCATAAGGAGGAAATGAACAAATCTTTCAAAGAGATGGCCAGTCAATTGGAGGTAAAGAAAGAAGAAATAGACAAAACCCTTAAAGAAACACAGGCAAACATAGCCAAACAAATAGAGGCACAAGTAGAGAAGAAATTAGTGGCATACAAAAAGGAAATGAACAAAGAAATAGAGTCCATCATAGAGAGACAGGAATCCAAATTCAAACACATAAAAGAAATGGTCCAAGGCATGAAAACAGAATTAGAATCAATAAAGAAAACACAAAGTGAGAAAACTCTTGAGCTGGAGAACTTGGAGAAAAGATCAGGAACCACAAAAGTAAGCATCACCAACAGAATACAAGAGATGGAAGAGAGAATCTCTGGAGCTGAAGACACACTTGCAGAAATTGATACTTCTCTCAAAGAAAAAGTAAAATCAGAAAAATTCCAATCACAAAATATCCAAGAAATCAAGGATGCTATGAAAAGACAAAATCTAAGAATAATAGGAATTGATGAAAAAGAAGACTCCAGGCTCCAAGGTCCAGAAAATATTTTCAAAAAAATCATAGAAGAAAATTTTCCCAACTTAAAGAAAGAGATGTCCATAAATATACAAGAGGCCTACAGAACACCAAATAGACTAGACCAGAAAAGAAACACATCACGTTACATCATAGTCAAAACACTAAATCTACAGAACAAAGAAAAGATATTAAAAGCAGCAAGGGAAAAAGGCCAAGTAACATATGAAGGTAGACCTATCAGAATCACACCAGACTTCTCATCAGAAACTATGAAAGCCAGAAGGGCCTGGGCAAGCATCATGGAGACTCTAAGAGATCACAAATGTCAACCGAGACTACTATACCCTGCAAAGCTTTCAATCAACATAGATGGAGAAAACAAAATATTCCATGACAAAACTAAATTTACGCAATATCTATACAGCAAACCAACCCTACAGAAGATACTAGAAGGAAAACTCCAATCCAACGAAAACGAATTCACCCAAGAAAACAGGGCATACAGATAATGTCCCAACAAAAATGAAAAGAAAACAAGCAATGAAACAAGGTAAGATCATCGACTCCATTACACAAGGAACTAACATGCATTGGTCAATATTATCTATCAATATTAATGGACTCAACTCACCAATAAAAAGACACAGGCTAACAGAATGGTTACGGAAACAGGACCCAACATTCTGTTGCATCCAAGAAACACACCTATGCAACAAAGATAAACACTACCTCAGAGTAAAGGGCTGGAAAAATGTTTTTCAAGCAAATGGTTCCAGAAAACAAGCTGGAGTAGCCATCCTAATATCTAATAAAATAGACTTTCAACCCAAGTTAATCAAAAAAGATAAGGAGGGCCACTATATTCTCATCAAAGGAAAAATCCAACAAGAGGACATCACAATTTTGAATATCTATGCCCCAAATACAAGAGCACCTACATTCGTAAATGAAACAATATTAAAGCTTAAATCATACATTGATCCTAATACCTTAATAGTGGGAGACTTCAACACCCCACTCTCATCAAGGGACAGATCAACCAGACAGACACCAAATAGGGAAATAAAAGCACTCACAGAATCCCTAAATCAAATGGACCTAATAGATGTCTACAGATCTTTTCACCCAAACTCAAAAGAGTACACCTTCTTTTCAGCACCACATGGAACCTTCTCCAAAATAGACCATATAGTTGGTCACAAAGCAAGCCTCAACAGATACAAAAGGATTGAAATAATCCCTTGTATACTATCTGACCACCATGGACTAAAGCTGGACATCAACAACAACAGAAACAACAAAAAGCCGACACGCACATGGAAACTGAACAACTTACTACTCAATGACAGCTGGGTCAAGGAAGAAATAAAGAAAGAAATTAAAGACTTTCTAGAATTCAATGAAAATGAAGGCACAACATACCCAAATTTATGGGACACATTGAAAGCAGTGCTCAGAGGAAAATTTATAGCACTAAGTGCCTACAAGAAGAAATCCGTAACATCACATACAAACAACTTAATGGCCCAACTGAAAAACCTAGAAAAAAAAGAAGCAGATACACCCAAGAGGAGCAGACGGCTGGAAATAATCAAACTAAGGGCAGAAATCAATCAATTAGAAACAAATAAAATTATCCAAAGAATCAATGAAACAAAAAGCTGGTTCTTTGAGAAAATCAACAAGATAGACAAACCCTTAGCCAAACTAACTAAAAAGCAGAGAGAAACCATACAAATCAGCAAAATCAGAAAGGAAAATGGGGACATAACTACAGACACTGAGGAAATCCAAACGATTATTAGGTCATACTACAAAAGCCTATATGGCACAAAATTTGAAAATCTAAATGAAATGGATAACTTTCTTGACAGATTCCATCTACCAAAATTAAGTCAAGATCAGGTAGAAAGACTGAATAGTCCTATATCTCCCAAGGAAATAGAAGCAGTCATTAACAGTCTCCCCTCCAAAAAAAGCCCTGGACCAGATGGCTTCAGCGCAGAATTCTACAAGACCTTCAAAGAAGTACTAACACCAATTCTCCTCAAACTATTCCATAAAATAGAAACAGAAGGAACACTACCAAACTCATTCTATGAAGCCACAGTCACTTTGATACCTAAACCACACAAAGATCCAACAAAAAAAGAGAACTTCAGACCTATCTCTCTTATGAACATTGATGCAAAAATACTCAATAAAATACTTGCAAACCGAATCCAAGAACACATCAAAGATATCATCCACCATGACCAAGTAGGCTTCATCCCAGGAATGCAAGGGTGGTTCAACATACGGAAATCCATCAATGTAATCCACCACATAAACAAAATGAAGGAGAAAAACCACATGATCATCTCCTTAGATGCTGAAAAAGCATTTGACAAAGTCCAACACCCATTTATGTTTAAAGTCTTGGAGAGATCAGGGATACAAGGCACATACCTAAAGATAGTAAAGGCAATATACAGCAAGCCTATAGCCAACATCAAACTCAATGGAGAGAAACTTAAAGCAATCCCACTGAAATCAGGGACAAGACAAGGCTGCCCACTCTCTCCATATCTCTTTAACATTGTACTTGAAGTCCTAGCCAGAGCAATAAGACAACTAAAGGAGATCAAGGGGATACAAATCGGAAAGGAAGAGGTCAAAGTGTCACTATTTGCAGATGATATGATAGTATACATGAGCGACCCCAAAGATTCAACCAGAGAACTTCTTCAGCTGATAAACACCTTCAGCAAAGTGGCAGGATACAAAATCAACTCAAAAAAATCAGAGGCCCTCTTGTATACCAAAGACAAAAAGGCTGAGAAAGAAATTAGGGAAACAATACCCTTCACAATAGCCACTAACAACATAAAGTACCTTGGTGTGACTCTAACCAAGCAAGTGAAAGACCTATTTGAGAAAAACTTCAAGTCCTTGAAGAAAGAAATTGAAGAAGATCTCAGAAGATGGAAAGATCTCCCGTGCTCATGGATTGGTAGGATTAACATTGTGAAAATGGCCATCCTGCCAAAAGCAATCTACAGATTCAATGCAATTCCCATCAAAATACCAACTCAATTCTTTACAGACCTTGAAAAAAAGATTCTCAGCTTCATATGGAGAAACAAAACACCCAGAATCTCCAAAACGATCCTGTACAACAACAGATCATCTGGAGGTATCTCCATTCCCGATCTCAAGCTGTACTACAGGGCAACAGTAATAAAAACTGCATGGTATTGGCATAGAAACAGAAAGGAGGATCAATGGAATCGCATAGAAGACCCAGAAATAAACCCACACACCTATGAATTCTCAATATTTGACAAAGAAGCCAAATCCATTCAATGGAAAAAAGACAGCATCTTCAACAAATGGTGCTGGACCAACTGGATGTCTACATGCAGAAAAATGAAAATAGATCCATATCTATCACCCTGCACAAAACTAAAGTCCAAGTGGATCAAGGACCTCAACATAAAACCAGATACTCTAAATCAGCTGGAAAAAAAAGTGGGAAACAGCCTAGAATTCATTGGCACAGGAGACAACTTCCTGAACAGAACACCAACAGCACAGGCTCTAAGAGCAACAATCAATAAATGGGACCTCATGAAACTGAAAAGCTTCTGTAAAGCAAAAGACACTGTCATCAAAACAAATAGACAGCCTACAGATTGGGAAAGAATCTTCACCAACCCTTTATCTGACAGAGGGCTAATATCAAGTATATATAAAGAACTAAAGAAGCAGAAAAGCAACAAACCAAGTAATCTACTTAAAAAATGGGGAACAGAGCTAAACAGAGAATTCTCGAAAGAGGAACGTCGAATGGCAGAGAAACACTTAAAGAAATGCTCAACCTCATTAGCCATTAGGGAAATGCAAATCAAAACGACCCTGAGATTTCACCTTACACCCATCAGAATGGCCAAGATGAAAAACTCAAGTGATAGCACATGCTGGAGAGGTTGTGGAGAAAAGGGAACCCTCCTCCATTGCTGGTGGGAATGTAAACTGGTTCAACCACTTTGGAAGTCAATCTGGCGCTTTCTCAGACAACTAGGAGTAGTGCTACCTCAAGACCCAGCTATACCACTCCTAGGTATATACCCAAAATTTGCTCAAGTACACAACAAGGACATTTGTTCAACCATGTTCATAGCAGCTTTATTTGTAATAGCCAGAACTTGGAAACAACCCAGATGTCCATCAACGGAGGAATGGATACAGAAACTGTGGTATTTTTACACAATGGAATACTACTCAGCAATCAAAAAGGAGGAAATCATGAAATTTGCAGGCAAGTGGTGGGATCTAGAAAAGATCATTCTGAGTGACGTATCCCAGAAGGAGAAAGACAAACTTGGTATATACTCGCTTATATAGACCTACAAGATATGATAAACATAATGAAATCTACACACCTAAAGAAGATAATCAAGAAAGTGGACACAGGCGAAGGTGATTAATCCTCATTTAGAAAGACAAATGGGATGTGCATTGAACTTATGACAGGAGTCTACCACAAAAGGCATCTGAAAGACTCTACCTAGCAGTGTTTCAAAGCAGACACTAAGACTCATAACCAAACCCTCGGCAGAGTGCAGGGAATCATATGAAAGAAGGGAAGTTAGTATGATATGGAAAGGATAGGAGCTCCACAAGGACCAAATATATCTGGGCACAGGGTCTTTTCTGAGACTGACACTCAACCAAGGACCATCTATGGATATAACCTAGAACTTCTGCTCGGATGTGGCCTGTGGTAGCTCAGTAACCAAGTAGTTTTCCAAAGTAAGGGGAACACGGACTATTTCTAATAGGATCTCAAGGGCAGGCTGTTTGACCCCCACCCCAGGGGAGGAGCA
>NW_026592434.1:0-1950 GCF_907164565.1 Psammomys obesus | reverse complement strand
AGCAGGAAGCCGGCGCCATCTTGTAATGGCGGGAGCGGCTCCCGACATCTCCCCCTTTTATATATATTAAAGGCCATCTCAATCAGAAAAATAACACACCATGAGGTTACCGATCAGCCTGCTGAGCCAACAGCATCAGCGATCAAGGAGTTTACACAGTGTAAGAGACCCTCTGCACCTTGAGTCCCGTGCAATGGGAACCTGAGCCCTGGGAGGTGCAGAAGTCTGTCTTGAACAGCATCCTGGTGCAATGGGAACCTGTGCCCGTCAGGAGTGCTACAAGTTCAGACAGTGTCTCAACGACTGAGCATGTTAAGCCAAACTTGGGGGGATGTCCCCTGTTCCACAGCCAACATAGCCTGCACCATGGCCATATTTTTAAGATGTTGCTGTCTCTTAAGACGGCAGAGCAACCAAAAACAGAGAAACAGTCCAGCCAGTAGCAACACTCCAAATATTCCCACGCCAACCCACTCCTTAAAATAGGACATTGGAGTCCCAGAGAGTCATTAGTGGCGAAAAATCTTGGGAAGACTTGTGCATCATGCATCACCGGCATGGGTCGAGGAAAGGCTGACAGGATCCCCCATCGAATCTCCTGGGTCTCCACCTCCAAGCTCATCTGCACTCCGCTCAAGATCAGGATCAGGGTTAAAATCAGGCTCATCTTGCTTGATCACTCTGGTCAGCCGCGCTGGAACCCAAATCGGGTTTTCTTGATCCTGCAGAAAAACACAAACAGCTCCCCTGGATCTTATTAAAATAGGATCCGGTCCTTTAATGATTATAAGAGCAGAGAGCACAGCTGCTGCCAAGCTTTGATTTGTTACCAGTATTTGTTCATATACTTCAGGTGGGTATAAGGTCTGATTAATTACCCGAGCGTCCTCCCAGATTGGGAACGCGGTTTTAATCCGCTTCCTCTCTTTTTCTGATATCAGGGAAAATTTTATCTCTGCAGATTTGGGTTTTTCAGTGGCTGACTTCCGCATGGAGAACCCAGAAGTGCCAGCATAGGCCACATATGGTGGCGGATCCGGGCGGTAACGCCCTTCCTCATATTTAGCTGCTTCCTCATCCAACTCTGCCTGCTCGTCAGGGTCGAGCCCTGATTCCTCATCAGTTTGTTGATTCTCAGAAGAGCTGTTTTCGCTCTCTGTAGACTCCGGCTCGCTCGATGACGAGGCGACCTTTTTCTTTTCCTTGCTACCAGTCTGTTTTGGTTTCTTAAACTTCTTAACTAGCTTTCGCGCCTTCAGCGCTTTAGCCTTATCTTCCTTGGTCCCATCCTTAGGGGATTTACCGGTCTTAATTCCCTTTTCTGCTTTGGATAGACTGTCTTGATGGTCTGCTAACGCTCTTTGCCCCTCCTTTACACCCACTCTATCCCGTTTCCCACAATTAAGACACAGACAACACAACAAGACAAAAACGAGACTAACATTGAGAAACAGAATACACCAGACCACAGAAATCATACCTTGCAGAAAAGTACCGCGGTTTCACACTGCTGGCTTGAATCCTCCTCCGACGAGCAGTCGGGGGTCCTTCGAGTCGTTCCTCCGCCCAGGGTTCGGCAGGTTTCCCGGGTTTCGGCACCACTTGTCGCGCGCGGCCTTTGCCGATAAGGACGACGCAACAACCGAGGATTTCTTCAGCAGCAAGTTTATTGTACAGCTCTTTCTTGCAGATGGTGAAGGACCCAAACCCCGGGTTGTGCTCTGCTTAAATAGCCAGCAGAGAGGCGTGTTCGTCTGTAATTGGTGCTCCACACAAAACCTAATTAACATGTGATCTCCCATTGGAGGATCGCACAATCCTTCATTAGCATAAGGCGGCGCATGCGCAAATCGCGAAGCAATGCTGACAAGAAGCGCGAAAATGCTGGCAAGAAGAACCAGGAAGCAGGAAGCCGGCGCCATCTTGTAATGGCGGGAGCGGCTCCCGACA
>NW_026592433.1:0-3765 GCF_907164565.1 Psammomys obesus | reverse complement strand
TAATATAATATAATATAATATAATATAATATAATATAATATAATATATAATATATATATTATATACTATACTATAATATAATACATATTGTGTTATATTATATATATCAATATTCTGAGAGAGGTACACATACCCCCCACTTTCAGGTAGTTTCTTTTGTCATCAGACTCAGGGACTTGAAGGTATCAGCCTCTAGATGTTGTCGAGACCCAGGTTTACTCTGGCTCTCTGAACTCTGACATCATTCCTGTTGACTATATTCTCTGTGGTGCTCTTTTCCTGAGATGGTTGGATGGCTAGTCTATGGGAACAGAGCAGTCGACCCAGGCTTGAGTCTCAAATACATGCTCCCCTACCACCCTTAGATACCTAGTCTATTTCCCAAAAGTGTTTATCGAAGGCTCTCGTCAGTCTGTGTACAAATAATAGCAGTCACAGGAAGGTGACATTGTGACTTGCTTTGCTCAGCATTGTAGTTGAAGATGGGGTTGCCCAGGAATGCTGAAGTCACTCTGAATCTTTAAACAGAAATAATTTAAACTGAAGAATTGGTTGGGCAGGTCAGGTGGTGAAGCCATCCTGAGCTTAACAGCAGCAGGATGTGGCTACTGTCTCTCACTGAAGGGTCACAGGGAGGACAGAGCCAGGTGTACCTGAAAGAGGCAGAGGCCAAAGTAGGTCATGTGTGGGCACACTCAGTCTCCTGCTGTTGTCTCTTGTTGGTTTAATCCACCTGAAAAAATGCTGGACCTGGAATTACAATGAGATCAACTTTCTTGAAAAACAGAATAAAGTAAGGGGAAAGTGAGGGACAGCAGGAAATAAGAAGAGATAGAAGAGTCCTGCAGAGAATTCAGGAACATTAACATCCTTCCAACTGTTACCATGGATGCTTGTCCCTACTTGAACAGATATGGGACAAGGGATACAAACCAATATCTGGGACAAAATTCTCAAAGAAAAGGCAAAGTTAGGGTGAATGCAGGTACAGAAAGAAGCTGGCCTTGGCCAGAATGCCCAGAGGTCAAGAAACAGGATGCTGGGTTAGATCTGGATCAAAATGCCAAAATAGTAGAATGTAGCTCCTTAATGTCTGATGCCTAAAGACAGGACAGTGGCTAGGTGAGGTCTCAGTGCCTTTTAAGTGCCCACTGCTGTGATAGAAGTTACTGTGGAGGCCAGAATCAGGCAAGACCATGGTAGTGGGAATTGTTTATTTTACTGACATAGACACCTTTTCTATGTTTGTTCATGACTTTGATTTTTTTGAGGATGAAACCACCTCTTCCAAGTTGGCTCACTGAGTGAGAATAAAGCCATATCTTGTTCCAAGAGTGTCCATAAAATTTTGGGCTAAATAAGCTAACAGCCCACCACCAATCACAATGAGTTTTGATGAGCACATGACCCATAATGGGCCAGTAAAAACAGAGCTGGGTGTTTCTGTGGAACAGTGGACATAAAGGGAACCCTTGTCAGAATCAGAACTCTGAGGCTACTATTGTGGATCTTCTGTAGTTTCATATGCATTAGTTTCTGTTGTTAAGAACAGAATACCGCAGGCTGAATGAGTTAAGAAGAAAACATGTCGAGTTAGCCTCGCCCAGCTTTCTTGCTGGCACAGTTCTGATGGAGCTCAGGGACCTCAGGAAAGTCTATGTGCGCACCCGCACGCATGTGTGCGTGTATGCATGTGTGTGTGTCTTCTCTCTTTTTATAAAGCCATCAGAGTTTAGTCATGGCATTCACCCATTCCACCCTAACAACATTATCTAATCCTCCCTAATGACATTGACTCAATCACCTTCCAAAGGCTTCACCTACAAATACTGTAATCAGATAAAATTCCCACCCTCTTAATACTTCACAATGGGATTAACTTTCAACACATGAAGACTTGGGGGACAGAAAACCATATCCCAGCACAGTGCCACGTGGACAAAAGGAGCCAGAAGGAGAGCAGAGCTGAGAGAGGAGCAACTGCTGGAGGGTGGGGCTGGTGTGTGGAAGGCAGCTGCTCCTGCTGGACTTCCATTGCTTGAGCTGCCCCCAACACTCATACTTCAGTTGCTGTTCTACCTTTATTTGGCTTCAGTGTGAAGAACAGGTGACTCGGTTTCTCCAGCGTGATATGACTTTGGTGGCCATCATCACACAGGAACTGGGCTCATGCCCTGAAGGGAGATCACCCAGAAGCAGCTGCCTTCATTGTCTGCTTAAGGAAGGAGATACAGAAAGAGGACAGCCCAGAGCTTAGACGTGCCTCTGTCTTTCAGCCTAGGAAGCTGTGGATGTGTCTCCGCTTAACTGGATCTTTAGCTCCATATCCTGTTTGAGGTTCTTTTTGCCTCCAATGCTGGGTAGCTGTGTGAGCACTTCCTGGCCAGATGAACAAACATCTTCTCACCTAGACAGGGTGCCAACAACAGACCAAAGATGGTTCCACCCAACACAGGCCTTCCCTGTCCATGACAGAACTTAATGGATGTGGTCTCTTGCAGGCGAGCAGAACAGTTGGTTTCAAGAGGACAGTGTTCTGAAACACTGGTGCAACAAAACGACTTTCTAAAAAGTTTAATTAACAGGTTATTTGCTGAATTAATAAAATGAGTCTGAGTTTTGCATCTCATGGAGCCAATCTCAAGACAAAAATAAACGCCTTTTTACATTAGTGTTAGGCATTTGACATGCTGTCTGTGGAGTAGTTCATGCAAGTGTCCCATGGAGATAGGACATTGATCTCCAGCAGGCAGGCTTTAGTCTTGGCCTAACAGACGTCAGGAAACGATGAATTGTGAGGATAACTGCTGTGCAAGGATGGAAGCCCAGCTGGACTGGGTTAGGTGAAGGAGGGATTTACCGTGAAAGATACTTGAGTGTCTCTTGAAACTCACAGGCAGATCACGTCTGCGCCTAAGAAGCCGGGGAACAGAGCTCCAACATGGCGCGGTGCCGCTGTCCTGCTTCTGCGAGTGGATTCATCCTTCCATGCACAGCAGGGACCTCTCCTTACAGAAGACACTTTTGATTTTTTCCATTTTCTCTTGTTGGCCACACTTTGAACTTGAAATCGAAAATAGCAGAGAAGGGCTCTGTTTGGCTGGCACATTTAGATCTTCCAAATAAATCAGTTGTATCTGAGGCAGGACACATGTTCAAAACTAACTAACTAACTAACTAACTAACTAACTAACTAACTAACTAACCAACTACCTAACTAAGTGAATAAAATTAAAAAGTAAAAAGACATCATCCTTCCATGATGTCCCCAGGATGAAATTAACCCAGGTGGTGAATGGAAAATGGTGAGATAATCAGAAAGCTAGGCAGATGAAACAGTTTGGTACCAAGAACACTGGCTAGCTTCCTTTCATACTCATCCCAGGACATTACTTATTTCCAGTACTATAAATTAGCACTATTAGAGGCTTGAAGCTAACTCCATTATTATCCTTCTCATAGCTCTTCAGGTTGACTGTCAGGGTATGGTGTGGCTTAGTTCTCCATTCAGAGTGTCACAAGCCTGAAGTGAAGGCACCAGGCATGCTCTCAGCTTAGACTGGAGATGTACTTGAACTGCATCTTGGCCATAGGGTAGGAGGATCTAGTTCTTAACGATGTAGGATGGAAAGCCCCGCTTCCCTGTAACTGCTGCATTCCTAGCTGTGTGGTACTCTCCATCTTCAAAACTAGCAACAGTGAGTGGGGAATACCACCATTGTTGAATCCTGTTGTTTTCAAGTCTCTTGCTAGAAGAAGTCCCAC
>NW_026592432.1:0-4960 GCF_907164565.1 Psammomys obesus | reverse complement strand
AATATAATATAATATAATATAATATAATATAATATAATATAATATAAATATAATATAATATAAAATATAATATAACTGTCAGAAAGAGATTAACATGACAGGATAAGCTGGTGATAGGTAGATAGGTAAAGTTTTCACACATATGCACCCCTTCCCACCCCTATCTACCTACCTTCCCATCCCACAACTAGTCTATGAACTGCTTAGAAACACAGATGATGCCTGGCTCGTAGCTTGTGAGTTGGCACATAATAGTTGTCAAATAAATGAAAGGAAGAAGGCTGCCTGGTGGGAAGCATGCTGTTTTGCACATGGTGGTCTTCCTTCAGCAAGAAAGAGGGTGTTATGCCTTGTGGTCACAGTAGGCTTCTGTTCTGTGGTTCTGCTCTTCCTCTGCATGATGATTTCTTCGGCTCCAGATTATGAGTGAGAATCAGAGACTAGATCAGCAATGAGTGAATGTTCAGGCTCAGTCCTCTCTTTCATGGAATCAGAGGCCAAGGCTGCATCCTAAGGAAGAATACTATGAGGATGAGAGAGAGGCAGGTGCCAGGCTCAAGGGTCAAGGATGTGACAGTAAAGGTGATTGTTGTTGAGTTTGTGACATATTCAAGAGCAAAAAAGATGCCAACGATTGTAGGCAGTGAGAGTAACTTGGATGACTGCAGGCAACTTGCAATGAATGGTCATCCCATTTAAGGGCCAAACAGGGAGTTGTTTAAAATTAAAGATATTGCCTCATTTGGTGTTATATGCTCTAGACTCTGTCTAGAGAGAGCCGAGATATGGAGGTTTTGAGCCCAGCTCTGTGTTTTTCCCACTGGCGTCTCAATCTTTATCTAAGGCTCAGAGCAGATGAGAGGACTGTGCACCCCACCCTCGTGTCCCCCCAGCAGGATGCTTCTTTCAAATAACCCTCACACCAGGACATTTGGGAAGATCGCTAAGCATTCTTGCTGCTTTAGAACTGCTGGGCATCAGGATGAAAAAGTTTCTTCGGCTTTTGTGTCCTTATGATTCCTTATTCTTATTTTATCCCCAGGATGAATCAGATGTCCACAGATGACTCAACGTAGGAGCTGTGGAAAAGATTCACAATCAGCCTTCTTTCTCATTTACCATCGGCACACCAAATTCCAAAGGGGTGGTATCCAGGGTATCCAGGGTATCCAGGTTCACAGAGTCAGCCATGCCTGCATGAATCCTAAAGCAAGAAATTAACAACAACTACAATAAAATACCAAAACTTGCAGTGTATGTATAATAATTGTAGCAAAACCAAGCAAGCAACATATTATGCATATATAGCTGCTATAATGATTCAGGTACATGATACATTCATACATGTACACACGTACAAATTTTTGTGTATGCTTTTTCCTTCTAGTTCAAGTGCTCTTTTGAATCTGCCAACAAATTCCTTTATTTTCTGTTGTGCCAGCCTCTCTGCCCTCCTTCCACTGCGACGCTAAAGCTGAAGGACACAGCTGACAGGCCTGACACAGTGTGTACCACAGAAGCAATCTGCAGTCAGAAAAGACATTTGTTTTTGAGGTGAACAGAAGGAATGTGGGACACAGATGCTAACTAAGGCCCAGACTTCTGACTGGTCAGTGAGGAGCCAGGGGAGGGACAGACATTTAGACAGTCAGCAAACGGAACTGGAAACCTGCAACCAACAGCTCTTAGAAGAACAGCAAAGCATTAGGAGGCCTTTGGATAGGAGGTCTGCTGTTATGGAAGATAGGCTGGGAGGCCAGTGCCCCAGGCCTGCAGGCAGCCACGCATAAGCTTGCCTGTGACGCAGCCTCCAGATCCCCCATGTCCCCACTTACAATTAGACTTAATCATTTGCACCTCATTAGAACCCTTAATTTGTTACCAGTAAAATGTGAAGCTTATTAAATACGGTAGTCAAGAAGCTCCGGAAGGTACTCAGTGTCTCTAAAACATCCTTAAGGCAGCAAGTGAAAAGCACAGTTTGAGAAGTCGCACAGGTATGTCAAAAAGGCAGCCGCGTCCAAGAGCCCATTGTTTTCCAAAGATTTTAAAATTCTTTTTCGAAAATAATTCCTTAACGGAAAATCACCTTCTTCTTTTGTCTTATTGGTGGCCACTTGCGGCAGAAGCATGCCCTGGGCTTTGGATTGGAGGGGAGCTGTGTTTTCTTATGCAAATAGCCAGAGCCTCCACCAGCCAATTGCGGGCGTCTCGTTTGCATAATGACTGGCCTCCTTAAAGACGGGCAGTTAAACCAAACAGTTTTTGAATTTCTTTTGTGGAATGGCTGCCTCTGTACTTAATGCTGAACACTGAAGGGAGATGAGGGGAGGTAGTGACTAAGCAGTCTCTTTAAATACTGCCTCTGTAATTATCTGTGGAGTTAAGCTGCAGAAGCTCATTAACTCATCAGAAATGGAGTTATGAGAATTCTTATTAACAGCAGCTCCAGACTCAACACAGAGCACTCACTGGAGTCTTTGTTGTTAGGAAAGGGTACTATTAATTTTTCTAATAGAAAGTAAATTCTTATCCATTGTTTACTTTGGTCGTACAGAAGGAGACAATGCAAGGGAAAAAAAAGGCCAACGTTTATTTCTAAGGAGGAAAAACAAAATTTAGAAATGTGATTCTGGCTTGACTTCTGAGGGAATTCCTATGCCAGGCATTTTGTATGTAAAGGGATTATATGTCACCTATGTGAAATGAAGCACGAAACAAACCAAAGAGCTATGAATGTCCTAAGCACAAAAAATAATATATAATTTATGACACTTTAAATCTCATTAAAAACACTAGCTTTTGTAGCTTCCTAGCAACCAATCCTCAGGAGTCTCTCTGTAAAGAGGTTGGCTCTCCCCGAGCTCCGGGTCTGTAGCTGTAATAAATGAAGCCCATATGGTGAGGACATGACGGGTCCCCTTGTGCAGACCATTTGCTCGGGTGTTCTCGAAAGCCCCGAGTGATAGCTTATAATTTGCTAATCCAATATAATAAACACGAAAGCACTTTGTTAAACTAATGTTCAGGGTCTAAATTAAACCAGTCAGGGCCAGAGAGTTAGAGAAAAAAACCTGGAGATCTCTAATTGCAGCGGTGACTCGGGAGGGAGCAGAGGGGATTCCAGAAGCTGGTACTGGGGCTGATACCTGGGTCTGCCTTCACTTCATGACAGTCCTGACAAGTCAACACAGAGAGTCTTTTTTCTGTGCCCATTTGTCAGATGAACATACTGAGGTTGCTGCTATGGAACTCAGAGTCTGGGCTGGGTGGAGTCCCGAAGAACTTCCTTTGTGTCTGGTGCTAATCTGTAATAAGGTTTTCATCCTCGCTCAAACACACCGTCAACCTGACAACTGAGACAATCAAGCACGGAAGGACATCCATAGCAGAGCACTTGCCTAGTGTATGCAAGGCTCTGAACTCCGTCCAAGCCAGAGAGTTTTTCCAACAAAGCAAGGAAATGAACTTTCAAAGTGGACATATTTTGGGGTATCTTCTTCCCAGTCTTTCTGTTTGTTTGTTTTTTTGGATAGTAAAATGACCTTTGTCACTTTGAAGCAGACTTTAACTGCTCTCTTTGTATATCTTTGTTATAAGTAAACATTGATAATCTAGGTTAAAATTGGAAAGTTCAGTGGTTGATAGAAAACCCAGGGTCCGTCCACCTTTATTTTTTAACAAGTAGGAACATAGTGAGGTGCTTTCACCTAGCATAGTACAGCAAGAAGGTGCCACAGCCTGCTGAGAGCCCCGACCTGTGGCCTCCAGGTCAGTAGGTAGGAGAAAGGAAACACAAGCTGCTTTAGCTTATATTTTAGAGGAAAAAGTACAATCTTAAATGGGCTTTCGCTCCAGTTTCTGAAGGAATTTAGAAGGCAAATGCTTTGTTTGTAATGAGATTATAGACTAGAACTACAAAATGAAATAGAAACTCAATCAGGGAGAAGCAAGCATCTGAATGAAAACAAACAGTAGTCAGTGTACCTTAGGAGCCACTGACTACTCAGGAATGTAGTTGTACTGACCCTTTGGTATTGGAGACGGCAGTGCCATCCTTCATCGGTGAGCAAGGGTCTCCAGGGAGGCGCCTCTGCTGCTCAGATACCATTGAGACAGCCCAGCTATGGACCTAACGTCTAACTAAGCAGAACAGCTATGCTTTTTTTCAGTCTAGAGGCCTCAGTGATGAAAAGAGTGTCCAAGGGCACGTTGGGCCTAGAAGGTTCCAGAACATTCTGGGAGCTGTTTGAAGTTCAGGTGAACTGTCAAAGAAGAAGGCTGATAAGATCTCCAGCTACCAAGACGCTAGACTTTGATACGTGGGGTGGGCTGTGTGGCCTGGGGCAAGCCGTGTCCTCTCTCCAGGCTTCAGTTTTTTTGTCTCAAAACTGAAAGTGTTAAGAGTGAGTCTGGGATGTCGTTTCTTAGTATCGACTCTCTTTTCTTGTGGTAACTTCAGTCACTTGGGAATCACTTCTCCTCTACTTTCTATCTGGACTGCCAGGGCTGACCCTCATTCTTCCATCTAGAGGGAAGGTCCACGGTCAGGGAAGATCAGTGAAAGTTCTATGTCCAGAGACTCAGGGTTGGACACAGAAATCAAACCAGAGCCAAGGAATGAGGCTGGGGGGATTCTTGCCTACATTATTTGAGTACCCAGATTCAGACTTGATTGGGCTTTCAGCACTTAAAAGGATATAGTTATGTCCAACCCACAGCCTGGGGGCCATGTACAGCCAAGGATAGCTTTAACACTCCCCAGTACATGGCTGTAAGCTTAAATCATTACTTTTTAAATATTTCTCTTTGTAACTTCATTGCCTAGGTTTTTAGTATAGGTGTTAAGCTTTGTAGGTCACAACATCATGTCATAACATAAAAGGCTAGGTGTGCCTGTAGAGGTAAATAGGTAATATAATATAATATAATATAATATAATATAATATAATATAATATA
>NW_026592431.1:0-3230 GCF_907164565.1 Psammomys obesus | reverse complement strand
ATTTTGTTCAAAATGAGTCTTTGGGGTGTGTTTGGGCCCCCCCCCCCCATGGTACACTGCTGCTACCATCTTTAGGTAAGTACTTTTGGGAAAAACAGAATGAAGATGGGGCATCTAAGTGCTTTTGGAAAGCCACCGGGGTCTATATTGTTACTGGATTTCCGAAAGGCTTGTGCCTTCAACAGGAGTACTTACTAGTTTTTTTGCAGGGATGGTAGGGGGAGCCAGGCTTTAGGGAAATGGTTTCAGCATATCCTTCTAAATCAGGTGTTGCAAACATAATCCCCAGTGCAATAAGAGATGATTTTCTCTTGTGGCTTGTTCCTCACAACTGGATTGCTGTGATCACTGGAGTAGACTTGGTATCACAAGAGCGGATCTAAGCCATGGTGGCTTCAGTCCTTCTTGCTCTCCATCACACCATGCATCCAAAAGGCCCTTAGGAGACAAAAAACCTCCATCATGGACTTCCTGGCTTCTATTGTTCATTAATTGTCCAGTCTGTTAGAGTATCAAAAAAATAAAGTAACGCGGGGACCTTATGGAGGGTTGCACATTTAAGTAGAGCCAGAGTTACATGTAGTGGAGAAAAGGCAGCTTGAGTGACAAATTTGTCGCCATGTAAAAATCCAATTTTTCTCCTGTCATTTGACCCCTAAGAAGCATTAACAGCCACCTTTGAAGAACTGTCATAGACAGTGTAACTGTGCCTTCCTGTTAAGATATTGTTCCTTCAAAGGTTGTTTAATCGACATCAATACACAGTGTGCATCTGCTCCTGGTGTTTGTCTGCAGTCAGTACCCATGTTGTTTGTTTTCTTCTTCATGGTCTTTCCAGGGAGGGCACTGAGCAACTTAGTGATTATATATATGATACTTCCATCATGAAACCCAAGGAAATCCCTGACTCATCTGGCAGAGCCTTATTTTCATTTAATGAACACTTGTATAAAACCTGCTTTTTTCCAAATCCTTTTCTAAATATTATCTATGAGAGCCCATTTTAGCATCCCTTTGGAGCAGTTTCCACACTTATCTCCATTTTACAGATAAAGAAACTGAGGCACACAGTGGTCAGGTAACTTGCTTGAGGAAGGTTGATAAATTGCAGAGCGTTTGACCTGTCTGCCTGAGGAGTGTCCTTGAGGACACCACAGTCACTAGGAGAATGACAGTAGAGCTTAGAGTCTGCCATGTAGTCAAGTGTGCTCAAGTGGGATGTGGACACAGTTGAGTCCTGGCTTTTTCACTTAGTTGTGGTAGAATATGAACATGCTATTGACTACATGGAGCCCCAGTTTCCTTCCGTGTAAAATGGAGATTACAACACCAGTCTCGAAAAGTTGTTCAGAGGATACAGTGGAATCTTTATCAAAAGCACCTGGCAGAGTTCCTGGGGTGCAACACATCCTTTAGAGTGATGGTTGCTATGACTGTGGCATTATTCTAAAGAAAGCTGATGACATGGCACATGGCTGACAGTGCCAGGCACCTGCCTCATTTTTTTTTTGGCTCAACTGGTTGAGTGCAGTTGATTTGTTGGCAGAAAAATTTTCAGTCCTGAACTTCACTATTCTTTCATTCTTTTTAACACAGTAGAGACTCAGACAGAGAAGGGTCTGGGTTAATAGTATGAACTCACATGTGCAAAGTTAAAGATATGCTTTCACACACACAGTGCCTGATGAGAGTAAATAATGGTGATCACCCGTAACACCAAACATACACTCACTTTGGAAACATTTATAATACTGAAATCAACATATTGCATACCCCAGGACCATTTTGTTTCACTTCCTCAGAAAGCTGACTGTCATTCACCGAGTAGCACAATATCGGCACTTTTCACTGAGTAGGTGCTCTGATGGTTAGTGTTAACTTGTCAATAGGACAGAATCTAGGATCACCTTGGGAGGTGGACCTTCAGGCATACCTGTGGGAGAATATCTTGTTTGCTATTTAACTGAGGTGGTGAGAGCTGCCCACTGTGTGTGGGGCCATCCCCTAGGCAGAGTGATTCCTGGCTGTACACTGTATGCAATGGAGAAAGTGAGCTGAGCACTAGCTCGCATTCTTTGCTTGCTCTTTGCTTTGCCGTCGGTGCAATGTGACCAGAGCCTAAGCTCCTGACACCGAGACTTCTGCTGAAGTGTGGACTGTCACCGTGAAACTGTGGTCTGAAATAAACCCTTTCTTCTCCCAGTTTTGTTTCCGTCGCTATACCTTAGCAAAAACAACTTAGGGGATAAAGGGGTATTTTAATCCACAATTCTAAGTTATAGCCCCTCACTGCAAGGAGGCCACAACAGCAGGAGTGTAGGGACTTGAGACAGCTGGTCACATCATGGCCACAGTCAGGAGCAGCAAGACCATGCGGGCATGCTCACTTCCTGCTCGTGATTGTAGGTCCCCCCCTCCTGAGCTTTTATTTTTTATTATTTTCATGTGTCTGACTGTCTTACCTGCATGCACATGTGTACCCTGAGTGTACATGCAGTGCCTGAGGGTGCCAGAAGATGGAATAGGAGGATCCCTTGGAACTGGAGTTATAGACAGTTGTGAGGTACTGTGTGGCTGCTGGGAATGGAACCTAGATCCTCTGTAAGGGTAATAAGTGCTTTCAAACTCCCATTTTTTCTACTCTTACACAGTTCAAGATTCCCTTTCTAGGGAATGGTGCCACCAACAGTGGGCTGGTTGTTTTTTCCCCCAACAATTAAGTTAAGACAATCCCCACAGATCAACCCAGTATAGAAACCCCTTATTGAAACACTCTTCTCAGATGATTCTGGGTTGTGACAAGTTGACAGTTAAAACTAAACATCACAGCACACCTTTGGATGCTTTTGTCAGAGCGCTCTATTTCAGGAACAGAAAAGAAACATAGACAAGTTGCTTAGTATATTGGCTGCTATTATTATCTATGTTTTCCAGCAGGAAATGGGAGCACAAAAGAACAAAGTACATTGCTGCAAGTGGAAGAGCCAGATTGAAACCCAGAATCCCTGTCTTCATACCTAAACTTTTCATAGCTATAAGTTCTGACCAGTCCAGCCTCTGTGCTATTGTATACCTCAGTATTTGGAGAAACAAGAGGCTGATATGCAGTGGCCTCCCAAAAGTAGGAAATTAACAGATATATTACTTCATATAGTCATGTAGTCAAAAAGCTTTTTTGAGTACATATAATATAATATAATATAATATAATATAATATAATATAATATAAT
>NW_026592430.1:0-3609 GCF_907164565.1 Psammomys obesus | reverse complement strand
TTTCCCCAGTGCTGGACAGCAAAACACAGAAAAGGAAAAAAAAAAAAAGAGGAAATGGTTGTTTAGAGCAAGCCATCTTCTATGATATGCCAGATGCAGCTTTAGGAATACATGGCAACCTTCTGGGAAGCTCCAGAAATACTGTAGCTATATAACAGTAGTAAAAATAGGAACTTTTCCATATCATCCATTTACTAGATATGGATCTTGAGCAAGCTTCTGTCCTATGAGTGCTTCCATTTTCTCATCTTTGATATAAATGATAAAACTCTCTATTATACCATAGGGTTGTTTTAATGACTCAATGATGTAATATATGCAATAGAATAGCACCAGACATCTATGTGTTTCTCTAGCCATTATTATAATGTCATCATCACCACTATTATCACTACAGATGCACTTGGTCCTGGCCTAACTATGGCTTATTATCCTCAAGGAATTAGAACCTAGATGTCAGATTAAAAAGCAAAATTTTTCTACAAGTTTGAGAATGACCAATTCAGCATGCAGTAAATCTTTTATCAATGACCAAAGAAAAAAAGTGAATGAATGCATTAAATGAGAACTCAAAAAATAAAAAAAAAGAGTCAGGAGGATTTGGATGAACCTATGAGAACACCAGGAGCAGATAAACTTCACAGGATGCTGAGTTCACACCAACCTCATCTTGGAGACCATTCACAGGCCCCAGCTAACGCTTAATCCATCTGCACAAATTCTAGCCTTGAGCCAAAGGAAGTCCCTAATAAACTTTGGGTTCTATTCTTATTTTCTAATCATTTATTTATTCTTCTTAATGAGCAAAGGCAGAAAGAAACAGGCTAACTGACAGATAGAAAATGCTGGACTAACTCTATACAAAGTTTTCATCTAAATATTTGTTTACAGTTTATTCCAGAGTAGTGTAGTTGCCACTCTACCCAGGCTATTTCCTAGCTGTGCACATTCCTTCCATAAACGCAATGAACCCAGACCTTTTACCGTATCTACCCTTAGTCCTGGGAAATGGAACCTTAGAGATGTTTGCCATAATCTCACTAGAGAAGTGGTTCAGTAATCATTTGATAAAAGATCAAATAACATGAACAAAGCTTTGTGCCGAAGGCAGCACAAAAAAATACTAGACATAAATGTTAGAGACCCTGTTTCTCCCCTTTCTGTTCTTGGTGAAGCCCACCTCCACTCCCCACCCAAGTGCCTTCTGCAGTACAATATTAGGTGAAAATATATCATCCAGCCATAACAAGCAGCAAATAAGGGGCACTTTTATATGTTACACTGTTTTATTTTTCTTAATAAACAGATCACTGGGAACATTATGATAACAAACAGAGAAGAGGACACCTCACTGGGAGACCTGGTACTGATTCTTGCAAGAGCCTGAAAGAGTCATGGAACCCCTCTTGGTATTTGATTTCTGGGTCAAAGAATAAAAGAAGGAAAGCTTTTTGCTTAGCAAGCTCAGACTACTTCCTTTTGTGTGCTCTTTTGCTTCCCACAGCTTCCCTTAAAAACATGCGGATTCTTCCACAGAGGTGTGGAGGTACTGAATGGCTTGCTCTAACACGAACTAGTGGAAATCAGGAGAAGAGATCACTACTGTCTGTTCTGTAGAATGCTGGTAGATGCTCAGCTGGCTCTTTGCGACTAAACCATCCTGCTTTTGTATTGCTCCCCAATTTGTGTAGTATAAATACTCCAATTATGCTGATTTCAAGAATTTCACCACGTTGTCACAGAATATGGTCATGAATGATGGGTCTCAGTTGGCTCTCCGGAATGTCAGCAGCTGGCTCCAGTACATTATAGTCTGATTCTCCTGTTCCCATCACAGCCACTAGTGGACAGTGACTCCCAGCTTCAGTACCACCTTCAGGCCATGGACATCTAATACGTGTGACTGTTTCATTTCAAAGATAGTACCTGTAATATGAAGGTAGCTCATTTATCTTACTATCCCTAACATTTGAAATTAGCACAGGTAGTTAGTCAAAACTATCTGCTTTTAAGAATATATATTGATAGATAGAGAGACATATTTTATATTATATGTAATATATAATACATATACATATAGAGAGAGACTAACAACAACAACAACAAAAATCCTCATCTGTCGTGCTGTATTTTTTGTCTCATTTCTGTGACAAAATACCCAGCAAACGTAACTTAAGGAAGGACGGATTTATTTTGGCTCACAGTTCCAAGGGCTACAGTCCATTGAGGATATAGTTCATCATGATGGAGAAGTCACAGCAGCAGGAGCAGGAAGCATCTGTTCATACTGTGTCCACAGTCAAGAAGCAGAGTGATGAATGCCTGTGCTCTGCTTCCTTTCTTCTTTAGTCAGTTTGAGACTCAAGCCTATCCAATGGTAGGTACCACCTTCATGGAGAGTGGCTTCCCACCTCAACATGTCTAGATTGTTCCTTGGAGAAATGCTGAGAAATTTGTTTCCATGGTGATCCTAAATCTATCAAGCTGATAGTCAAGCTTAACCACCAAACATGCCAAATTAGCTATGACTTGATTTATGGAATTTGGTCTTAGTAAAATAACCTAACCCTGCAAGAGTATCAAGTTGATAGAACCTGAATTAACAAGGAATTAAACAAATGATTCAGCTCGCCGGAATTCCTCTGAGCATGCTTGGGAGAGAGCTAGGAGATTGAAGGAAAAAGCAACAATTGACTTTTACAGAGAGAGAGATTGAGAGAGAAATGAGAGTTAGAAAAAGTATGCCCAGTGTTCTGTATGTCTGTACCCACTCCCAACCACAGTACATATATGAATACGGAAAGTTCCAGATCACTATTAGCACTCTTAAAGCTGATGCCTCCAACTGATGCCCCATCTCCCATTTTCACTCAAATGACTTTATCCTGTAATCAAGCTGACTTTGATATACCACAATGGCTTTGTTCTTTAAGTGTTTTAAGTAAGAAAGTCCTCTTCCACCCCAAGCTGCTATATGTGAACACTTGGTCTTCTGTTGGTGACACTGTCTGTGGAGGCCATAGCCCCTTTAAGGAGGTGAATCCTTGCTGGACAAAGTTTATCACTGAGTAAAGGCTTTGCAAGTTTACAGACTTGCCCCACTTCTTGTTCTGTGTCTTCTGTGTGGATGAAAATATGGTTAGCCCGTTTCTTGCTGCTGCTGGACACCATGCTATACTTCCCCTACTGTTATGAATCCTGTCTCCCAGGAACCAAAACAAATCCTCTCTTTCTTCGGTTGCTTCAATCTTGGTATTTTTTCACAGCAACAGAAAAGTAGCCAATACAGATCTCAAGACCTCATCACCTGATACACAATCCTTGAAAGTAGCATCTAAGTTTTAGCTGGAGGTTCAGGAGATGGCGTTGAAATAAATGCAACCACATAAAGACAGTAGGACACAGTTTTGTGCACATGGAGGAGCCAAAACAATCAGATAAAGAAGATGTGAATGTAGACATAGGAAACAAATGAAGTTGTCTTTGGGGGTGAGGGATACTGTTTTTACGAGCATCGTCATTGTTTACAACAGGGTATCCATGTTCTTTCCTTTATTCTCTTTCTTTCTTTCTTTCTTTCTTTCTTTCTTTCTTTCTTTCTTTCTTTCT
>NW_026592429.1:0-11038 GCF_907164565.1 Psammomys obesus | reverse complement strand
TCCTTCCTTCCTTCCTTCCTTCCTTCCTTCCTTCCTTCCTTCCTTCCTTTATGCACTTTCCAATGGAGGAGGCCTTAACATAACATAATAGTGATTACTGAAGTATGACTCAGAAGACTCAGCGCATTAGAGGATAAACCATATCTGAGAAACTTAGGGATAACAAAGAGTTTGGCACAGAGAGGGCGCACGGGAGGCTGAATGCCTGCCATGAATGCCATAAGAGTAGGAATGATTTGCCAAACTGAGCCTGGAGCTTAAGGATTGCGGAGGCAGGATGGGGTACATGGAGCTTGAGAACAAGAAATGAAGAGAGAAAGTGGAAAGATGATGGGTGCCAGAAACTAGGAACCAGAGACATTACTCTTAGATTAAGAGAACTACAGTAGAAAGAAGAGAAACCCAGGATGCCAACATGGACATCCAAATATTCCTGTGAGAGGAAACCTAGCAGGACCTAAGCAGAGTCTCCACTTCAAACATTTTCCAGGTACCCAGCCAAACATGGTCTAGCTGTCATTCCCACTCCTTAGGCTCTGGAAAAGAAGGAAACAGCAGCTGTATGGAAGCTTGGTAGAAAGGCGGTGAGCTCAAAAGAGCAGGAAGAACAGAACTTTGTAATGGAAGTTTTGGTTTTTACAAATGTTATGTAAATATGCTTTTGTTTTAATCCCAAGTGTGGGATTTTAGTTGGGCTACAGTTAGTCCACACCTGTTTAATTGTCTCATGCTGAGTATGGCTTTTGCCAGCTGGTAACAGCTTTCCACGTGCTACACAGAGAGGGCCGTGGTCTGTCTCCGCGAGAATAAATGTGAAAGCATAAAATAAAAGAGAAGGCATTCGGTGTGGCATTCAGTGTTGGCCATTCAGTGTTGGCGTGCGGTGTGTAGGTGTGTATCAGTTTGGAGAGACCAGAGAGAGTGTGGCAGTTTGGAGCAGACAGGAGAGAAGTGCTTTGGGGTGCAGCAGCGTGGAGGAGACTGCTAGCTGTGTCTGCAGTTGATGGAGATTGGTATAGAGCCCTAAAAGAACCCCTTGACCCTAGGTAGCCATAAGAAGTAAAAGGGTCTGGGGCCCTTTTCACTCTTCTACTTAAGGTTGGGGCTTGCTGGAAGGAAGGTAGAGGCCTAAACATCCCAAACACAGTAGAGTTTTTAAAAAGACTGTTACAGGTGGCTTTCCACTACAGAACGTTTTTCCCCCCGCCATACAGTCTGTAGCCTGAGTTGAGCCTGGCCATACAGGAGACTGGATATAACTCAGGTTCAAGCTTTGGCTGTACTTTGCAGGAGATAATGTAGTAATTTCACTGAGACCACGTTTGAAATTTCAGAAGCTTAAGGCTGCTTGAGAATGGGAAAATTGATGCGGGTAGCATTATTCAGACAATGAGGTAGATAGAGTAGGAGCGGCCACAGGATTGCAATTGTAGCCCGCAAATTAAGTATTTACCTGGAGCTTTCAAGTGTAAAGTTATACAGACAAACTGAGGTAGGGCAGATATAACTAAGAGTACCAATATGACATCCTTTTAGAATAGGGTGAGTCCTAAGTTCAAGGGAACATCCTTATGAAAGAAAGGAAAGGAGGCACGGGGAAGGAAGTCACGTGAAGACAGAGGTGGTGATGAAAGTGATACAGCAGCAGACCAAGGTACACCAAAGCCTACTAGCATCCAGCCATGAGAAGCTGACAGGAAAGCATGGGGCTGACTTTCCCTCAGAAGCCTGGATGGACTGAACCAATACTGTTGGCATCTTGCTTTTGATTTTCTGGCTTCTAGGATAGGGAAAGAGAGTTGATTCCTTCGATTTTAAGCAACGAAGGTTTTGGTAATATGTTTTAGCATTCACCATAAGGAAAACAACCTATGTAAATGAGGAGCTAGCAGGCAACAAAACAAGGGGGCATTTTATTGCAGCCCTCATGACAGCAGTTTACAGGTGTTTTTACTTTGTGTCTTCTGGCTCATACGGAGTGAAACTTCACTAGGCCCAGTTGTGGCCTGGGATGCCGCTCAGGATTAAAGCCAGAGGGGCAACAGCAACATCATGGAGAAGGGAGGTAACCTTCTGTGCCTGTAGCTGTCCTACTAGTTGCAGCCCCATGAATGTCATCAATGTAGAGGCTCTCCCCTCCTGTTCTTGCTTTTTCTTTCTTTTTTTCCTCCCCGCCTCTAGGAAGAGCTGCTATTGCTGCTGCTGCTGCTGCTGCTGTTGCAGACCGAATAAATATAAATGAAAGTGGCTTCCTGCCATTTTAAAATGTCCTTGTCCACTGACTCACTGAGCCTTGCCTCCCGTTAGGAGAAAGTCAAGGACCTAGGGTTTTCTGTGTTTGTGGATGCTCTCTGGAAGCTTTGGCTCCATGCTGTCTGTGCCTCCCCTCCTGCTACCAACTGTTAGGGAACCGTTTTATGGAGACAGGCCCTTGGAGAGAAAATCTACAATGTTGTGCAAAATCCAAAACATGGAGAGTTCCAGGGCACTCAAAGAGCAAAAACCTGGACAGCAGCCAGCCCGGAGCAGCTCTGGCACCTCGCCGCCTCACTCGATTTTCACAGAACAAGCAGCAGTTGTTTTCTTACAGAGCTTTATTGTGCTTCTTTCTTTTTTTTTTTAATGTGGTGATGGTGAGGCAAAGGAAAGAACCTTATTCCACCCACATTGTGTAGCTGGGAAACTCTCTTTGGGATGCAGGGAAGAGATGAAGAGAGAAGGCATGTGGAAGCTCCGTGAATACTTGGTTAATCTCCTCCTGAACATGGTGTCTATCTGCTGGGTGAAGACTGTCACTACATAGAAGCTGTGTAGGTCAAGGTATAAAGGAAACACAGAGAAGGTGACAGATTAGTCAAAAGACACACAGAAATAGGAAAAACACCTGTGTCACATCTCAGAACTCCACCAGCCCAAGGCATGGCCCTGATGAATGTCCTTAAGAGATCAGGAATACCTGTGCATCATGCCCCTGCCTCTCTCACTGTAGCTCTAGGCAAGGAAGCCAAGGGGAATCAACGTGAGCAAATCTCTTGACAGGAGCCAATCTTTGGCCTACATCTCTACTCTGCTGTCCCCCGAGTTTGTCTTTCTGTTGTGAGAGAAGTCACACTATCCTCTTGAAAAACTGATTGAAAACAAGCCATCATTATGACTCATCATTAACACTGAAGAAACTGAGGGAGAAGGGGGGACCTCGACGAGTTCCCAGCACTCCTGGGACTTTTCAATGCACACTGACTTAGCCTACCACTTCTGTGAACTGCATCACGGGAGCAGGCAAAGGAACAAGGAAAATACAAAGAGACAAGTGTGTGAAGTAAGGCAGGACTGGGTTTGGGAATGGCCTTCAACCACAGGGTACCAACAGTAGCTTTGATTGACATCTATAAGCTGTCTAAGGTCACCACAGGTGACAGACCACAAATATTAACCCGTCATAACTTCTGATATTTACTCTCTGCTCTTGCCTTGGATGATTGGAGATCTTCATGAACCTTCACTTTTCTCACCCATATTTATATTTCACACAACTCTTTTTCCCAGCCATTTTATATTACCAGTGTCTTAACTGTGCCTTGGTCTGCATCAGAGAACAGTAAACTGTGGCAGGAGGTGAGCTCATTGGCCTGGCCCCTCACCTGTTACAATAAATAAAGTTTAACTGGAGCATCTTCACACATACTGAGTTAGGAATTGTTCTTGGCTTCTTGTGTGTTACGATACTGGAGTTGAGGACATATAACAGAATCACGAATCTTGAAACATTTACTGTCTAGTTTTTTATGGACAAGTCTTGACAAACTCTTTGTAAAGCAACTAATAAAGCTATGAGCTGGACTTGGTCATAAATCTGTCATGTTGCTCTCCAACACTGGAAACTTTTGCCAGGTCTTGTAATTAATTGTCTTCCAGAACCTGATAGAAGAGCAGTTCATGGATACAAGCTCCTCTAATCAAAGGACCTGAGAGTCCAGAGTCCATTGAAAAACAGCTTTTTCCCCATCATGTGCAAACTACTTTTTAATATCTATCACCTTTTCTGGCTTTCTAGAAGATTTTTCATTTTCATGAACCTCCTATACTAGGGATTGGTAGTCACGCTTACTACACCACAAATACATAGTCCCTGTTACTGTGTTCTTTGCTGAATTTCATTTAGAACAATTCTGTAGGACAGCATCACAACACTTTAGACTCCGAGTGATCTTTGAAGCCTACATAATTGACTTGCTAAAAGCAATAGTTCAAGATCTTTAGTTTAAGGCTAACTTTCTATTAAATAGAAGACCAGAGTCAATTCAAGTTCAGAGTGAAACATGACATAAAATATAGAAATAGTTAAGGATTGTGAACCTCAACCTAAATCCAGCTGGTCTCAGTTTATTTTAACTGCATATAGCCTTGGGCAAATTCCCTTAGCTATTCTGTGCAATAATATCCTCTGTTGCAAAATGGGCATAATAATAGCACTTATCTGAAGAACTGCATTGTGATCAAATCAGCTTAAATTTTTGTTCCATAAGAGAATGCTTGGCATGTAGCAGTATTCAATACACGAATGAATGGTTGTTATTTACTGAGTGTCTGTAACGTGAGGTTGTATGTTCAGAGAGTGCATGGATTATCTTGAACCTGCAACCCTGCCACTGACCCCCTGATTTATGATAAGCTTCTATATGAGAAAGAAGGAACTGGTTACAGCTGGAATGTGGGAAACTGTGCAGAACCCATAGCCTGCTTTATCTGTGCCATATTCAGAAATAGACCTTTAGCTGGATGACATCATTACCCAAGTGCTTGGGGAAAATGTTTTTAAAATAACATGCACGAAGGCTTGAACTTGGAGCTTAAACTCAGTGCCTCCAATTTCTTTTTAAAACTTAGTGTGGCGACAGCTATTTAAATGTAGGTATAACCTTGAGAGAATTTGGCCATATGAACATTATGTGCCAAGTGGATCCTGGAAGATGTGTTCTCGCAGACCTCTATTTTGGGGCTACTTCATATCACATATACCCTTTGGTTCGTTAGGAGATTCTTTCTTGGTTAAATCCAATCCCTGGGTTTGTTCTAAAAAGCAAATGTGACACTGACTACAATCAACCACTTCACCCTACTGGTTACAGGCATGTGGGTAACAGTCACCCATCTGCTACTGCTCATCAGTTCTGGACCCCTTCAATGGTCAAACTCACTGCAATATAGCATGGAAGATAATTCCATGCAGAAATTCCCGACTCAGAATTCCCTTATCAGAAAGGGAAACGAACTATCAAGTGAAGTCTGAACTTAAGAAAGGCAAATTGAAGAGCATACAGTAGCAGCATCTGGGAATCTGGACAGCAGACATTCAGGCTCTAGGGGAGAAAGTATCCAGTAGAAGAGTCAGGCCACCCTTTCCTCACTTCCGGCTAAGTCCATGCTACTTAGCACTGTGAAAAATCCTTGGGAAATTGGCAAGGGCAAATGATGTCACAATAAACCACCTGTCAACGCCTTTCTCCAAGGAGGCAGGAGACTGAGGCAGATGGTAAAATAGCATCCCAGGCCAGGAGAGAGGTGGCACCTGTTCTCTATTTGGGACAAAAGTGGCTTCCAAAGGCTGAAATGAATTTCTGTCCCTTCTCCTCCCTTAGTCTTCATTCCTTCTTCTCTTTCCCTCCTTCCATTAGAGTCTCATGCTAGCCTTGACTTAGGGATTCAGTGTCTTCTTAGTCACTCTGAAAACAACAGTGCCTGGAATTCCCTGGTGTGGAGGTTCCCTGGTGTGGCCTTTGCCCTCTGCACAGGCGTGTGAAGAACAGGACTTCAGTGGTGGAGCATGCCTGGCATCATCAACCTTAGCTCGTTCACCAGCTCTAACTGGATCCTTTAAAGGTAACCTCAACGATGCAGGAACCATGACCATCCCCACTTTCACAATAGAGGAAAGCAGGGATAGGAATGTCAACCAATTAGTTTGAAGAGAAGTGTCTGTGAGTAAAGAACGTAGGTTCGAAACCCATTCAGTTTGGATTCTGAGTGTGCAAGCCAAACACCTGCTTTGCTTATTCCCAGGGTGAACGACCAACACGAGGATTGTTTTTTTGGCTAGATCACCTGAGAGAAAAGTCAGAAAGGAAAGGGGTCCAGACCATGCAGCCTAGAGTTCAGGGGCATTGTGTATGTCTGCGATGAGACTAGAAGACATGATAGAAAAGGGTTAAATGGAAACTCGGCCCTTATTTACTGTGTTCTAGTTTCTTTTTAAAACTACACTATAGGGAAGGATTGCAAGACTTGCCTGCTCCTTATTAAAAACGGAAAATCTGTTTAGGCAGCAGCTATAGCACAAAAGGAGATAGATAGATATATTACAGGCAGCAGAGGCCCAAGCTACACTCAGTCTAACATCAGGGGAGGCGGAGTTTGAAGTCATCTTGCCAATGGACCAGCAGATCCCTAATTATACCTAGGGCTGCTTCCAGAATCAGTGAAATGACCCTTTCTCCTGTTCATGGAGGAGAGAAAACTCTTCCTTCAAGTGGAGAAAATTATTTCTTTACCTCTCCTCCCCTCCCACTTTCTCTCCCTCAGTCCCTCCCCCTTTCTTCTTTACTTCTTTTCTTTCTTCTTTCTCTCCCTTCATACCTCCTTTCTTTCCTTCCTCCTTCCATGCCTCTTGTCTTTCTTCCTCCATTTCTTTCTCCTTTGGTCTATCGATTCTTACCCTCTCCTTCCTTCCCCTCTTTCTCATTTCCTCAGATCATTATTAAGGATTGTGATTGGTGGCCAGATAGCTACATTTATAACTCTAAAGAGTCAATGTGATCCCTCCCAGCCCTGACTTTGACCTGCGACCAGGGTTCGTGATCGCTTTGCAATGGAAGAAGGTATGAATCTTCCCATCTTCCCACTGTGTTTGCTAAGTGCTTTCTATCTATGGATATGTGTTACTCATATAAAATTACATTTGGGGGATCTCTTTAAAGTTATTGATTGCACTGTTTCTCTTTGCTGCTATTCTATAAGGATTTGATTGTCACAACAGTATATGCTGCCAGCATTCTGTGGGAAGAGGACACTGAAGCTGCTAAATACCCATAATGCACAGCCCGGCACCACACTCTAGTGAAAAGTCAGCCAATACTGAATGCCCAGGGATGCCAGGATTGAGTGATTACACCCTACCTTCGTGAGAGAATCTTTTTGGAAAAGATGGGAAACGCGAATATCAAAAAGAGGCTATCTCTCCATCTCTTACATTTCTTTCTCACTTTCACAAGACCCATTACACTCTGTGAGATATCTATACCCAGGATGCTGAGCGAGCCTTAAGGGAAATGAGAGCAAAGATCAATACTCATAATAACAGTAATGACCCACATTTGTTTATTGCTTTACTGTTTATCAAATGCCTTCCCAACATTAACTTAACTGGAGCGGCACTGGGAAAGGAAGTTAGAAAGATTTCCCTAAGAATATTTCCCCATTTTATGCATTTCCAGAATTAACGGTTTAAAACAAATTAGAAATAGATTAAATGAGGTACCTTTGGTCAAAGAGAAAAGCAATTACATGATAGGAAATTGTAATAATCCATCACAGGCATGTAGTTACGAATCTCAGGGCTGCACTTCTTGTCAGCATCAGCTGCTACCCACACTGCTCTTTGAGCAGTTGCCAGAGGGATTCATGTCCTCCCACAGTGAACACTCAGGAGTGCCTATTACATCACGAGTGTTCACGTATTCATCTCCTTCTGGCCTAGGGTGGGTGTCTGAGTGTTCGAGGTCGATTTTTGATCTCTGTGCTTGTGGAGAGGTAAGATCCTTGCTCACCTGTGTTGGCTGGGTGTATCTGTTAATTTTCTGTTGAAGTGATCAAAATCTATGACCAGATTACAGAAGGAAAAGTTTATTTTGGCTTATGGCTCCACAGGGAGAGTCCAGACAGACCAGAAGGCACAGCTTTAGATGGCTAAAGCAGGAAGGTGAGAGCACACATTTTCCACATGAAACAGAAGCAGAGAGATCGAACTAAAAGTGGAGAGAGTATGTAAACTCACAAAGCTCACCCCCAGTGACATGCTTCATCCAGCAAGGCTGCCCCACATCCTCAACACCAACTTGAGTGTATTCAAAGACATGTGCTTATGGGGGACATTTCTCATTCAAACCACTACTCTGGATAAGGAACCTGAGAAGTTATACACAGGGAGCACTCAGGGCTCTGATCTGAGCTCCAGTCTGTCCCCCATCTACATCATTTGAGATATTTGAATTTATGGGGTCTGTCACAAAGGAGTTACTGAATGAATTGACCCTTGCTATGACTGGTTTTGAAGTCAACTAGGCTGAATTTAGAAACATGATGGAGACCGGTGAAGCACATCTCTGGTGGTGTCTCTGAAGATTTTTGCAAAAAACATTTAACTAAGGAGGGAGGCATCACCCAAAGTGTTTCTTGGTCTGTGGTCCTTGACAGAATAAAAAAAAAAAAAAAAAAAGAATGAGAAAATCCAAAGAGAATCATCATTCCTTTCTTCAATTATAGGACACCATGCTGTCAACTTTTCTCTTTCACCAGATCATTTTTATCAAAATGGACAGAGTCCACTGGAGCCATCAGCTAAAGCCTTTGCATCCTTCAAAGTTATTTCTGTCTGGGATTTAGACAATAACAACAGAAAAGTTAATTATTGTGCTCTTTGTATTTGTCCTTACTAAAGAGAAAACGGATGAAAGAAAAAATACTCCATCTACTAAAAGAACACACACAGAGACAAACACGCACACACAAACACACCTCTTTGGTTAATTCCATGTCAATATTAACGGTGCATACTTAGTTTCTGTTTTAATTCAGTTCATCATACCAAAATATCGGCTTGTTCCACCTACACACGAAAAATGGAACTGCTTTTATGTTCTGGTGACACGCTCTCGTATTTACATACATCGAATTGCACAATGATGGAGAGATGACTCACAAGCCGAGAACATGTACTGATCTTGCAGAACACATGAGTTCAGTGCTGAACATCCACGCCATGTGATTCATAACCACCTGTAGCTTCAGCAGACAACACAATTCGCCCACCTTGCTCAGATGGGTATGGAAAGTATTGAAGAGACCACTTTTATTGTAATTTTTAGTGACCACTTCCACTGGGATTGTGCATGCATACATGTCCCTACATATACATTCATCCATCGTGAACGTGTTTTATTCCATACGTTAGTGTGATGTAAAGTGATAAAGATTTATCTTGTGGCAAGATATAGATTCTTCACAGTCTCTGTATAAATCAAAATATAAAACAATAATAAGGCCCATTTGAAATGAACAGAAGTTAGATCAATTCATTGTCATTTTTTATAATACCAATTTTTGTAAAGAATAAAATAGGAAAGAAAGAAAAAAGCTGTGAAGGAAAGAAGAATAAAGCATGTTATTGTGGAGCTTATGCTCTCCTTGGCCAAATGAGACCAAACGAAAAGAAGACTTTGAGTTACAAAAAACAAAACAACAACAACAAAAAAAAACAGTAAGATGAATTAATTTATATATTTGGTTTTAATTACATTGGTTTGAATCTTAATTGTACATGTCTTAATTGCTTTAATATGGATTGTGTAACTGTTTATTATTTGAAAGCATTAGTTCTGATAATCTATCAGTATGGTCCCCATACATCTTTTTTTTTTAAATCTCTTCTCACTACAATAATTCAATATGTCATCATGTAACTAAATCAATTCCAGATTTGATTTACTGATGCATAAATTCCCAAGTTTCTTTATTATAGGCTTATACATAATTCTTATAAATTTTGTATGTGCTTGGCTAAACAAAAATGCTTATCTGACAAAAAAAACTCGGGCACATTGGTGAGTACTGGTTGGAGGTACACAAACAAAATAAAAAAACATATTTTATAATTCAATAAAAGCCTCTATTGGAAGCTATCTACTGAAGAAGGCAGAGAAAACCTGCCTGAATTGAGACACAGGTTCACACTGACAGGCCATGTGCTCAGGGGAAAAAGAGAGAGAGATTGAGATTTAAACAACAACCTAACAGTACTTTCCAACATTCAAGACATACATGGGCTTGACTAAATATTCTCCTTCATAGCTCTCGTAGCAATGTATAGCCTGGATGGTAAGTCATGAGTCAGGAACATCTTAAGACAAAATTAAGAAAGGCATATGGGCTAAGGCTGCAACACAGTGGCACACTGCATGCCTAGGTTCAAATTCGTGTGTTCAGTCCCCACTATTGAACATGATACTTGATTTAAATGGAAGAAGATATATAGTGTATATTATAACTACTGATTTCCTTGTTTTTAATAGCTGAGTAGTATTTCATTGTGTAAATGTACCACAATTCCTGTATCCATTCCTCCGTTGAGGGACATCTAGGTTGTTTCCTCATTCTGGCCATTACGAATACAGCTGCTATGAACATGGTTGAAAAAAAAATATTCTTATTGAATGGTGGGGCACCTTTTGGGTATATGCCTAGGAATGGTATAGCTGGATCTTGAGGTAGCACTATTCCTAATTTTCTGAGGAAGTGCCAGATTGATTTACAAAGTGGTTGTGCAAGGTTACAGTACCACCAGCAATAGAGGAGGGTTCCCCTTTCTTCACATCCTCTCCATCAGACATTATCCCTTAAGATTTTGATTGTAGCCATTCTGGTGGGTATAAGGTAAAATCTTAGAGTCATTTTGATTTGTATTTCTCTGATAACTAAGGCTAATGAGGATGAGCATTTCTTTATGTGTTTCTCTGCCATTCAATATTCCTCTGTTGAGAATTCTCTGTTTAGCTCTGTACCACATTTTTAATTGGATTACTTGATTTGTTGGAGTTTAACTTCTTGAGTTCTTATTAGTTCTGGATATTTGTCCTTTGCCTCATGAGCTTTCTGTTGCCCTGGGAAGCTTCCCTGCCTGACTCAGCATCCTTTCATCCATTGCCCAACGCTACATCAGACAAAGGACTGTGTTATAAGCCAAGCCCTAAACTTTGGCAGCAGCCTA
>NW_026592428.1:0-10195 GCF_907164565.1 Psammomys obesus | reverse complement strand
TTCTTCTTCTTCTTCTTCTTCTTCTTCTTCTTCTTCTTCTTCTTCTTGCCTAAATTTGCACTATTCTTGAGATTAAACTATACATTGAGTTGGGAACTTAGACAACATACCCATTTAGTTAACTCACGAACTGCATTAGAAGCCCCATACAATCAGGGATTTAGTCTGCAATCAGTACTTCAAGTGGCCTGAGATTGTCAGATCCAAGGAAGCAAGAAACTGACATCTTTAATGGCACCCAATTATTGGAACCTCTTCAGTATTATTACAGATAGAAACTCAACAAGTCATCAGAAATAATAAAATATTTCATTGTTCTGGCAGAGGTCAACAAGCTCCAAGCCCAAACCCAATACTGCTGAGCAACAAGCTGTTGAAAAGTATCTAAATGAAACCTGTGTAAACAATCTTTAGTTTGTACATTCAAATTAATTTTCCATTTATCACATGGACATGCTTATAGGGATTACAAGATAGCATGGTTACCTGAATACATATGAAAACAAATCTACTTTACCATGAAATTTCAAACCAATAGACTGCAAAGCAATTGGATAATTCCCCAAATATGACTGTCTACTCCATGCTGCAAAATGTATACTGAGATGCAAAGGTGTTGGAGAAGTAGCAGAAGCTGTCGATGCTTTGTGAATAAAGGGGGTAAAAGAGAACACATGGAATGCCCTGCTAGCTAAGGCCTATGGATCTAAGATGATTTGAGTAGGTTCTGTGACTGAAATGGAAGTAAGAAACAGACTTCTTCATTGTCTCTGCTCAGAGCCCACTCCATTCAAACTGTATCATAGCCACCTAGTACTTCAAACCTTTGTTTTAGAGAGTGGTGACAGTAAGCTAGTGATGGCTAAAGCAAACCCCTTAGTGACCCCAGAAATTAACTATAACTCCTGGCTCCCTTTTCACCAACTTGCATCAGGTTAGCTACTTAGGAGGCTAAGTACCTCTAGCTCTCAGATACTTTGTGGCCTAACTTCATGCTGCCTCTTCAGTCAGTTCAAACTTTCACTAAGTCTACATTCAGAAGGTAATTTATCTTAACTATTTGAAGTTATGAAAATCATACATACTGACAAATTTTAATAATACATGTATGAACTAAAAATATCTATGATTCCTCAATGTTAACTCCAAGTATGGAGTTCTAATGAGAATGGCCCTTTGTAGGCTCATATGTTTGAATTCTTGGTCCCCAGTTGGTGGGATTCTTGGGAAGGATTAAGAAGTGTGGCATTGGTGGAGAAGGTGCGGATGGTCTTTGAGGTTTCAAAACACTGGTGACATTCCTGTGTGCCCCTTTTCTACCTCCTGACTTTGGATGAAGATATGAGCTCTAGACTGTTCCTGCCCATGCCTTTGTTCTTCCATTAGAATCTAACTCTCTGAAACCATAAGTCCATTTATACTATTTTATATATGTTTCCCTAGTTATGGGGTTTTATTATAAAAATAGAAAAGTAAAATAACAGGAGTTATAATTTTTTTTGTAGATTTGGTTTTTATAGTTACAATTTTCTATGTACTTTACATTCAGGGAATTCAACAAGAATGTTAAAAATCCCAAGAAATTAAAAGTTGGGAATGCAGCAGAGTTGGTAGAGTCCTTGCCTAGCATGTAGGAAGCCCTGGGTCCAATCTTCTCATTGCATAAATCACACTTCGGATTACCAGTTCAAAAATCAATCTTAACTATCTTTGTGAGTTGAAGGCCATCCTGATATACGCCTTATCTCAAAGTCCACTAAGGTTAATTTAGAATCCTGAGTATGGCAGATGCTGCGGATAATAGGAGAGTTATAAAGTGTAAAAAACCTTCAGGCAACATGGATCTTTTTTGATTCATGCTGGTGGGTTGCAATGCATTAGTTAATCAAATTCGTGGATGTTAATGAATAAAGTGTTCAGTAAGATACACATGGCACGTCTGTATTTCAAGCTGCTTTCCTGAAGCACCTTTGATCTTATGATGAACATTTTTGGCTTAATTGTTAATCTCTGAGTTGTGAGTAAAGATAAAAATCAATGTCAGATGATAGACAAGATGTCCTGGTGAGGGGTTGGGAGATGGCTCAGTTGATAAGAGTACTGGATGATTTTCCTGAGGGCCCTGGTTCAGTTCCCAATTCTTTTTTTTTCCTCTTTTTTTTTTAAATTTTTTTATTAATTACACTTTATTCATTTTGTATCCTCCCATAAGCCCCTCCCTCCTCCCCTCCCCATCCCACCCTCCCTCCCCTTTCTGCATGCATGCCACTCCCCAAGTCCACTGATAGGGGAGGTTCTCCTCTTCTTTCTGATCTTAGTCTATCAGTTCTCATCAAAAGTGGCTGCATTGTCCTCTACTGTGGCCTGATAAGGCTGCTCCCCCCTCAGGGGGAAGTGATCAACGAGCAGGCCAATCAGATTATGTCAGAGGCAGTCCCTCTTCCCATTACGATGTAACCCACTTGGACACTGAACTGCCATGGGCTACACCTGTGCAGGGGTTCCAGGTCATCTCCACGAATAGTCCTTGGTTGGAGTATGATTTTCTGGGAAGTTCCCTGTGTTAAAATTATCTTGTTCTGTTGCTCTCCTTGTGGAGTTCCCGTCCCCTCCAGCTCTTACTATATCCCACTTCTTACATAAAATTCCATTCACTCGGCCCATCAGTTGGCCATCAGGCTCAGCATCTGCTTTGACAGTCTATACTGCAGAAGCTTTCAGAGGCCCTCTGTAGCAGGTTCTGAGGTTGTTTCCTATTTTCTTTTTCTTCTGATGTCCATCCTCTTTGCCTTTCAGATGGGGATTGAACATTTTAGTTGGGTCCTCACTTTTGCTTAGTTTGTTTAGATGTACAGATTTTAGTGGGTTTATTCTATGTTGTATGTTTATATGAGTGAGTATATACCATGAATGTCTTTTTGCTTCTGGGACAACTCACTCAGGATGATCCTTTCCAGGTCCCACCATTTACCTGCAAATTTCATGATTTCCTTATTTTTCATTGCTGAGTAATACTCCATTGTATAGATGTACCACAGTTTCTGCATCCATTCTTCAGTCGAGGGGCATCTGGGTTGTTTCCAGCTTCTGGCTATTACAAATAAAGCTGCTACAAACATGGTTGAGCAAATGTCCTTTTTGTGTACTTGCGCCTCTTTTGGGTATATGCCTAGGAGTGGTATGGCTGGATCTTGAGGAAGCGCTATTCCTAGTTGTCTGAGAAAGCGCCAGATTGATTTCCAGAGTGGTTGTACCAGTTTACATTCCCACCAGCAGTGGAGAAGGGTTCCCCTTTCTCCACAACCTCTCCAGCATGTGTTGTCCCTTGAGTTTTTCATCTTGGCCATTCTGATGGGTGTAAGGTGAAATCTCAGGGTTGTTTTGATTGGCATTTCCCTAATGGCTAATGAGGTTGAGCATTTCTTTAAGTGCTTCTCTGCCATTCGATATGCCTCTACAGAGAATTCTCTCTTTAGCTCTGTTCCCCATTTTTTAAGTGGATTACTTGGTTTGTTGCTTTTCAGCTTGGTTAGTTCTTTATATATATTGGATATGAGTCCTCTGTCAGATAAAGGGTTGGTGATGATTCTTTCCCAATCTGTAGGCAGTCGCTTTGTTTTGATGACGGTGTCCTTTCCTTTACAGAAGCTTTTCAATTTCATGAGGTCCCATTTATTGATTGTTGCTCTTAGAGCCTGTGCTGTTGGTGTTCTGTTCAGGAAGTTTTCTCCCGTACCAATGAGTTCTAGGGTATTCCCCACTTTTTTTTCTAGCCGATTTAATGTGTCTGGTTTTATGTTGAGGTCTTTGATCCACTTGGACTTCAGTTTTGTGCAGGGTGATAAGTATGGATCTATTTGCATTTTTCTACATGTAGACATCCAGTTGGACCATCACCATTTGTTGAAGATGCTATCATTTTTCCATTGTATGGTTTTGGCATCTTTGTCAAAAATCAGGTGTCCGTAAGTGTGTGGGTTTATTTCTGGGTCTTCTGTTTGATTCCACTGATCCACCATTCTGTTTCTATGCCAGTACCATGCAGTTTTTATAACTGTTGCTCTATAGTACAGCTTGACATCAGGGATGGAGATACCTCCAGAAGATCTTTTATTATAGAGGATTGTTTTAGCAATTCTCGGTTTCTTGTTATTCCATACGAAGTTGAGAATTTTTCTTTTCAAGTCTGTAAAGAATTGTGTTGGCAATTTGATGGGAATTGCATTAAATCTGTAGATTGCTTTTGGTAAGATGGCCATTTTTACTATGTTAATCCTGCCAAGCCATGAGCATGGGAGATCTTTCCATCTTCTCATATCTTCCTCTAATTCTTTCTTCAGAGACTTGAAATTTTTTTTCATACAAGTCTTTGACTTGCTTGGTTAGGGTTACAACAAGGTACTTTATGTCATTTGTGGCTATTGTGAATGGTGTTGTTTCTCTAATTTCTTTCTCAGACCTTTTGTCTTTTGTATACAGGAGTGCTACTGATTTTTTTGAGTTAATTTTGTATCCGGCCACTTTGCTGAAGGTGTTTATCAGCTGTAGGAGTTCCCTGGTAGAGTTTTTGGGGTCACTCATATATACTATCATATCATCTGCAAATAGTGATAATTTGACTTCTTCCTTTCCCATCTGTATCCCCTTGATCTCCTTCGGCTGTCTTATTGCTCTAGCAAGGACTTCCAGCACTATGTTGAAGAGATATGGAGAGAGTGGGTAGCCTTGTCTTGTCCCTGATTTCAGTGGGATTGCTTTAAGTTTCTCTCTGCTCAGTTTGATGTTGGCTATAGGCTTGCTGTAAATCGCCTTTACTATGTTTAGATATGTGCCTTGTATCCCTTATCTCTCCAGTACTTTAAACATGAATGGATGTTGGATTTTGTCAAATGCTTTTTTAGCATCTAGGGAGATTATCATGTGGTTTTTTTCTTTCAGTTTGTTAATATGGTGGATCACATTGATGGATTTCCATATATTGAACCACCCCTGCATACCTGGGATGAAGCCTATTGGTCATAGTGGATAATATCTTTGATGTGTTCTTGGATTCGGTTTGCAAGTATTTTGTTAAGTATTTTTGCATCAATGTTCATAAGGGAGATTGGCCTGAAATTCTCTTTCTTTGTTGAGTCTTTGTGAGGTTTAGGTACCAAGGTGACTGTGGCTTCATAGAATGAGTTTGGTAATGTTCCTTCTGTTTCAATTTTGAGGAAGAGTTTGAAGAGAATTGGAGTTAGCTCTTCTTTGAAGGTCTGGTAGAATTCTGCGCTGAAGCCATCTGGTCTTGGGCTTTTTTTGGATTGGAGAATTTTGATGACTGCTTCTATTTCTTTGGGGGATATAGGACTATTTAGTTGATTTACCTGGTCCTGATTCAGCTTTGGTAAGTCAAATCGATCAAGAAAATTGTCCATTTCATTTAGGTTTTCAACTTTTGTTGAGTATAGACTTTTGAAGTAAGTCCTAATGATTGTTTGGATTTCCTCAGTGTCTGTAGTTATGTCCCCCTTTTCATGTCTGATTTTGTTGATTTGGGTGGTGTCTCTCTGCCTTTTAGTTAGCTTGGCTGAGGGTTTGTCGATCTTGTTGATTTTCTCAAAGAGCCAGCTCTTGGTTTCATTGATTCTTTGAATTGTTTTATTTGTTTCTAATTGATTGATTTCAGCCCTGCGTTTGATTATTTCCAGCCGTCTACTCCTTTTTGGTGTGTCTGCTTCTTCTTTTTCTAGGGTTTTTAAGTGGGCCATTAAGTTGCTTGAATGAGCTGTCTTGAATTTCTTCTTGAAGGCACTTAGTGCTATGAACTTTCCTCTTAGCACTGCTTTCATTGTGTCCCACAAGTTTGGGTATGTTGTGTCTTCATTTTCATTGAGTTCTAGAAAGGCTTTATTTTCTTTCTTTATTTCTTCCCTGACCCAGCTGTCATTTAATAACAAGTTGTTCAGTTTCCATGTGTGTGTAGGCTTTTTGCTATTTCTGTTGTTGTTGAAGTCCAGCTTTATTCCATGGTGATCAGAAAGGATACAAGGGATTATTTCAGTCTTCTTATATCTGTTGAGGCTTGCTTTGTGACCAACTATATGGTCTATTTTGGAGAAGGTTCCATGAGGTGCTGGGAAGAAGGTAAATTCTTTTATGTTTGGGTGTAAAGTTCTGTAAATGTCTGTGAGGTCCATTTGATTCATGACCTCTGTCAGAGATATTGTTTCTTTGTTTAATTTCTGTTTTGTTGACCTGTCCTTTGTTGAGAGTGGGGTGTTGACGTCTCCCACTATTAATGTGTGGGGATCTATATGTGGTTTAAATTTTATCAATCTTTCTTTTACAAATGTGGGTGCTCTTGTATTTGGGGCATAGATGTTCAGGATTGTGATGTCTTCCTGGTGGAATTTTCCCTTGATGAGTATAAAGTGTCCTTCCTCATCTCTTTTTATTAATTTTGGTTGAAAGTCTATTTTATCAGATATTAGAATGGCTACTCCTGCTTGTTTCTTGGGTCCATTTGCTTGGAAAGTCGTCTTCCAACCTTTTACCCTCAGGTAATGTCTATCTTTGTGTCTTAGGTGTGTTTCTTGTATGCAACAGATTGCTGGGTTTTGTTTACGTATCCATTCTGTTAATCTGTGTCTTTTTACTGGAGAGTTGAGTCCATTGATGTTGAGAGAGATTAATGACCAATGGCTGTTAAATCCTTTGATTTTGATGTTGGCTGTGGTCATAAGGTTGTGTGCTTGGTTGCTTTTTGTTTTGCTGCAGTAAGGTTAATTATTTCCTGTGTTTTCTTGACAGAAGCTAATTTTCTTGGGTTGTATTTTCCCTTCCAGTGTCTTCTGTAACGCTGCATTTGTGTGTAGGTATTGTTGAAATTTGTTTTTGTCATTGAATATCTTGTTTTCTCCGTCTATGAGGACTGAGAGTTTTGCAGGGTATAGTAGCCTGGGCTGACATCTGTGTTCTCTTAGGGTCTGCATGATATCTGTCCAGGCCCTTCTGGCTTTCATAGTTTCTGTTGAAAAATCAGGTGTGATTCTAATGGGTTTGCCGTTATATGTTACTTGGCCTTTTTCCCTTGCAGCTTTTAGTATTTTTTCTTTGTTCTATATACTTACTGTTTTGTTTATTATGTGGCGGGAGGATTTTCTTTTCTGGTCAAATTTGTTGGGTGTTCTGTAGGCCTCATGTATCCTTATTGGCTTCTCTTTTAACTTGTGGAAATTTTCTTCAATGATTTTGTTGAAAATATTTTCTGGGCCTTGGAGAAGGGAGTCTTCTTTTTCCTCTATTCCTATTATTCTTAGGTTTTGTCTTTTCATATTGTCTTGGATTTCTTGGACGGTCTGTGTCAGGAATTTTTTGGATTTAACATTTTCTTTGGCAGATACATCGATTTCTTCCATTGTACCTTCTACACCTGAGATTCTTTCTTCCATTTCTTGTATTTTGTTGGTTATGCTTACCTCTGTAGTTCCTGTTTTCTTCCCTAAATTCTTCCTCTCCATTATTTCCTCCATTTGTGTTTTCTTTAATTTTTCTAGTTCTATCTTCAGGTCTTGAGTTGTTTTGTTTACTTCCTTCACCTGTCTGCTTATATTTTCCTCTTTTTCTTTTAGTTCCTTCAACTCTGTCTCTTTGATTTCTTTCAGTGATTTAATTATTTCTTCTCTGAAGGCCACAAGCTGTTTGGCTGCATCTTCCCGTATTTCTTCACGGATGGCCCTAATCTGCTTGTCTTTATCTCCCTCCATTTCTTTACGAATAGCCATGATCTGTTTGGTTTTATCTTCCTCTAATTCTTTACGTATTTTATTTGTTTCCTCTATTATCCTCCTCATCAGCATAGATGTAAGGTCATCTTCTTGATTTTCTATTATCCTGCATTGTCCAGGGCTGTTTGCCCCAGGATGGCTGGGTTCTGGAGATGCCATATTGCTCTGTCTTTTGTTGGTTGAGCTTTTATGCTGACCTCTACCCATTGGGCTGATTTAGGTGTTGGCTGTTAGTTTCTGTGCTTCCTGGAGTCCTGAGGTAGGGAGTATCCCCTTGGCCGGAAGATGATTTTTCCTGAATGAGTCCTTCTCTGCTTTTTTTTATGGTCACTGTATGGCCAGTGTTTCTCAGGAGTTGCCACTGCTCACCTCAGGTTTATAGCCCTGAATAGTAGCTGTGGTCTATGTTAGGCAGGGGGGATCTCCTCTTACCCATAGAAGTTCTCAAGACAGCTGCCCCACTGCTAGGTTTCTTGTTATAAATTTAGTGTGCTGCTGCTCACTAAATTTCCATGTATAGTCCTCTTGAAGAACCTGCTGATTCCCTAGCTGTGGGGTTTTCTCCCAACAGGGAAACTCAGTCTGTTATCCTGGGGCACACAGTTCTGTCCGGGAAAGTGAGAGGTGCACTCAGCAAGTCTCTGGGCCAGAGGCTGATTGCTCTGCTCTGGACCTGGAGAATGTGCACCTAGGTTGAGTTGGCACCTGGGGGCACTGCTCTCGTCTGGAGGCTGGGTTCCTCACTCTGGACCAGAAGCTATGTGTCCCTGTCTGGGATGGCAGCTGCAGGCACTGCTCTGGTTCAGATGTTGTGGGTGCAGCCCTCTTGAAGGACCAGGCATTCCCACAGTTTTGACAGTCTAGCTAGGGATAACTGGTTGATCCTTGGCACAGTATCTGAGGGCTGCTGTAATGGCTTTCTGGCTTTTGTAAGGATGCAGCTGAGGATGCAGCTGTGTGTCCCAGTGCCCTAGGGGAACTCAATAATGGCGGCAGAGCACAGCGCTCCTGCCTGCATTAGGCAGGGCTCCGTGCAGGCGCCTGGGTCCCGGCTCTGGGTCCAGGCTGGCTCTTGGGGCACCTGCGGAACCCGAGTCTTTTCCAGGGGATGTCTTCCCTGCTCCGTGGGGTTATCTCTCGACTGGGAAATCCAGTCTATGGTGTTGTGGGCCCACAGTTCAGTCTGGAACCGTGACCAGATCACGCTGGGGTGTAGCTCTGGGCTGGCGACCAAGAGCCTGGCGGAACCAGGATCTCTTCCGAGGTTTAGCCGGGTGAGTTAAAGCTGATTGAATCCCCCACCGTGGGGTATCCTCTCACCTGTGAAACACAATCCCTGTGTTTTATGGCCGTGAGTTCTGATTGCTGGTCACTGTGCCAATCCTGCTGTGCTGCTCCTCAGAATTAGAGTCCTCCCGGCGCCGCCATCTCCCCCTAGAATCCCCATGCCCCTTTCTAACTCCACTGATAGGGAACGTCCTCCTCCTCTTCCATCTGACCCTAGCTTATCAGGTCTCATCAGGACTCTGCTGCATTGTCTTCCTCTGTGGCTTGGTAAGGCTACTCCCCCCCTCAGGTGATCAAAGAGCGAGCCACTGAGTTCAAGTCAGAGACAGTCCCTGTCCCCCTTATTAGGGAACCCCACTTGGAGACTGAGCTGTCATGGGCTACATCTGTGCGGGGCTCCTAGGTTATCTCCATGCATGGTCCTTGGTTGGAGTATCGGTCTCAGAAAAGACCCCTGTGCCCAGATATATTTGGTCCTTGTGGAGCTCCTGTCCTCTCCAGGTCTTACTGTCTCCTTCTTTCATAAGATTCCCTGCACTCTGCTCAAAGTTTGGCCATGAGTCTCAGCATCTGCTTTGATACACTGCTAGGTAGAGCCTTTCAGAAGCTCTCTCTGTTAAGCTCCTGTCCTGTTCCCTGTTTTCTCCTTTTTCTAATGAGTATATTCTTATAGAGAAGAGAAAGCTCTCTCTCTCTCTCTCTCTCTCTCTCTCTCTGGCTCAAATACTCAGTTTTAGACAGTTCTTGACTACTAGGAAGTTCTTTCTTGATGTAAAGTTTATAAACCCTTGGCCCATTTTCATGGAGAACACACAGAACCAAGCAAAAGTTGAGCTATGCTAACCAATAAGCCCATTCTTTTAGCACATGAATAGTAAATGTTTTCGTATCAAACTGTAACCATCAAGGAAAAAGAGGTAATTAATTACAATATAATAAATAGGTAACACAATTTCGTTATTTTGAATTATATGTGGGGAATGTGAAAACATTGCCCTGCCTAACAGATAAGTATAATTTAACTCCTAATACATGCAACAAATACAATATACTTTGCTTTTACATAATATACATGAAGTGTGTATATATGTTTGTGTGTGTGTGTGTGTGTGTGTGTATAAAATGATGGTAAAACAAAA
>NW_026592427.1:38435-39205 GCF_907164565.1 Psammomys obesus | reverse complement strand
TCAAAGATATTATCCACTATGACCAAGTAGGCTTCATCCCAGGTATGCAGGGGTGGTTCCATATACGGAAATCCATCAATGTGATCCACCATATTAACAAACTGAAAGAAAAAAACCACATGATAATCTCCCTAGGTGCTGAAAAAGCATTTGACAAAATCCAACATCCATTCATGTTTAAAGTACTGGAGAGATCAGGGATACAAGGCACATATCTAAACATAGTAAAGGCGATTTACAGCAAGCCTATAGCCAACATCAAACTGAACGGAGAGAAACTTAAAGCAATCCCACTGAAATCAGGGACAAGACAAGGCTGCCTACTCTCTCCATATGTCTTCAACATAGTGCTGGAAGTCCTTGCTAGAGCAATAAGACAGTTGAAAGAGATCAAGGGGATACAGATGGGAAAGGAAGAAGTCAAATTATCACTATTTGCAGATGATATGATAGTATATATGAGTGACCCCAAAAACTCTACCAGGGAACTCCTACAGCTGATAAACACCTTCAGCAAAGTGGCCGGATACAAAATTAACTCAAAAAAATCAGTAGCACTCCTGTATACAAAAGACAAAAGGTCTGAGAAAGAAATTAGAGAAACAACACCATTCACAATAGCCACAAATGACATAAAGTACCTTGTTGTAACTCTAACCAAGGAAGTCAAAGACTTGTATGAAAAAAATTTCAAGTCTCTGAAGAAAGAATTAGAGGAAGATATGAGAAGATGGAAAGATCTCCCATGCTCATGGCTTGGCAGGATTAAC
>NW_026592427.1:16887-38035 GCF_907164565.1 Psammomys obesus | reverse complement strand
CCTGGAAAGGATCATCCTGAGTGAGTTGTCCCAGAAGCAAAAAGACATACATGGTATATACTCACTCATATAAATATACAACATAGAATAAACCCACTAAAATCTGTACATCTAAACAAACTGAGCAAAAGAGAGGACCCTAACTAAAATGTTCAATCCCCATCCTGAAAGGCAAAGAGGATGGATATCAGAAGAAAAAGAAAATAGGAAACAACCTCGGAACCTGCTACAGATGGCCTCTGAAAGCTTCTGCAGTATAGACTGTCAAAGCAGATGCTGAGCCTGATGGCCAACTGATGGGCAGAGTGAATGGAATTTTATGTAAGAAGTGGGAAATAGTAAGAGCTGGAGGGGACAGGAACTCCACAAGGAGAGCAACAGAACAAGATAATTTGAACACAGGGAACTTCCCAGAAAATCATACTCCAACCAAGGACTATTCATGGAGATGACCTGGAACCCCTACACAGGTGTAGCCCATGGCAGTTCAGTGTCCAAGTGGGTTGCATAGTAATGGGAAGAGGGACTGCCTCTGACATAATCTGATTGGCCTGCTCGTTGATCACTTCCCCCTAAGGGGGGAGCAGCCTTACCAGGCCACAGTAGAGGACAATGCAGCCACTTTTGATGAGAACTGATAGACTAAGATCAGAAAGAAGAGGAGAACCTCCCCTATCAGTGGACTTGGGGAGTGGCATGCATGCAGAAAGGGGAGAGAGGGTGGGATTGGGAAGTGAGTAGGGAGGGGCTTATGGGAGGATACAAAATGAATAAAGTGTAATTAATAAAAAATTTTTAAAAAGGCAAAATATAATTAAATCAATGAAATAAAAAAAAAAGACATGGCCTAACTATATTGTTCTGGATGGCTATTATGTGGTTAGCCTTGAACTCAGTGAGATATTTCTGACTCTGCCCCTGAAAATGTTGGAATTAAAGGCAAGTAAGTTTGGGTATAATTTCCGTTAGAAGAATAGAAGTGATTTACATGTAAAAACAGAAGAAAATTTGGATGGTGGACTGGGGTCTTATTTCACCTTATATTTGCTTCACAGTTTGTTGGTGGTATTGATTATAATAAATAAAATGAAAAATTGATGGTGGGAACTGGAAAAGATCATTCTGAGTGAGCTATCCCAGCAACAGAAAGATATACATGGTATGTACTCACTCATATAGACACATAAGATAGGATAAACCTACTAAAATTTGTACACCTAAAGAAACTAAACAAGAGAGAGGACCCTAACTAAAATGCTCAGTCCCCATCCTGAAAGGCAAAGAGGATGGGCATTAGAAGAAGAAGAAAACAGGAAACAACCTAGGAACCTGCCACAGAAGGCCTCTGAAAGGCTCTGCCTTGCAGACTATCAAAGGAGATGGTGAGACTTATGGCTAACTGTTGGGCAGAGTTCATGGAATCTTATGAAAGAAGTAGGAAATAGTAAGACCTGGAGAGGACAGGAGCTCCATAAGGAGAGCAACAGAACCAAAAAATCTGAGCACAGGGGTCTTTCCTGAGACTCATACTCCAACCAAGTACCATGCATGGAGATAACCTAGAATCCCTGTACAGATGTAGCCCATGGCAGTTCAGTGTCTAAGTGGGTTCCATAGTAATGGGAACAGGGAGTGCCTCTGACCTAAACTGACTGGCCTGCTCTTTGATCACATCCCCCTGAGGGGGGAGCAGCCTTACCAGGCCACAGAGGAAGACAATGCACTCACTCCTTATGAGATCTGATAGACTAGGATCAGAAGGAAAAAGAGGAAGACCTCCCCTATCAGTGGACTTGGGGAAGCGCATGCATGGAGAAGGGGGAAGGAAATTGGGATTCGGAAGGGAGGAGGGAAGGGTTTATGGAGGGATAAAAAAAATGAATAAAGTGCAATTAATAAAAATAATAATAAATTAGTAAAAAATGAAAATTTGTATTTTTATTGTTTATAGTTTATGAAATACTTCATAATAGAATGAATATATTGTAGTTGGCCTTCCTTTACTATAATAATTTCCTGGCATAAATTACTTATCATTGTGGCACTTGAGACTTGAGTTCACATATCTGTTGCTTTGAGCAAAGCAGAAGCAAAACCATCTGATGCCTCTTATACAGAGGGGACACAATTTTCAAGCCTCAGTAAGAATGTACTCTCTTTGTTTTACATGGAGCCAGGGTTCCATAATCCTCTCAAGCTCACATTCTTGATGACCTGAAGTCCTCTTGTTAAAAGTTTTAGCACCTCGTAATGCAACATGATGGAAATCAATCCCTTAGTACATGGAACTTTGTATAGTGTTAATAATACAATGTATAGAAAAAATAGCTCATGACAAGTGGAATATTTGGAGACAGAAGTACACAATTAAAAAAAAACCTAAAACTACTTGATATTAACCTGGTTGTGAGAGTAGCACTCTTCCCTTGTTTTTTAGTTCTTCTTTGATGTCCCTGCTTTACAAAGCATACCCACTGTCCCTCCTGCTCTAGGACTGAGTACCTTTAAATGCAAGAACTCCTACTCATGGTCCTTTTCTTGCAACATTTTTAAGATCTTGCATCTGCTTTTTCTTATTTTATTGACTTTCACATGAGGGATCACTAATAAGGTGTAATTGCCATACTAGAGCAAACTTATACATGAACTAACAATCAGATGTTAAGAACTGCATTTAGTCATTTGAGAAACACAAGTGCTATACATACATCATTATATTAGAAAGTAGATAGTTTTACCTAAGGTTACATGGTAGCTCAGGCTTAAGAAAGGCTTAGGAAAGGTAGTACAAAAAAAGCAGTATGGCATTCCAGTCTGACAAAAAAAAAAAAGCTATTAAGATTATTTCTTTGTGTCATTCTATGCTGCCAGCTTTTTTTTTCTACTCACAAACTTGTAGGGATAAAGAATGGTTATATATATTTCTTTAATCACTAGCATTTCTGCAGATGCTATACCACTCTGAGTCACCTTTCAACCTTTTAACCATAATATATGTAAAAAAAAATGCAAACACTAGTTAGTATAACCCATGTAATAGAAGAAATTGGTTCACTCAAACAAAAGCAGAATATTTCTCATGGGGCTCCTCCATGTGGTGGATAAGGCTTTTTTTTGTTGTATGTGTGTATAGCAGTGGGGGGGGGAGTTCTTGTGGACTGCAAGGGTGGTCTTTAAAAAGGGACTCTCCAGGTTATATTTCTGCCTATACTTTTATTTGTACATCCGTTAAGGATGGCTCTTAGTATGGCTTAAGAGTATCTCAGCACTCAATAGACATCAGCTTTGTGGGAGGTCTCTAGTGGGGCACAGAAACTGTTTTCCTAAAATGAGCTTTAGGTGATTCTATGAGAATAAGATGGAAGCCTAAAGAAGTATGGCTCTCAGGGTAAGATGATCAATCTTCACTTAGAAAGACAAATGGTATGGACAATGGAAATAGGAGAAAACAAGTAACAGGACAGGAGCCTACCACAGAGGGCCTCTGAAAGACTTTATTTACCAGTGTATCAAAGCAGATGCTGAGACTCATAACCAAATCTTGGGCAGAGTGCAAGGAATCATATGAAAGAAGTAGGAGATAGTATGACCTGGAGAGGACAGGAGCTCCACAAGGACCAAATATATCTGGGCACAGGGGTGTTTTCTGAGATTGTTTCTCCAGTGAAGGACCATGCATGGAGATAACCTAGAACCCCTATTCAGATGTAGCCCACGGCAGCTCAATATCCAAGTGGGTTTTCCTAGTAAGGGGGAAGAGGGACTGTCTCTGACATGAACTCCCTCCCCAAGGGAGGAGCAGCCTTGCTAGGCCACAGAGGAGGACATTGCAGCCAGTCCTGAATATACCTGATAAGCTAGGGTCAGATGGAAGGGGAGGAGGACCTCCCTGTTCAGTGGACTTAGAGAGGGACAGGGAGGTGATGAGGGAGGGGTGGGATTGGGAGGGAATGAAGGAGAGGGCTACAGCTGGGATACAAAGTAAATAAACTGTAACTAATATAAAAAATAAAAATTTAATTAAAAAATGAAGTATGGGTCTCTCTCAGACGTATTTGAATTGTCACCCTGAGCACAAATTCTGTGGATCTAGAAGCTCCTTAAGTGCTCAAATAGTTCACCTGTGTACTTGTCCATTGAGGTTTATTCTTTTTTGTTAAGCCAGAATCTCTTACTGTCTAATAGCAGGCTGGGAAATTTTCTGTTTAAAAACATAGTTAGAAAAAGAAAGCAGTAAATGGGGAGTGTGTGGTGCTGGGTGCTTAAAAAGCATAAATTTGGGCTGATGAGATTGAAGTTCTTTGGTATAGGAAGAGTTTACTTACTTACTTGCATTTTGTACTCAGTGTGAGGGCCTGAGCCAGGGAACATCTGTCAAATCCAAAGAAGGCATAGAACCACAAGTTCTCTTACATTTGGTCTTTTTAGAATAAAGTTAGATATTATCTGAACATGGAACAAGTTGACATATAGAAGGAAACTGTTTGGTAACATCACTGAAAAAAAAAAGAGGGCAAGACCATGGGCACCGTGGGCTTGTGGTTACTCTCAATTTTAAGTATTGTTGAGATTTTGCAATGTGAAGAGAGAGGAACTCTTAAAAACACACTAAGGTAAGGGAGTGATGGTCATGTGTTGTTAATTAGGAAAGATGGAATGAGAAGAATGCTAAGCTATAGCTTAAGCTCATCTTCTAGGTTGATGACAAGCCACATGTAAAGTTTAGGATCCGTAGTTTTGAACTTGTCCTTCTGTCCCTCTGAGCAGCTCCAGAGGATAGTTAAGGAAGCAGATGGGACAAAAAAGCAGGATGTTTTAGGTTTTGAGTTTCAAAGGACCAAATGGAAGTAGAGGTCTGGTCCTTTGGTCTTTCAGTCACCAAAGATTGAAGGGTTTGTGGCTCTCTGGGGCTGTATTTCTCACTCTGAGCAGGATCTGTTTTTTCAGATGTGACTACAGGAGGGAAAAACAAAAGATCAATCAGTGATGTGAAGGGAGAATGTGAGATTCCTCAGGAAAAAAAGCAGTGACATTACCACTTCCTGGTCTGCCAACCATCCTTAGATATTTCACTGAAACTGTGACTCAAAGATCTTAAATGGGAAATTTTGTAATTCTTCAAATGGGAAGAATGTGCCTTCCTTGTATAATAGCATTCTAGACAGATAGCTAGGTCTCCTCTAAATAGAAGAAAAAGGGGATATTTCACTGGTTATGCCTTTGCCTAGAGAGAACATAAGGAATTTTGATGGATTTCCTGTGTAAAAACTTTGAGGAGCCTTGGGTAGCCAGTCAAAATAGGAGGCATTTAAATTGATTGGATTTATGATCCTGAAATCAGGAAACAGGCCATCATGGGCCTTTGTTTAGTTCAGCTCCATGGAATTAGAAGTTGGAGTGCAGGGAAGTGCTGACTTAGATTCCATCCTATAATCAGTGGCCAGACTCTGGCTTTTATTTCAGCTACCTCAGTGTGTGTGTCTGTGTGTATGTGTTGTGTGTCCTTTATTGTCTGTGTCTGTGTCTCTGTGTTTGAGTATATATAAAGATAAAACTATGTATATATAAACATATGAATGTAAGTATATTAATATATTGTGTACTTGGAAATGTATATGTGTATTCATAAGTGTACATAAATACTATCTACATAGTCAGAGACATAAAAGGCTAAAGAGTGTCTTATTTCCATGATTGGAATGAGTCAGAACAGGATCTCCTTCATCCCTGGAACAGTATTCTTGTTCGATTCAAGGTTTGGATTATATGAGTGTCCTAGTTAGGGTCACTATTGCTGGGGTGAAACACCATGACCAAAAGCAACTTAGGGAGGAAAGGATTTATTTGGCTTACACTCCCACATCACTGTTCACCATCAAAGAAAAATAAGACAGGAACTCAAACAGGGCAGGGACCTGGAGACAAGAGATGATGCAGAGGCCATGGAGGAGTGTTGCCTACTGGCTTGCTCAATGTGGCTTTGTTCAGCCTGCTTTGTCTTAGAACCCAGGACCATCAACCAAGAAGTGACCCCACCTACAATGACTGGGCCCTTTCACATCCATAACCAATTAAGAAAATATCTTTCCTATAGGCTTGCCTACAGCCTGATTTTATGAAGGTATCTTCTAAATTTGAAGCTCCTTCCTCTCTGATGACTCTAACTTGTGTCATGTTACCAACACAATGGTCTTGAATTCATTTCAGAAAATCCAGTCAGAAGACCCACAGACTCAAGACTATGGAGTCTAGATCACTATCATACTCCATTCTATTATATCTTTTACAAAGAACTTGACAGTCCTTGAATCTGGCTTTGCCAAATTTATATCCAGTTATATAAGCAAACTGTTTACCAAACCATAATAGCCACATTGATTACTTCCTTACTCTTTCTCCCCAATGCAAAGTGCCTAGAGAATCACATTTCATTCTTTTTTAAGTGTGATTTCTTTTTCTTTTTTTAAAGATTTATTTATTTCTTTATGTATATAATGTTTTGCTTGTATGTACACCTGAATGACAGAAAAAGGCACCACATCTCACTATAGATTAGAGCTACCATGTGGTCGCTGGGAATTGAACTCAGGACCTTTGGAAGAGCACGCAGTGCTCTTAACCACTGAGCCATCTCTCCAGCCCCACATTTCATTCTTATACAACCTTGGCTGGTGTAGATTACTATTATACACGATTGAAGACAATACTCTTCCTTGGTTGAGAAGAACCTACATTTACTTTTTAAAATTTAATTATAGGGTGTTGGAGAGATGGCTCAGTGGTTAAGAATACTGACTGTTCTTCCAAAGGTACTGAGTTCAAACCCCAGCAATCACATGGTGGCTTATAACCATCTATAATGGGATCTGATGCACTCTTCTGGCCTACAGGCACAAATGCAGACAAAATACTATATAAATAATAAATAAATAAATCTTTTTTAAAAAATAAATATATCATTTCGTCCATCCACCCTTTTCCATGCACTCTCCTTTGCTTTTTCTCAAATTCATGTCCTCTTCCTTTACTTGTTGAGATATATGCTTCTAAATATGTAAATGAGAACTGCTCAGTCCATATAAAGTTAGTTGTGTATATATGTGCTGACCAGTTGATATTGGATAATCAGTTTAGAAGACTATTTCTGGGGAAGATTATCTATCCTGCTCTGAACATTCCTTGGTTGCCTGCAGCTCTTTGTCTTCCATTGACATTTCCTCCTTTTATGTTAACATGTCTATTGATGTCATCCTTTGAGCCAAAGTAAGTCTAGTCAATGACATGTTCAATATTGGAATCTAGAACTCTCTCCAAATCCGTGGCCTTAAACATGACTGTGAACTGCCTGATGTGTACATTTTATACTCACTATGTCCTGAGCCTTTGCAAAACACAAAAGTTACTCTGAAAAATATTAAGTCCTCTTTCCTAACCAGAATGTTTCAAATGGGAGGATAGCTATTCCACCACATGAACACTTAAAGTTATTGGTGAGGCATTGTTCTACAGTTCAGGTATGAAAACCTAGGAAAGACTGAGTTCCTTCCTTCCAGATTTCCATTTGGACAATCTGTTTTGAACTCTAACCATCTGTGAAGCTGCCTTAAAGTATTATACATGCACCTATTTCCTCTGATACTGTCTTATTACAAGTACAGTGAAGGAAAACTACTAGCCATAGGTACAGAGGAAACCAGAGTCAAAATTGCACATAACTTTCAGCTGTTCCCCACAAAACTTGGCAACTAGATGTTGCCAATTCCCATGGTGAATGAATGGAGAGGAAACAGGCAATAATGTGAAATGTGACTATAATGTAATGTGACTGTTTCTTTTTGCACAATCAGAGGAGGACGTGCACATCCAAATGACTGGTGTCCCCTTCAGACTAGCACCCTGGGAGATGAAATCCCAGTATATTTGTTGCAATGATTTTGCCATTGCTCAAAACACTTTTGGAACGTTTCTTGTTTAGTAATTGACTTTAAAGCCTATTGCACATTCTCTTAAATACCCTCAGTGGTGATAAATATTTATCCTTTGAGAGCTGATTTGATTTTGGCAAATAGCCAAAGTCCTTCAGAACCGTGTCTAGAGAATAATTGGATGATCAAGTTCAGTAACAAGGGTTTTTAAAGGGAAAGAAAACTCTTTTACATTCTGTTCTCCATCTTATTTTACTCTACCCGCCTCCCTTTTTCACACTCGCCTATTCTGTGTATGGCTATAAGCCAATAGGACCACTTTACTAATGAAGTTAATAACCCTATGTTGAACAGACACTACTGTCTAAAGTTACAAGACTAAGTAAGAGATATGTAGGACTATACAATAACAAAAGCTTTAAGATAATAAAGAATCTTAAATAAAGGAAACAGAAGAGAAAAAAAACTGCAGATTTTTTTATCTACAGGGATTTTACCTTATCCCTAAGAGCAGTCATAATTTTAACACTTCTTTTTTTTTTTTGGTTGAAAAAAATCATACAAGATGATTTGGTTATGCTTATTCCCTTCCCCAAATCCTCCTAGATCTCTACCAAACTCTTTGCTTTCTTTTTTCTTTAAAAACAAACAAAAAATTCTAAGAAACACACACACAGTCACAAAAACATAAAACTAAATATACAAGTAAAGGATTAATAGGCTAAAAACTATGCCTAAACAAAGCAATTTGAAACAGTCTACAAAAAATACCGTTGAGTTTGTTTTATGTTGATCATCTCCTGCTGTGCATGGGGCCTACCCTGACATGTGGTTAATATAACCAATGAAACTCCACTGGAGGAAAAGTTTTCCTTTGCAAATGGTGGTCAATTGCCAATAGCTTCTGGGTTGGGGTGGGTGGATTGGAGCCCATGTCTGCTTTGCTCTCTCAGTTCTGAGGCCCCAAATTGACTTGAACTTGTGTGAGCCCTGTACATGCTACCACAGTCTTTGTAAATTTGTACATGCAACAGGAGGACACTGTTTCTTGGGAGATATTCACATTCTTTGCCTCTTACAATATTTCAGCCTCCACTTCCACAAAGATCCATCATTCTTGAGAGGGCTTGATGCATACCACCCACTTAAGAATCAGTGCTAAATTTCTAAGTTTCTGATTATTGTTCAGTTGTGGGTCTAGGTGTTAGCTCCCATCTACTACAAGAAGCTTCTCTGATGATGACCAGGAAAGACATTGATCTGAGTCTCAGGCCTGTGTGGCTACTACTGCACTTCTTAAGGTGAACAGGAAAGTCCTCTGGTTTGGTACTTCCTTGCAAATGCATCCAGCATGGCATAGCTCAAAATATCTGAAAAGTGACTTTCCAAATAGGTTGTAAGTTAGAGATAAGAACTCTGCCACTTTAGTCATTCTGAAAACAAGACCAGAGTAGAGTTGGGGCTGTCTCTGAACAAAATGAAGAAGATACAGAAAAGCACATATGCCACTTTGCCCCTACTTCTGTATTTTCCAGTTAAGAAGAGTGTGTCACTAGTGCCCTCACATTAGAAAGTTAAAATATGGTCTGTATTTTACAAGAAAAGGCATTGGAGATACAATTAACTCAAAGGAAAGGACACCAGATGACCAGAGAACCTTGATGTATCAATAGAAATACCTTTTAGGCAAAGATAGTGTATTTTTATAAGATTTATTTATTTTATGTATATGAGTGTTCTATCTGCATTTACACCTGCCAGAAGAAGGATCAATTCACATTATAGATGGTTGTGAGCCACCATGTGGTCGCTGGGAATTGAACTCATGATCTTTGGAAGAACAGACAGTGTTCTTAACTGCTGAACCATCTTGCCAGCCCAGATAGTGTATTTTTAATCACTGAAAACAGGCTACACAAACCACTTTTCTGTAGTTATCCCTAGAATCAGCTGTTTGCCTGAAATGCTGATTTATTCTTTAAGAGCCAGGTTTCACACTACAGTATTTCAGAGTAGACAAAACCTTTAGAAAAGAGACCATCCTTTCTTGTAAAATCTGGTTTTCAAATGAATGTGACAGGCAATCAGAGGAAAAAGCAGCCCTTTAATATGACACAAGGAATGAATCACCCTGCTGGGCAAGAGCCTCAGGACCTGGATTTGCCATCATACCAGTCTCTTTTCTTTAGGCCAGCAGTTAATTGTAGAAATATCCAGTTTAAGGGCTAGCTGAAGTGGGCCACAGTTACCATGCTAGCTTCGTTCTGCTCTCAATGGTAACTCTTGCATTTCTCTGGGGGAAGAAAAGAATAAGAGAAATAGCAGTCTTGTGACATTTCCAGAGACCTAACAGCTTCTCTCTTGAGGATAAACAATTCCCTTGGGGATCTAGGAGCTTTGCTTTTGGGTCCAGGCAGCTGATACTTCTTCCAAAGAGACTCAAGTTTGTATTTATTATTGAATCCTCAAGATAAATTATTGGAGAAAGTATCCAACCAACTATGTTTCCATGAGGCCCAGAGCACATGGTCTTGATTAGAATGAGCAAGAGCAAAGCAGATTTCCTCCTGTGAAGGTCTGAAAGCAAGTTGAAATTTAGCCAATATTGTTCTAGCAGCCAAAGGCTGGCTTCCAGTTGCTGCTGGGTTAAAATGCAAAGATCACGAAGATGACACCTGCAGGGTGTAAGAGGTAAGAGGTAAGAGGCCCAGAAAACCAAACTGGGAAAGAGAACCCCCAGAAGGACTACAATTAAAGTGGTGTTTGGTAAAGCTTTCCCCAGCTTCATCGCTGCCCCAGCTCTAAACCCCAACACATCTAAGCAGAGGTGATTGTCAGCCCTGCTACCACATTATGAAATTCCATGGTAACATTGGTGAGATGCTCATCAGTTCCTACCTTCTGTATAAAGGCTTTCCAGACAACTCTAGTTCACCAGAATACCTCCATATGGTATTGGTATAGAGGCATGAATATGGTAGCTTATAATTACATACAGCTATCCATTATTTTTTATTATTTTTTATTAATTACACTTTATTCATTTTGTATCCCCCCATGAGCCCCTCCCTCCTCCCCTCCCGATCCTACCCTCCCTCCCCTTTCTGCATGCATGCCACTCCCCAAGTCCACTGATAGGGGAGGTTCTCCTCTCCTTTCTGATCTTAGTCTATCAGTTCTCATCAAAAGTGGCTGCATTGTCCTCTACTGTGGCCTGGTAAGGCTGCTCCCCCCTCAGGGGGAAGTGATCAACGAGCAGGCCAATCAGATTATGTAAGAGGCAGTCCCTCTTCCCATTACTATGTAACCCACTTGGACACTGAACTGCCATGGGCTACACCTGTGCAGGGGTTCTAGGTCATCTCCACAAATAGTCCTTGGTTGGAGTATGAGTCTCTGGGAAGTTCCCTGTGTTCAAATTATCTTGTTCTGTTGCTCTCCTTGTGGAGTTCCCGTCCCCTCCAGCTCTTACTATTTCCCACTTCTTACATAAAATTCCATTCACTCTGCCCATCAGTTGGCCCAGCTATCCATTATTATATGCAATATTTTAGTCTTCAATGTGCATGTGACTTTTTCTTATTTATTTATCTTTTTGGAGGAGCTAAGAATTAAGATTCTAACTTCTTTAATCCTAGATAAACTTGGGTTTATCTAGAAGGCCAAACTTTAATGTTGTGACTATTTTATGTGTCAGTTGTATAGTACAACACTAAAAGAATCTAGAAAAGCCAAGACCCTTATAGAAATGTGTGTGTGTATGTGTGTGTGTGCACATTCTTTTATTTTATAGATTATGCTCCAGTTTAGGTGCTATTACAATAGATAAGTATATCTATCACTCCTTCTCTGACACGTTAGTAACATGTCTCAATTCACACAGTTCCTATGACCAATTAGATGGTATATCAAGAAATATATAATCTATCCATCAAGGCAGAATAAGGTTTTCCTTGAATAAAAGAGTCTGAATTACATGGCAAAGAAGAGAAATAACTCCTCTATATCTTAGGCAAAAGCTGATTTCTGGTATTCATTTTTGTTTTGTTTTGAGATTTTTCTGTAAATCTCTGAATTACCAAGGAAATTTCAAAGTGTTATTTTCTCCACATACCTGATTTCAAGCTGTACTATAGCGTGGTACTGGCATAAGAACAGGCTGGTTGTTCAATGTAATTGAATCAAGACCTGGACATAAACCCACACACGTACAGACACCTGATTTTTGACAAAGGAGCCAAAACTCTACAATGGAATAAAAATAGCATCTTCAACAAATGGTGCTGGTCTAACTGGATATCCACATGTAGAAAAATGCAAATAAATTCACATTTCTCACCCTGCACAAAACTAAAGTCCAAGTGGATTAAAGACTTCAACATAAAACCAGACACACTACATCCGTTAAAAGAAAAAGTGGGAAAGAGCCTTGATCTCATTGGCACAGGAAACTATTTCCTGAATGGAACACCAACAGCATGGGATCTAATCTCAACAATTAATAAATTGGAACTCATGAAACTGAAAATCTTCTGTAAGGCAATAGGACAAAACAGCAGCCTACAGACTAGAAAAAGATCTTCACCAACCCTATATCTGACAGAGGGCTAATATCCAAACTATATAAAGAACTCAAGAAGTTACACACCAACAAACCAAGAAAGAGAACAAAAATTAGTAGGGGCCATCTCTAAGACAGGAGAGGCTCCTGGGAGTCTATGGCAGTGACACTCCTGAGACTCTTAGCAGCAGGGGATATGAGCCTTAAGTCACCACCATCTGTAGCCAGGTTGGACTTCCAGTGGAGCAAGGGGAATAACAACCAGCCTGTAAAACCTTCAACCCAAAATTTGTCTCACTTACAAGGAGTATAAGGATAAAGATGGAGCAGTGATTGACGGAATGGCAAACCAATGACTGGCACAACTTGAGACCAACCCCATGGAAGAGAGCCAACCCCTGACGCTATTAATGATACTCTGTTATGCTTGCAGACAGGAGCTTAACATAACTGTCCTCTGAAAGACTTCATCCAGCACCAGATGGAAAGAGATGCCAAGAACCACAGCCAAACAATAGTCTGATCTAGGAGAGTTTTGTAAAAGGGTGGGAGGAAGGATTGAAGGAGGTGGAGGGCTCAAGGACACTACAAGAAGACCTACAGAGTAAACTAACCTGGGCCCATTGGGCCTCACAGAGCCTGAACCACCAACCAAAGAACATGCATGAGCTGGATCTAGGCCCCCTACACATATGTAAAAGATGTGCAGCTTGGTTATCAAGTGGGTTCCCTAACAGTGGGCATAAAGGGTCTCTGTTGCTTTCCTTTGGATCACTTTCCCTTAGCTGAGCTCCCTTGTCTGGCCTCAGATGGATAAAATGTGCTTTAATCCTGTTGTGCCTTGAGGTGTTAAGGTGGGTTGGTACCCCTTGAGGGCTTCCCCTTCTCTGAAAAAATGAAGGGGGAGTGGACAGGACAGGCTATGAGGGTGGTACTGGAAGAAGAGGACAGAGGAGGATTCAATCATGCTGTAAAGTGATTAAATTAAATAGACAGATAGATACATAGATACATACATAGATTATAGATGATAGATAGATAGATAGATAGATAGATAGATAGATAGATAGATAGATAGATAGACAGATGAACACATCGATGGATGGGCAGAAAGATAAGAAAAAAGAAGCATTAGGAAGTTTTAAGGTATTATTAAAAACAATTAGGTCAAAGGGGTTCTGAGTATCTTCTAGGCAAGCATCATATATCCTCAGTGGAATTTCCTTGCTAGCTTGTCAAGGCCACCAAAATGTGTTATGCTATTTCCTTAGGCCATTGCCCTGAGCTGTTTAAACTCTATTCAGATTCTCTATAAACACTTATTAGAAATGATGATCATGTCTGGAAGCCTGACTGTATTTTCCCCATTTGTATACCCCATGGTACCTTACTAGGGCTGCCCACTCAAGACCTACATCTATAAACCAAGAGCAATCAGCTTGCATCAGCACATTGGAAGAGATAACAGAAAAAAGGAGTAACAGAAAAGATAACAGAAAAAAAAAACAAGCAATGAGTTTCTCAAGAAACTGTTCCAATGTGAGTGCTTTGGACTCCTTTTTTTCTGAAGTAGTTAAAGCTGTTTGTTAACAAAGTCCCTTTTTATGTCCTGTTATTTTGTCATTTTACAGTCCCCTTTAGTGACCCAGAAGAAAAATAACATCAAGCTGAGGACAGGAGCCTAGGCCCTCTTTGCCTTCTTCTCTGTCATTTACTCTCTTGTGTTTTGGTTGCCACATATTCATTTAATAGAATTTTATAAGGACATTTTCATGCTAGTATACAATGTACCTTGACCATGCTCTGCTCTATGCCCCATCTTTTTCTCTTCTTGTCTTTCCATTATCCACTTAGGCACTTTTGTTCTCTTTGACAGAATCTTACACTGTAGATAAGCTTCCCTGACTTAAAAATCAAGATATGTTTCAGCCTCCTGGTGCTGGAATTATAAGCATGCCCAGCATGCCTGTATAGATATCTTTTCTCCTTTGGGGGGGGGGAACACTCACACGAGAGTGAAACAAGAAAGGGTGGAGAGAGAAGGAGAAGGAGAAAAAAGAGACAGTCTTCCCAAATAAACTGGGTTCTACAAACAGACTGAATTATAGAGCTACCCTGATCATTGACAGCAGAAAGTCAACATTATTAGATTTAGTGTTTTCCAAATAAAACAGTTTTTAAAAGTCAGTATTAAGTCAAACATAGTAGTATATGTCTAGAATCTCAGCACTTGGGGGAGAGGGGCTAGAAGAATGTGAGTTTGAGATCAGTATGGACTATATTGGCAGGCAATTAGATAGATCGATATAGATAAATAGCTAGAGAGACAGCAAGAGAGATAGATATAGATAGATATATAATTAAGAAGAGAGAGAAATGCCAATTAAAGAACCCTGTATTTCATGCTAACTATACAACAAGGACATTTGTTCAACCATGTTCGTAGCAGCTCTATTCATAAACAAGAAACAACCTAGATGTCCCTCAATGGAGGAAAGGATACAGAAATTGTGGTACTGCTACACAATAGAATACTATTCAGCTATTAACAACAAGGAAATCAAAAAATTTGCAGGCAAATGGTGGGAAGTAGAAAAGGTCATCTTGAGTGAAGTAACCCAGAAGCAGAAAGACATACATGGTATATACTCATTCATAAGTGGTTATTAAACATATAATATAGGTTAAACATACTATAATCTATACTCCTAAAGAAGCTAAACAAGGAAGACCCTCAGGAAGATGCTCAGTCCTCATTCAGAAGGACAAATGCAATAGACATCTGGAGCAGGAGAAGACAGGGAACAGGACAGGAGCCTACCACAGAAGGCTTCTGAAAGACTCAACTGATCGAGGTATCGAAGCAGAGGCTGAGACTCATAGCCAAACTTTGGGCAGAATGCATGGAATTTTATGAAAGAAAGAGGGAGATAGAAAGACCTGGAGGGGACAGGAGCTACAAAAGGAGAACAACAGAGAAAAAAATGGGCCCTGGAGGCCCTGCAGAGACTAATACCCCAACCAAGGACCATGCATGGAGAGGACATACAATCCCTACTCAGATGAAGCCCATAGACTCATTCTTCAAGTGGGTTCCTTGTAAGAGGAACAGGGATTGCCTCTGGTGTGAACTCAGTAGCAGGCTCTCTGATCACCTCCCCTTGGTGGGTGCAGCCTTACCAGGCTACGTAGGAAGACAATGAAGCCAGCCTTGATGAGACCCGATAGACTAGGGTCAGATAGAATCGGAGGAGGACCGCCCCTATTAGTGGACTGGGGAAGGGGCAAAGAGAGAGAAGAGAGGTAGGGTGGAATTGGGAGAAGATGAGGGAGGGGTCCACAGCCCAGTTACAAAGTGAATAAATTGTTAAATAATAATAATTAATTAAAAGGTAGAAAAGAACCCGGTATTTCTTAAAAATCAAGGGAAAAAAAGATGTTCTGGCTCCATCCCCTGAAATTGTCAGAGACACTTTATTTCCTCTCTGTCCACTGAATATACATACCTTGTGTATCCTTTAAGACACACTGCTGAGTGTTGTCTTACCTAAAATACTAATGGATTATCAGAGGGCCCCCAAAAAATCAATGTCAAAGGGAGGCTACAGCTGGCTCTATGTAAGACTCAACAAGAGAGCAGGTTTGTCTAATATATACCACAGTGGAATTTAGGAAATCCAGTGGTGTAGCTCTGCACTAAGTTGCATGACAGAAAGCACCTAAGCACTTCCACAAATCCATCTGTAGTAATTACTTTACATCTGCTGTGCTGTTTTGGAATGGTCCTTAAGTTCTTTTGAGTATGTTTTGATAACAGCATGAGGCATGCCAGGGCAGGGACTGACTTCTGGTTCTTGAGTTTGTGCCATTGTCTTTGAGTCCTGAACTTGTCAGACACACACATTCTGGTTGTCCAGCCATATACAAATATGATTACAACACAGCTTATTGCATTGGCCCACAAACACCCAGAGGCCTAATTTGATCCTTCCTTTATTTCTCCTGCTCTTTCTCTGGCTTCCTCTTTCTGTCCCTCCCTTTCTTCCTTTCCACTTTGTATTTCTTTCATCCTTCTTTTCTTTCTTAGTTTCTTTTCAAGACCTCTTTTAGGATAAGAAAGAAACTTAAGGCTGTTCCTGGAAATCTGTGCTACATTCAGCATGGTTGGAAGTATGCAAACTTGGCTGTAAAGACTCCACCATGGCACAGAGCTTACTGGCAGTGAGGCCTGGACAGGCCTGATATTTCAGGTCAGGGAAACCCTGCTACTCTGCCTTCCATTGCTCTGGTGTAGCCCAAGGCAGAGCTCCGTGGTTCACACTGTCTACTTTGGCAAGACCATGATGCTATAACAGGCCAAAATAAGGTTTTCTTCAACCCACTGTACAATCCCCTGGGAGACTGCAGACGGCCCAAACTCCCTGAGAATTCATTTCCTCTTAAGACTTCATCATGAAGTTGAAAAATGCTTGGTGACTTCCTTTAAGATTGGGAGGAGTACAGCTGCTGTCAGACCTGGAATACTCACCACAGGAAGCTTCCAAAGAGGGAAGAGGTCTTAATTAATGAAAAGCAGTTAACTCAGCAGCTTAAGGAAAAAGCAAAGCTGGGCAGAGGCAGTTTGCAAGGACGGATAAAGGCATTTCCATTTCAACTGAATAATAGCACAAGAGGATGTTTTCTTAAATGTCTGCTTATGGGTTTATGGCAACCTTTAAGGGAAAGTCGAGTTTGCTGGCAGGCAACACTCAAAATTTAGAGGAAGGAATGGGTGGCCTCTCCAGAGTGGATCTGCAGCAAATTGGGAGCAGGTTATCCATGACTGTGCAGAGAACAGAGACTATCACATTTCAATGTAACATTCGGTACTTCTGATCAAGAGAGGAACCTTGGTGGGACAGAGGTGCCCAGTGAGAAGAGACTACTTTTTTTTCTATCAATAGCCTAGAAAACAAAATGCTTTTCTACAAGGAAAGATTTTTAAAATATTTGAAATTATCTGCAAAAGTGCTTATATGCTACTAAACAAGGAATGGGCCACCACAGAAACTTCAAATGAAGTGAAGGCATGGTGATTTGAATAACACTGGCCCCATGGGCTCATATATTTCAATGTTTAGTCCCCAGTTGATGAGCCATCAGGGAAGGGTTAGGAGGTGTGGCATTGTTGCAGAAGATGTGTCACTATGGGTGGCACTATGGGTGGGCTTTGAGGTTTCAAAAACCCACTCCAGGCCCAGTTTCTCTCTAACACACACAATCTCAATCTCTCTGTGTCTCTGTTTCTCTGTGTGTGTCTCTCTCTGTATATATATATATATATATATATATATATATATATATATATATATATTATCATCCATATATATGTGTGTGTGTGTGTATACACATATACTTGCTGCCTCAGGATCAGGATGTAAAGCTCTCAGCTACTTCTCCAGCACCATATCTGCTGTCATGTCAGTGTTCTCCACCATGATGATAATGACTAAGCCTCTGAAACTGTAAGCAAGACCCCAGTAAAGTGTTTTCCTTTATAAGAGTTGCTTTGGTCATGGTATCTCTTCATAGCAATAGAACACTAAGACAAACAGACAGGAAATAAACAAAAGCCAGCCTGGCAGATGTATTTAGTACTGTAGTGAGGATATTGGAACCATGTGAGCATGCAGATAAATCTAGTCAAATTCCTTTATTGGTTTTCATTAAGGAAACAAAGTGTGCTAGTTTTTCATTTCCTTGACAAAGTTCCTAGTGAAATAATTTTAAATGAGGTATGATTTATTTTGGTTCACATTTTCAGATGTTTCAATCCATGATAGTTTGATTTTATTCTTTCTTGACAGACGATGAGGTAGAAGATCATGGCAGAAGATAATTATGCAACATAGCTATTTCTCTCATGGTAGCTGAGAAGTAAGGAGTGAGGAGGAGAAGGAGCTGAAAGGAGGTACATCTTTTCAGGGCATACCCCCCAGTGAATAGCTTCCCTTATGTAGGTCCTTTCTTCCACAGTTCCACCATGTTTTAATAGTCTGTTTAAAAATTGACTTCATTAGTGGATTAATAAATTCATGAATGCAGAACCTTAACCCACTCATTTCTCCTAATGCACTATCTCTGATCCCTGCTTGCATTGAAATCAAATCTTCAAAACATGAGCCTTAGGAGGAAAGGGAGCTACCATATATTCAAATCAAAACCATGCCACAGAGATGGTTAAGTTATTATGAGAAACCACACAGCTAACAAAATCAGAACCTAGACTGGGACTTGGGCATTTGAACTTTAAAGAAAAGGCTCTTTTCATTGCATCAATCTTTAATGTAGAGCAGTATTAGGAAAGGAAAGGATGTGTATGAACATTTGTAGAGACAATATTATGGAAAGTCTTCTAGTGCTACCTTGCTCTAGCCACAGGCTGTGCCAACTTTGTTGATAAAAATATGTCTATTAATAGGACAGTACATATTTATGCCTTCCATCTTCTTACCCTTTTAACTCAGACACCTTCCTCCACCTTCATATCAGGCCTTTCTAGTGTTATACTATACCAGCCTGTAAGTATCTCCATGATAATGGCAATTCTCATGCAAACCAGAACATTCCAAAAGCCAGTATATGCATCAGTTGAAGTCTGCAACAAGTTTACACGGGTGTTGTTGAAGGTATATTTAATTAGAATAATGAATTAAATTTATTCTGAATGCATTCTTCCTACCTGGGACAGGGAGGGGATTAAAGTAATCACTTTAAAATAAAATTGTGGATATTTATCATTTGCAGAGTTTTTGTTTCATAACGTAGAAGCTGACCACCCTAGATCATTCACAGATTAAATAATTTTCTTTTCTCTGAAGTCTTAAACACTAAGGAGTACTGCGGTCATCTATACATCCTGTTTCCAACAATTTATCTTCCTGTCTTTGAGCCTTACCTCTACTTGTTGCTTGGTTGTTTTGTTTGTTTGTTTTAACTTGTTTCCTGCCATGGAAAGTAAATCTGCAGAGGCAGTATCTGATAATAGTGATGATAATGCTAATCACTGCTCTATCAAGTGCTTAATCAGGTGCCTAAGGGAAAGAACACACATCCTACATATTTGTTAATGAGACTGTGGGTAGCAATAGTATCATTAATAAGTGAATTAACTCTTGATAGGAACCTCACACAGCCTTCAGCTTATCCATTTGTTAAAAAAAAAAATGTGTTCTATTAGAGAAACTCTAAGGAATTTTGCAGTGGTAAAAGGGGGCATTGCTAAGTTGTTCAAGTGTATCAGAACACCCTCCTCTGTCCCTTAAATAGATACAATATATTTGACAAATTTGATGTTTTTTTTTGTGTTTGTTGATCATTGTGATGTTACTATTGCAATGTTATGATCTGTATAAATGTAACGTATTTTCATGCTAGTACTAGTACATAAAAAATACATAAGTCCACACAGAACTAGAACACGGAAGTTACAAGGCATAAAAGACCAGTCTTGTGTCCCAAAGTCATCTGATCTCTACAGTATTCGTGAATAAGATGCCTATGATCTGATGATATAGAAAGAGTAGTACATGCCATGGTATTTCTTGAGCTAGAGTAAAATTGGAAGGTTGAACATGTGACTTTTATGCTCTCCCAGTTCTCCTACTCTATGAATCTGTATGATTTATGCAGACATTATTTAAACTAATTCACTTAAGTTTTCTGATTAACCTAAGTCTACCTTTAAGAATTTTGTGCTTGTTCTTCTGTTCATATTTGCATGTGTTGTTCATTCAAAGCCATGGATTTCATTGTGACATTTTCTTTTATATATATTTAATTTTTTATTAATTACACTTTATTCATTTTGTATCCCCCCATGAGCCCCTCTCTCCTCCCCTCCCGATCATACCCTCCCTCCCCTTTCTGCATGCATGCCACTCCCCAAGTCCACTGATAGGGGAGGTTCTCCTCTTCTTTCTGATCTTAGTCAATCAGTTATCATCAAAAGTGGCTACATTGTCCTCTACTGTGGCCTGGTAAGGCTGCTCCCCTCAGGGGGAAGTGATCCAAGAGCAGGCCAATCAGATTATGTCAGAGGCAGTCCCTCTTCCCATTACAATGTAACCCACTTGGACACTGAACTGCCATGGGCTACATCTGTGCAGGGGTTCCAGGTCATCTCCACAAATAGTCCTTGGTTGGAGTATGATTTTCTGGGAAGTTCCCTGTGTTCAAATTATCTTGTTCTGTTGCTCTCCTTGTGGAGTTCCTGCCCCCTCCAGTTCTAACTATTTCCCACTACTAACATAGAATTCCAATCACTCTGCCCATCAGTTGGCCTTCAGGCTCAGCATCTGCTTTGACAGTCTATACTGCAGAAGCTTTCAGAGGCCCTCTGTGGCAGCTTTCAAGGTTGTTTCCTGTTTTCTTCTGGCTTTCAGATGCCCTCTGTAGCAGGTTCCGAGGTTGTTTCCTATTTTCTTTTTCTTCTGATGTCCATCCTCTTTGCCTTTCAGAATGAGGATTGAACATTTTAGTTACGGTCCACTCTTTTGCTTAGTTTGTTAAGATGTACAGATTTTAGTGGGTTTATTATATATTGTATGTTCATATGAGTGAGTATATACCATGCGTGTCTTTTTGCTTCTGGGACAACTCACTCAGGATGATCCTTTCCAGG
>NW_026592427.1:0-6887 GCF_907164565.1 Psammomys obesus | reverse complement strand
CTGTACATCTAAACAAACTAAGCAAAAGAGAGGACCCTAACTAAAATGTTCAATCCCCATCCTGAAAGGCAAAGAGGATGGACATCAGAAGAAAAAGAAAATAGGAAACAACCTCGGAACCTGCTACAGAGGGCCTCTGAAAGCCAGAAGAAACAGGAAACAACCTTGAAACCTGCCACAGAGGGCCTCTGAAAGCTTCTGCAGTATAGACTGTCAAAGCAGATGCTGATCCTGATGGCCAACTGATGGGCAGAGTGAATGGAATTCTATGTAAGAAGTGGGAAATAGTAAGAGCTGGAGGGGACGGGAACTCCACAAGGAGAGCAACAGAACAAGATAATTTGAACACAGGGAACTTCCCAGAGACTCATACTCCAACCAAGGACTATTCGTGGAGATAACCTAGAACTCCTGCACAGATGTAGCCCATGGCAGTTCAGTGTCCAAGTGGGTTACATAGTAATGGGAAGAGGGACTGCCTCTGACATAATCTGATTGGCCTGCTCTTTGATCAACTCCCCCTGAGGGGGGAGCAGCCTTACCAGGCTATGGTAGAGGACAATGCAGCCAATTTTGATGAGAACTGATAGACTAAGATCAGAAAGGAAAGGAGAACCTCCCCTATCAGTGGACTTGGGGAGTGGCATGCATGCAGAAAAGGGAGGGAGGGTGGGATAGGGAGGGAAGGAGGGAGTGGTTTATGGGGGGATACAAATTGAATAAAATGTAATTAATAAAAAATTTTAAAAAATTAATTTTTAAAACAAAAAAAGAGAAATGGGCATGGGAGAAAAAGGAGGGAGGATGGGGTTGGAAGGGAAAGAAGGAGGGTTCTACAGCTGGGATACAAAGTGAATGAACTGTGATTAATATAACAAGTAAAAGTAAATATTTAATTAAAAAAGAAAAAAGAACATACTCAAACAGGATAAATAATCAAGTGATGGGGAAGATAATATTTCAGGTATTATGGTAAGATGTCTTTCTACTGAGAACTCTTAGGTGTATAATTCCTTTGCTGACCTTTTTAACACAAACTTAACCTGTGTTCAAATGTTAAAAACCCACCAAACCAGATTAGTTCAGGCAAATAAACAAAGGAGGATGAAGAGGAGGAGGAAGAAAGATTGTGCGAAATAGTAGTAAAAACCTCAGATAGACCTCTTGTCAAACCATTATATTTGGTCACTAAATTTCACTCTGAGTTTCCTGTCAGCTGTAAGACTAAATGAGAAAACACAACTCTTTCCCAAGTGAATTAAATAGTTCCCTAGAGAGTAAAATGATGCCCACGTGCTTATCTGTGTAGACAGACCTTTTTTTTTCTGCTGCTTAATTTAAGGTGGAATTGATCATGTGACTACATAATTGAAATTTTCTTTACACAATTTGGAGGCAACATTTTGAATGTGAAAACTATTTCCTCTTCAAAAAGACAGCAAGGCAAATAAAAATCCCATGTTAAGTCAATATGAATCTTCCCTTCATCATTCCCCAAGAAAGCTAAAGTATGTTGGTTTAATTAAGTCCGTTTCTACCCATATACAATTGTATAATCTGATTTAAAAGAAACCTAGAATAGACAATTAACATGACCTCTATTTACTTGCAAGTATCTTCTACATCAAGTCATCCATTAGATGAGAAGCTTATAGCCAAAATCTTTGTAGGTTACCTATGGTACACTGAGATTAAGAGCTGAGTATTTGTGATGTCTATGAACTACATGCTGGCAAAAGACAATAAAATATGTATTTGATCTTACATCATAGACCACAGAGCAATCATATAGAGCTTCCATAAAGATGGAAGAAGAGAAAATTGATTCAAAAAAATTATGGGGGAAGTCACATTTTTTAACCAAATGTCAGAGATGAGGAATAGTGCTATTTCCACCAGACTGCTAAGGCCTCAGGGAGGGCTTTGGTGCTAAGCTATTGGGAAAAACCAATTTATCAGGTCTGCTTTGACACGTCATTGAATATCTACACGGTCAAGGCATAGAACCTAAGAGAAAGATGATCTTATGAAATTATTGAAACTATTGTGGAGTTGAGAACATCCATTACTATTAACAGAGTGTTTAGTAATTGAACATAATTTCAAAATATTAAAAAAGTATGTATTAATCAAAAGCCAAGATGTACTTAAGAATAGCCCATCAAATTCACAACATTTGTTGTTGTTGTTGTTGTTTTTGAGACAGGGTTTCTCTTGTGGCAGCCCTGACTGTCCTGGAACGCACTATATAGACCAGGTTGGCCTCAAAATCACAGCGCTCTGCTTGCCTTTGAATTCTGAGTACTGGGATGAAAGGTTTGCACCACCACCACCTGGCATTTCTTGCTTTAAAAAAACTCCTCCAATTCCAGAGGTTTCAGGTGCCTCTCAGTTTAATACACTACTACTCTTTAATCAGTCCTAGACATCCACATAAAATAACTCAGATTTCTTAACATTTTCCTCTTCCTGAGAACTTTTTTTTTTTTCACCATTGGCATAGATTGTAGTGTAACCTCTTCCCCTTTTCCTCCAATATACTCTTGTTGGCCTTTCTGGATTCTATGGCATGAAAGGTCAAGGATGGATTTTGCCAAAGATAGGATCATAGCATAGTGGAGACTACTATGATATATATATAATTTTCATCTCATCATATCATACCAGAGTTTAGTTAATTCTTTGTTATAGACAGCTGGATTACCAAAGCCATTCAATTTTACCAAAACCTCCTTTGCTATTAACTCATTTCATCTCTTTCTTCACTTCAACTTATAGATTAGGGTTCTTCATGGAAATTAGTAATAAAGTCCTGCATTAACAAGTTTTTAATTGTAGAGAAACTTGATAGTAGTTGTGGTCAGAAAAGATGTCAACTCTGGAAAAATGACTGCAGCTCCTTGGATTTGCCCTGTATTTCATTCTGATAGCTATATACTTTGCAAAGTTTTTTTTAGCTCATCTTCTGTGATATGCTTTAATATTTGCTGTACTGATAAGTGCCTATGCATTGTGAACACTTTTTATATAAAAATATAACCCCCAAATTTAAAGCTAAATACAAATACTTCGATGACTGTTCCTAAATTCTCTATTAATGGGAATCCTGGCTAAGAGACAAGCAATCATATTGAAAGCATTCAAAGATGTGAGGCTAACATCTACATTTTCTCATTTGTGGTTCTAAAATGTGAACTGTTGAGCTAAAGAAATATCATTTTTTTTATAACATAGAAAAGGTAAAGAAGTATATATCTCCAGATTTTTTGGTTCCTCACAGACTGACAATCACTGCAGGGGATACCAGAACTTTATTATTTCATGTAACTTATGAAGTACTGAAACTACATAGGGTATACACTGATTCTAGGTATGAAGAGTAGTAGCTGGCACATACACAGCAATGAAAATAGCCTAGTGACTCAGCAGTATTGGCACAATGTATCAACTGCTTGGCAATGTCTCTGCATGTATTAAGAAGTCAGGCCAAGCACAATAGTTGATGACAATGATAGACATCATTGTTCTGCACCTAAATATCCTACTGGGTAGCCTCTAAATATTTTGTTTTGTTCCTTGTTCCTTTTTATGGTTTTAATAAATACATTTGTAGGATTTCAATGCAGGAACAGTCTTATGTGTTTTTGACTTCAACTTTTTAATTTCGTACACTAGGGACATAATCATCAAGAAGAAAGTACCTCTTTTTATTTTGTTCAGCTGGTAAGTGGCAGTACTTGGACTAGAATTTCATTTCCCTCTCTTTCAGGTGCATAATAGCTGGTAGATTCAAACTCTGTCAGCAGGGGCTCCACAGTTGAAAGCATACATTCTTGAATCTGTAATGTCTGCAGTTCTATTCAATATAGTATGACCCTTTTCCATTATGAGGCCAATATATTATTGGTAATTAATTGTGTCTTTTGTGTGGCTGTCTTTTCTAACCTCTCCTGTGATGTTGCATGTTCTCCCTTCATCTTTAGTGCCAATTATTGGACAAGCTCAGTTAGCTGTTTATGTCACATCTGCAGAAATGACCACAAGTTTTCACTTAGATCTTTAGAATTTCCTGACTTATAACAGCACATTTTGCAACAAACTGTCTTCTAGGTATTGCTAATTGGAGTAACTCATTGGTTAGTTGGTCCTCATTCTGTGAAATCAGGAGTGCCTTATGCTGCCTGGAAATCCTTGGCAGGTGCTTAAGACTTTTTTCTTGTTATTAAATCACAGTGTCAAAGAGGTAATAACAGAAGGGAAAGTATTGGATTTCTTTTGTGATTCTCTTCCAATCTCATGTCAAAAGCAAGGAACCAAGGGAAGGTTGAAATATATGATAAAGAGATTTGGCAAATATTCTGGTTAGTCACAGAAGAAGCCAAACCAGATAAACTATCTGCCAAGTGGAGCTTTGTTTGCTGAAATTCAGGCGTGCTGAAATTATCTGGATTGTCTATTTGAAACCAAGTAACTGTGGAATTTCTAAATATTTATTTATTTATTTTTTTAGTTCAACAGTGCAGAACAAACATTAACTGTGGCTTTTAATTCCATGCATCATTAATTTTCTAGAGTCAATAAATGTCAGCTTCAAATAAGAAAACTACTAAACCTGTTTCTTTGAGCAGATAATCATCATTACCATCATCATCAATGTGTTCCTAACATGTGGCAGAAACTGTTTATGTGTGATATCTTCTGATTCACATATTGGTGCAGGAGGTTGTGATCAATTATGAATGCCAAATTGCAAATGAAAAACTGAGGTTCATAGGAGTAAAGCAAGAATTTCAAGGCTGTAAAGGCGATATAGGACAAGTAAAATAAAAGGCAGATTTGTCTTCTATTTTAATCCCATCTCAGTCATCTATATTCTCATGATGTGAATGAAATTGTCCAGGGGGGACTAAACATTTTCACTGCAGATTCTGTAATGGCGTGGGGATATTTATAATTCTGAATTCTAGAAATTTTTTTGCCTACTTGAGAGAATACTTTTCTATCTCTGAGGCTTGGTCCAATAGATACCTGATGGCTGTGGCAGCTAAGGAATATAAAAGGGCTTGGGCAGGCATATTTAGCAACCCTACTGAGGACGTGCATTCTGTGCTTTGTGTGACCTGGTAGGTAGGTAGAAACAAGTTTCATGTTTGAAATGAAATAAGTAAAAAGGAACTGTTTTACTTCATTATGTTAGCTAATGTTTCAGCCTCTTAAAGTAGTTTGTTTTAAAATATTTGGCAGAAGAAAAACTATCTATTGACGGGGTTTCTCTATGTAACCTTGGTTGTCCTGGAACTTACTCTATAGACTAGGTTGGCCACAAACTCACAGATGTGCCTGTCTTTGCCTCCCAAACTCTGAGATTAAAGGAATGTACCACCACTGCCCACTTTTTTTTTAAATCCCATATCACTGAAAACATCAATGCTTTGAGAAGGTCTACCTCATTTAGATAAAGAGTTTCTGATAAACACTGAACATTGGGATTTGACTGGAACCAAATCAGGAACCAAACATTAGAACTTGGCACATTCATTTGCTGACCTTCAGACCACCTGAAACAAAATATTCTCACTGAACTGTGACCCCCCAAACAATGTTTGTTATTGTTTTCATTGGACGTTTCCTTTAATATAGCACATCAATTCAAACTAAAGCCAGTGCTTTCTATTTTCTGAAATGACTGAATCCAAACTAACACATCTTCTCAAAATAATCTTCATATTGAACATAAACTAAATTGAGATATATGTAGTCCACTCAAATTCAGTCCTTGACTGACACTGCTACTGCTGAAGTCACAAATTTAGAGCTTTGCTCTGTTTGGAAAGCCTGCCTCTGCCTTGATGCATAACTCAGTTATTCTCATTCTCTGATGATCTCTGGCCATACAAGCCATAAACCCACCCATGTTATGTGAGAGCTAGGACAAAGATGGAAATATTATTTTTTCCTTTTAAATATATAGGGTATATGTATATATTGTACAAAATGTATTTTTGCTTCATTGCTATTTTCCTCAAATATATTTTACACATCCTTGCATCAGTTTATACATATGCAATTCTTTCTGTTCCCATATTATTTTATCATTCTTATCTTGCAGGTGTTTGCTCAAATTTCATCTCAATGAAGAATGCCTTCTTTAATTATGTGTCAAGAAAAGCACTTCCCATGCATTTTGTTTCTTTCTGTGGTGCCCAAATGACACTTGAACAATAATATCTTTATGTTTAGTTGTTTATTGATTGTCCCCAGAACATAAGCTGTCTGGGAACAAATATTATATTGCTCACTGTCCTATGTTCAGTTCTTAGAATAATCTCTGCTATGTGGGAGGCACTTAATCAATATTTAGGAAAATGGAAACTATCACATGAAACAAATAGCATATAGCTGAGAGAATTCAGGTTTAGGAGTCAGATTATCTCAATCTCACAGCCATTAACTTGATGGGGTTTGGAATAAATTATGTTACTTCTCTGTGGATAAATTTCTTTACTGGTCAAATGGAACATTATTCCTTCTTTACCTGACACATGAGAACTTTATAAGGTTCAGAGGAAATAACATGTGAGGGAATTTTTGGAAAATAATACAGCAGTAGGTTCGTGTTTCCTACCAGTTTGTTGAGATCAGCTGTTCTTAGAGAAACCCTTCTCTCTGGCTTAGTCCATTTAAGCATCATATTGTCTTTTCATATTCATAAACTGAGATAAGTCACAGGAGAGCAGGAACAAATAAGCTTCTAGTTAATATACCTAGCCAGTTTCATGTTCTTGGTAGAGATTCCTAAAGCTCAAAAGCTAATCTAACTGAAGCCAAAATCTTAGCCGATTCTTCTTCTTCTTCTTCTTCTTCTTCTTCTTCTTCTTCTTCTTCTT
>NW_026592426.1:38432-39203 GCF_907164565.1 Psammomys obesus | reverse complement strand
TCAAAGATATTATCCACTATGACCAAGTAGGCTTCATCCCAGGTATGTAGGGGTGGTTCCATATACGGAAATCCATCAAAGTGATCCACCATATTAACAAACTGAAAGAAAAAAAACCACATGATAATCTCCCTAGATGCTGAAAAAGCATTTGACAAAATCCAACATCCATTCATGTTTAAAGTACTGGAGATATCAGGGATACAAGGCACATATCTAAACATAGTAAAGGCGATTTACAGCAAGCCTATAGCCAACATCAAACTGAACGGAGAGAAACTTAAAGCAATCCCACTGAAATCAGGGACAAGACAAGGCTGCCCACTCTCTCCATATCTCTTCAACATAGTGCTGGAAGTCCTTGCTAGAGCAATAGGACAGTCGAAGGAGATCAAGGGGATACAGATGGGAAAGGAAGAAGTCAAATTATCACTATTTGCAGATGATATGATAGTATATATGAGTGACCCCAAAAACTCTACCAGGGAACTCCTACAGCTGATAAACACCTTCAGCAAAGTGGCCGGATACAAAATTAACTCAAAAAAATCAGTAGCACTCCTGTATACAAAAGACAAAAGGTCTGAGAAAGAAATTAGAGAAACAACACCATTCACAATAGCCACAAATGACATAAAGTACCTTGTTGTAACTCTAACCAAGGAAGTCAAAGACTTGTATGAAAAAAATTTCAAGTCTCTGAAGAAAGAATTAGAGGAAGATATGAGAAGATGGAAAGATCTCCCATGCTCATGGCTTGGCAGGATTAAC
>NW_026592426.1:16885-38032 GCF_907164565.1 Psammomys obesus | reverse complement strand
CCTGGAAAGGATCATCCTGAGTGAGTTGTCCCAGAAGCAAAAAGACATACATGGTATATACTCACTCATATAAATATACAACATAGAATAAACCCACTAAAATCTGTACATCTAAACAAACTGAGCAAAAGAGAGGACCCTAACTAAAATGTTCAATCCCCATCCTGAAAGGCAAAGAGGATGGATATCAGAAGAAAAAGAAAATAGGAAACAACCTCGGAACCTGCTACAGATGGCCTCTGAAAGCTTCTGCAGTATAGACTGTCAAAGCAGATGCTGAGCCTGATGGCCAACTGATGGGCAGAGTGAATGGAATTTTATGTAAGAAGTGGGAAATAGTAAGAGCTGGAGGGGACAGGAACTCCACAAGGAGAGCAACAGAACAAGATAATTTGAACACAGGGAACTTCCCAGAAAATCATACTCCAACCAAGGACTATTCATGGAGATGACCTGGAACCCCTACACAGGTGTAGCCCATGGCAGTTCAGTGTCCAAGTGGGTTGCATAGTAATGGGAAGAGGGACTGCCTCTGACATAATCTGATTGGCCTGCTCGTTGATCACTTCCCCCTAAGGGGGGAGCAGCCTTACCAGGCCACAGTAGAGGACAATGCAGCCACTTTTGATGAGAACTGATAGACTAAGATCAGAAAGAAGAGGAGAACCTCCCCTATCAGTGGACTTGGGGAGTGGCATGCATGCAGAAAGGGGAGAGAGGGTGGGATTGGGAAGTGAGTAGGGAGGGGCTTATGGGAGGATACAAAATGAATAAAGTGTAATTAATAAAAAATTTTTAAAAAGGCAAAATATAATTAAATCAATGAAATAAAAAAAAAAGACATGGCCTAACTATATTGTTCTGGATGGCTATTATGTGGTTAGCCTTGAACTCAGTGAGATATTTCTGACTCTGCCCCTGAAAATGTTGGAATTAAAGGCAAGTAAGTTTGGGTATAATTTCCGTTAGAAGAATAGAAGTGATTTACATGTAAAAACAGAAGAAAATTTGGATGGTGGACTGGGGTCTTATTTCACCTTATATTTGCTTCACAGTTTGTTGGTGGTATTGATTATAATAAATAAAATGAAAAATTGATGGTGGGAACTGGAAAAGATCATTCTGAGTGAGCTATCCCAGCAACAGAAAGATATACATGGTATGTACTCACTCATATAGACACATAAGATAGGATAAACCTACTAAAATTTGTACACCTAAAGAAACTAAACAAGAGAGAGGACCCTAACTAAAATGCTCAGTCCCCATCCTGAAAGGCAAAGAGGATGGGCATTAGAAGAAGAAGAAAACAGGAAACAACCTAGGAACCTGCCACAGAAGGCCTCTGAAAGGCTCTGCCTTGCAGACTATCAAAGGAGATGGTGAGACTTATGGCTAACTGTTGGGCAGAGTTCATGGAATCTTATGAAAGAAGTAGGAAATAGTAAGACCTGGAGAGGACAGGAGCTCCATAAGGAGAGCAACAGAACCAAAAAATCTGAGCACAGGGGTCTTTCCTGAGACTCATACTCCAACCAAGTACCATGCATGGAGATAACCTAGAATCCCTGTACAGATGTAGCCCATGGCAGTTCAGTGTCTAAGTGGGTTCCATAGTAATGGGAACAGGGAGTGCCTCTGACCTAAACTGACTGGCCTGCTCTTTGATCACATCCCCCTGAGGGGGGAGCAGCCTTACCAGGCCACAGAGGAAGACAATGCACTCACTCCTTATGAGATCTGATAGACTAGGATCAGAAGGAAAAAGAGGAAGACCTCCCCTATCAGTGGACTTGGGGAAGCGCATGCATGGAGAAGGGGGAAGGAAATTGGGATTCGGAAGGGAGGAGGGAAGGGTTTATGGAGGGATAAAAAAAATGAATAAAGTGCAATTAATAAAAATAATAATAAATTAGTAAAAAATGAAAATTTGTATTTTTATTGTTTATAGTTTATGAAATACTTCATAATAGAATGAATATATTGTAGTTGGCCTTCCTTTACTATAATAATTTCCTGGCATAAATTACTTATCATTGTGGCACTTGAGACTTGAGTTCACATATCTGTTGCTTTGAGCAAAGCAGAAGCAAAACCATCTGATGCCTCTTATACAGAGGGGACACAATTTTCAAGCCTCAGTAAGAATGTACTCTCTTTGTTTTACATGGAGCCAGGGTTCCATAATCCTCTCAAGCTCACATTCTTGATGACCTGAAGTCCTCTTGTTAAAAGTTTTAGCACCTCGTAATGCAACATGATGGAAATCAATCCCTTAGTACATGGAACTTTGTATAGTGTTAATAATACAATGTATAGAAAAAATAGCTCATGACAAGTGGAATATTTGGAGACAGAAGTACACAATTAAAAAAAAACCTAAAACTACTTGATATTAACCTGGTTGTGAGAGTAGCACTCTTCCCTTGTTTTTTAGTTCTTCTTTGATGTCCCTGCTTTACAAAGCATACCCACTGTCCCTCCTGCTCTAGGACTGAGTACCTTTAAATGCAAGAACTCCTACTCATGGTCCTTTTCTTGCAACATTTTTAAGATCTTGCATCTGCTTTTTCTTATTTTATTGACTTTCACATGAGGGATCACTAATAAGGTGTAATTGCCATACTAGAGCAAACTTATACATGAACTAACAATCAGATGTTAAGAACTGCATTTAGTCATTTGAGAAACACAAGTGCTATACATACATCATTATATTAGAAAGTAGATAGTTTTACCTAAGGTTACATGGTAGCTCAGGCTTAAGAAAGGCTTAGGAAAGGTAGTACAAAAAAAGCAGTATGGCATTCCAGTCTGACAAAAAAAAAAAAGCTATTAAGATTATTTCTTTGTGTCATTCTATGCTGCCAGCTTTTTTTTTCTACTCACAAACTTGTAGGGATAAAGAATGGTTATATATATTTCTTTAATCACTAGCATTTCTGCAGATGCTATACCACTCTGAGTCACCTTTCAACCTTTTAACCATAATATATGTAAAAAAAAATGCAAACACTAGTTAGTATAACCCATGTAATAGAAGAAATTGGTTCACTCAAACAAAAGCAGAATATTTCTCATGGGGCTCCTCCATGTGGTGGATAAGGCTTTTTTTTGTTGTATGTGTGTATAGCAGTGGGGGGGGAGTTCTTGTGGACTGCAAGGGTGGTCTTTAAAAAGGGACTCTCCAGGTTATATTTCTGCCTATACTTTTATTTGTACATCCGTTAAGGATGGCTCTTAGTATGGCTTAAGAGTATCTCAGCACTCAATAGACATCAGCTTTGTGGGAGGTCTCTAGTGGGGCACAGAAACTGTTTTCCTAAAATGAGCTTTAGGTGATTCTATGAGAATAAGATGGAAGCCTAAAGAAGTATGGCTCTCAGGGTAAGATGATCAATCTTCACTTAGAAAGACAAATGGTATGGACAATGGAAATAGGAGAAAACAAGTAACAGGACAGGAGCCTACCACAGAGGGCCTCTGAAAGACTTTATTTACCAGTGTATCAAAGCAGATGCTGAGACTCATAACCAAATCTTGGGCAGAGTGCAAGGAATCATATGAAAGAAGTAGGAGATAGTATGACCTGGAGAGGACAGGAGCTCCACAAGGACCAAATATATCTGGGCACAGGGGTGTTTTCTGAGATTGTTTCTCCAGTGAAGGACCATGCATGGAGATAACCTAGAACCCCTATTCAGATGTAGCCCACGGCAGCTCAATATCCAAGTGGGTTTTCCTAGTAAGGGGGAAGAGGGACTGTCTCTGACATGAACTCCCTCCCCAAGGGAGGAGCAGCCTTGCTAGGCCACAGAGGAGGACATTGCAGCCAGTCCTGAATATACCTGATAAGCTAGGGTCAGATGGAAGGGGAGGAGGACCTCCCTGTTCAGTGGACTTAGAGAGGGACAGGGAGGTGATGAGGGAGGGGTGGGATTGGGAGGGAATGAAGGAGAGGGCTACAGCTGGGATACAAAGTAAATAAACTGTAACTAATATAAAAAATAAAAATTTAATTAAAAAATGAAGTATGGGTCTCTCTCAGACGTATTTGAATTGTCACCCTGAGCACAAATTCTGTGGATCTAGAAGCTCCTTAAGTGCTCAAATAGTTCACCTGTGTACTTGTCCATTGAGGTTTATTCTTTTTTGTTAAGCCAGAATCTCTTACTGTCTAATAGCAGGCTGGGAAATTTTCTGTTTAAAAACATAGTTAGAAAAAGAAAGCAGTAAATGGGGAGTGTGTGGTGCTGGGTGCTTAAAAAGCATAAATTTGGGCTGATGAGATTGAAGTTCTTTGGTATAGGAAGAGTTTACTTACTTACTTGCATTTTGTACTCAGTGTGAGGGCCTGAGCCAGGGAACATCTGTCAAATCCAAAGAAGGCATAGAACCACAAGTTCTCTTACATTTGGTCTTTTTAGAATAAAGTTAGATATTATCTGAACATGGAACAAGTTGACATATAGAAGGAAACTGTTTGGTAACATCACTGAAAAAAAAAAGAGGGCAAGACCATGGGCACCGTGGGCTTGTGGTTACTCTCAATTTTAAGTATTGTTGAGATTTTGCAATGTGAAGAGAGAGGAACTCTTAAAAACACACTAAGGTAAGGGAGTGATGGTCATGTGTTGTTAATTAGGAAAGATGGAATGAGAAGAATGCTAAGCTATAGCTTAAGCTCATCTTCTAGGTTGATGACAAGCCACATGTAAAGTTTAGGATCCGTAGTTTTGAACTTGTCCTTCTGTCCCTCTGAGCAGCTCCAGAGGATAGTTAAGGAAGCAGATGGGACAAAAAAGCAGGATGTTTTAGGTTTTGAGTTTCAAAGGACCAAATGGAAGTAGAGGTCTGGTCCTTTGGTCTTTCAGTCACCAAAGATTGAAGGGTTTGTGGCTCTCTGGGGCTGTATTTCTCACTCTGAGCAGGATCTGTTTTTTCAGATGTGACTACAGGAGGGAAAAACAAAAGATCAATCAGTGATGTGAAGGGAGAATGTGAGATTCCTCAGGAAAAAAAGCAGTGACATTACCACTTCCTGGTCTGCCAACCATCCTTAGATATTTCACTGAAACTGTGACTCAAAGATCTTAAATGGGAAATTTTGTAATTCTTCAAATGGGAAGAATGTGCCTTCCTTGTATAATAGCATTCTAGACAGATAGCTAGGTCTCCTCTAAATAGAAGAAAAAGGGGATATTTCACTGGTTATGCCTTTGCCTAGAGAGAACATAAGGAATTTTGATGGATTTCCTGTGTAAAAACTTTGAGGAGCCTTGGGTAGCCAGTCAAAATAGGAGGCATTTAAATTGATTGGATTTATGATCCTGAAATCAGGAAACAGGCCATCATGGGCCTTTGTTTAGTTCAGCTCCATGGAATTAGAAGTTGGAGTGCAGGGAAGTGCTGACTTAGATTCCATCCTATAATCAGTGGCCAGACTCTGGCTTTTATTTCAGCTACCTCAGTGTGTGTGTCTGTGTGTATGTGTTGTGTGTCCTTTATTGTCTGTGTCTGTGTCTCTGTGTTTGAGTATATATAAAGATAAAACTATGTATATATAAACATATGAATGTAAGTATATTAATATATTGTGTACTTGGAAATGTATATGTGTATTCATAAGTGTACATAAATACTATCTACATAGTCAGAGACATAAAAGGCTAAAGAGTGTCTTATTTCCATGATTGGAATGAGTCAGAACAGGATCTCCTTCATCCCTGGAACAGTATTCTTGTTCGATTCAAGGTTTGGATTATATGAGTGTCCTAGTTAGGGTCACTATTGCTGGGGTGAAACACCATGACCAAAAGCAACTTAGGGAGGAAAGGATTTATTTGGCTTACACTCCCACATCACTGTTCACCATCAAAGAAAAATAAGACAGGAACTCAAACAGGGCAGGGACCTGGAGACAAGAGATGATGCAGAGGCCATGGAGGAGTGTTGCCTACTGGCTTGCTCAATGTGGCTTTGTTCAGCCTGCTTTGTCTTAGAACCCAGGACCATCAACCAAGAAGTGACCCCACCTACAATGACTGGGCCCTTTCACATCCATAACCAATTAAGAAAATATCTTTCCTATAGGCTTGCCTACAGCCTGATTTTATGAAGGTATCTTCTAAATTTGAAGCTCCTTCCTCTCTGATGACTCTAACTTGTGTCATGTTACCAACACAATGGTCTTGAATTCATTTCAGAAAATCCAGTCAGAAGACCCACAGACTCAAGACTATGGAGTCTAGATCACTATCATACTCCATTCTATTATATCTTTTACAAAGAACTTGACAGTCCTTGAATCTGGCTTTGCCAAATTTATATCCAGTTATATAAGCAAACTGTTTACCAAACCATAATAGCCACATTGATTACTTCCTTACTCTTTCTCCCCAATGCAAAGTGCCTAGAGAATCACATTTCATTCTTTTTTAAGTGTGATTTCTTTTTCTTTTTTTAAAGATTTATTTATTTCTTTATGTATATAATGTTTTGCTTGTATGTACACCTGAATGACAGAAAAAGGCACCACATCTCACTATAGATTAGAGCTACCATGTGGTCGCTGGGAATTGAACTCAGGACCTTTGGAAGAGCACGCAGTGCTCTTAACCACTGAGCCATCTCTCCAGCCCCACATTTCATTCTTATACAACCTTGGCTGGTGTAGATTACTATTATACACGATTGAAGACAATACTCTTCCTTGGTTGAGAAGAACCTACATTTACTTTTTAAAATTTAATTATAGGGTGTTGGAGAGATGGCTCAGTGGTTAAGAATACTGACTGTTCTTCCAAAGGTACTGAGTTCAAACCCCAGCAATCACATGGTGGCTTATAACCATCTATAATGGGATCTGATGCACTCTTCTGGCCTACAGGCACAAATGCAGACAAAATACTATATAAATAATAAATAAATAAATCTTTTTTAAAAAATAAATATATCATTTCGTCCATCCACCCTTTTCCATGCACTCTCCTTTGCTTTTTCTCAAATTCATGTCCTCTTCCTTTACTTGTTGAGATATATGCTTCTAAATATGTAAATGAGAACTGCTCAGTCCATATAAAGTTAGTTGTGTATATATGTGCTGACCAGTTGATATTGGATAATCAGTTTAGAAGACTATTTCTGGGGAAGATTATCTATCCTGCTCTGAACATTCCTTGGTTGCCTGCAGCTCTTTGTCTTCCATTGACATTTCCTCCTTTTATGTTAACATGTCTATTGATGTCATCCTTTGAGCCAAAGTAAGTCTAGTCAATGACATGTTCAATATTGGAATCTAGAACTCTCTCCAAATCCGTGGCCTTAAACATGACTGTGAACTGCCTGATGTGTACATTTTATACTCACTATGTCCTGAGCCTTTGCAAAACACAAAAGTTACTCTGAAAAATATTAAGTCCTCTTTCCTAACCAGAATGTTTCAAATGGGAGGATAGCTATTCCACCACATGAACACTTAAAGTTATTGGTGAGGCATTGTTCTACAGTTCAGGTATGAAAACCTAGGAAAGACTGAGTTCCTTCCTTCCAGATTTCCATTTGGACAATCTGTTTTGAACTCTAACCATCTGTGAAGCTGCCTTAAAGTATTATACATGCACCTATTTCCTCTGATACTGTCTTATTACAAGTACAGTGAAGGAAAACTACTAGCCATAGGTACAGAGGAAACCAGAGTCAAAATTGCACATAACTTTCAGCTGTTCCCCACAAAACTTGGCAACTAGATGTTGCCAATTCCCATGGTGAATGAATGGAGAGGAAACAGGCAATAATGTGAAATGTGACTATAATGTAATGTGACTGTTTCTTTTTGCACAATCAGAGGAGGACGTGCACATCCAAATGACTGGTGTCCCCTTCAGACTAGCACCCTGGGAGATGAAATCCCAGTATATTTGTTGCAATGATTTTGCCATTGCTCAAAACACTTTTGGAACGTTTCTTGTTTAGTAATTGACTTTAAAGCCTATTGCACATTCTCTTAAATACCCTCAGTGGTGATAAATATTTATCCTTTGAGAGCTGATTTGATTTTGGCAAATAGCCAAAGTCCTTCAGAACCGTGTCTAGAGAATAATTGGATGATCAAGTTCAGTAACAAGGGTTTTTAAAGGGAAAGAAAACTCTTTTACATTCTGTTCTCCATCTTATTTTACTCTACCCGCCTCCCTTTTTCACACTCGCCTATTCTGTGTATGGCTATAAGCCAATAGGACCACTTTACTAATGAAGTTAATAACCCTATGTTGAACAGACACTACTGTCTAAAGTTACAAGACTAAGTAAGAGATATGTAGGACTATACAATAACAAAAGCTTTAAGATAATAAAGAATCTTAAATAAAGGAAACAGAAGAGAAAAAAAACTGCAGATTTTTTTATCTACAGGGATTTTACCTTATCCCTAAGAGCAGTCATAATTTTAACACTTCTTTTTTTTTTTTTGGTTGAAAAAAATCATACAAGATGATTTGGTTATGCTTATTCCCTTCCCCAAATCCTCCTAGATCTCTACCAAACTCTTTGCTTTCTTTTTTCTTTAAAAACAAACAAAAAATTCTAAGAAACACACACACAGTCACAAAAACATAAAACTAAATATACAAGTAAAGGATTAATAGGCTAAAAACTATGCCTAAACAAAGCAATTTGAAACAGTCTACAAAAAATACCGTTGAGTTTGTTTTATGTTGATCATCTCCTGCTGTGCATGGGGCCTACCCTGACATGTGGTTAATATAACCAATGAAACTCCACTGGAGGAAAAGTTTTCCTTTGCAAATGGTGGTCAATTGCCAATAGCTTCTGGGTTGGGGTGGGTGGATTGGAGCCCATGTCTGCTTTGCTCTCTCAGTTCTGAGGCCCCAAATTGACTTGAACTTGTGTGAGCCCTGTACATGCTACCACAGTCTTTGTAAATTTGTACATGCAACAGGAGGACACTGTTTCTTGGGAGATATTCACATTCTTTGCCTCTTACAATATTTCAGCCTCCACTTCCACAAAGATCCATCATTCTTGAGAGGGCTTGATGCATACCACCCACTTAAGAATCAGTGCTAAATTTCTAAGTTTCTGATTATTGTTCAGTTGTGGGTCTAGGTGTTAGCTCCCATCTACTACAAGAAGCTTCTCTGATGATGACCAGGAAAGACATTGATCTGAGTCTCAGGCCTGTGTGGCTACTACTGCACTTCTTAAGGTGAACAGGAAAGTCCTCTGGTTTGGTACTTCCTTGCAAATGCATCCAGCATGGCATAGCTCAAAATATCTGAAAAGTGACTTTCCAAATAGGTTGTAAGTTAGAGATAAGAACTCTGCCACTTTAGTCATTCTGAAAACAAGACCAGAGTAGAGTTGGGGCTGTCTCTGAACAAAATGAAGAAGATACAGAAAAGCACATATGCCACTTTGCCCCTACTTCTGTATTTTCCAGTTAAGAAGAGTGTGTCACTAGTGCCCTCACATTAGAAAGTTAAAATATGGTCTGTATTTTACAAGAAAAGGCATTGGAGATACAATTAACTCAAAGGAAAGGACACCAGATGACCAGAGAACCTTGATGTATCAATAGAAATACCTTTTAGGCAAAGATAGTGTATTTTTATAAGATTTATTTATTTTATGTATATGAGTGTTCTATCTGCATTTACACCTGCCAGAAGAAGGATCAATTCACATTATAGATGGTTGTGAGCCACCATGTGGTCGCTGGGAATTGAACTCATGATCTTTGGAAGAACAGACAGTGTTCTTAACTGCTGAACCATCTTGCCAGCCCAGATAGTGTATTTTTAATCACTGAAAACAGGCTACACAAACCACTTTTCTGTAGTTATCCCTAGAATCAGCTGTTTGCCTGAAATGCTGATTTATTCTTTAAGAGCCAGGTTTCACACTACAGTATTTCAGAGTAGACAAAACCTTTAGAAAAGAGACCATCCTTTCTTGTAAAATCTGGTTTTCAAATGAATGTGACAGGCAATCAGAGGAAAAAGCAGCCCTTTAATATGACACAAGGAATGAATCACCCTGCTGGGCAAGAGCCTCAGGACCTGGATTTGCCATCATACCAGTCTCTTTTCTTTAGGCCAGCAGTTAATTGTAGAAATATCCAGTTTAAGGGCTAGCTGAAGTGGGCCACAGTTACCATGCTAGCTTCGTTCTGCTCTCAATGGTAACTCTTGCATTTCTCTGGGGGAAGAAAAGAATAAGAGAAATAGCAGTCTTGTGACATTTCCAGAGACCTAACAGCTTCTCTCTTGAGGATAAACAATTCCCTTGGGGATCTAGGAGCTTTGCTTTTGGGTCCAGGCAGCTGATACTTCTTCCAAAGAGACTCAAGTTTGTATTTATTATTGAATCCTCAAGATAAATTATTGGAGAAAGTATCCAACCAACTATGTTTCCATGAGGCCCAGAGCACATGGTCTTGATTAGAATGAGCAAGAGCAAAGCAGATTTCCTCCTGTGAAGGTCTGAAAGCAAGTTGAAATTTAGCCAATATTGTTCTAGCAGCCAAAGGCTGGCTTCCAGTTGCTGCTGGGTTAAAATGCAAAGATCACGAAGATGACACCTGCAGGGTGTAAGAGGTAAGAGGTAAGAGGCCCAGAAAACCAAACTGGGAAAGAGAACCCCCAGAAGGACTACAATTAAAGTGGTGTTTGGTAAAGCTTTCCCCAGCTTCATCGCTGCCCCAGCTCTAAACCCCAACACATCTAAGCAGAGGTGATTGTCAGCCCTGCTACCACATTATGAAATTCCATGGTAACATTGGTGAGATGCTCATCAGTTCCTACCTTCTGTATAAAGGCTTTCCAGACAACTCTAGTTCACCAGAATACCTCCATATGGTATTGGTATAGAGGCATGAATATGGTAGCTTATAATTACATACAGCTATCCATTATTTTTTATTATTTTTTATTAATTACACTTTATTCATTTTGTATCCCCCCATGAGCCCCTCCCTCCTCCCCTCCCGATCCTACCCTCCCTCCCCTTTCTGCATGCATGCCACTCCCCAAGTCCACTGATAGGGGAGGTTCTCCTCTCCTTTCTGATCTTAGTCTATCAGTTCTCATCAAAAGTGGCTGCATTGTCCTCTACTGTGGCCTGGTAAGGCTGCTCCCCCCTCAGGGGGAAGTGATCAACGAGCAGGCCAATCAGATTATGTAAGAGGCAGTCCCTCTTCCCATTACTATGTAACCCACTTGGACACTGAACTGCCATGGGCTACACCTGTGCAGGGGTTCTAGGTCATCTCCACAAATAGTCCTTGGTTGGAGTATGAGTCTCTGGGAAGTTCCCTGTGTTCAAATTATCTTGTTCTGTTGCTCTCCTTGTGGAGTTCCCGTCCCCTCCAGCTCTTACTATTTCCCACTTCTTACATAAAATTCCATTCACTCTGCCCATCAGTTGGCCCAGCTATCCATTATTATATGCAATATTTTAGTCTTCAATGTGCATGTGACTTTTTCTTATTTATTTATCTTTTTGGAGGAGCTAAGAATTAAGATTCTAACTTCTTTAATCCTAGATAAACTTGGGTTTATCTAGAAGGCCAAACTTTAATGTTGTGACTATTTTATGTGTCAGTTGTATAGTACAACACTAAAAGAATCTAGAAAAGCCAAGACCCTTATAGAAATGTGTGTGTGTATGTGTGTGTGTGCACATTCTTTTATTTTATAGATTATGCTCCAGTTTAGGTGCTATTACAATAGATAAGTATATCTATCACTCCTTCTCTGACACGTTAGTAACATGTCTCAATTCACACAGTTCCTATGACCAATTAGATGGTATATCAAGAAATATATAATCTATCCATCAAGGCAGAATAAGGTTTTCCTTGAATAAAAGAGTCTGAATTACATGGCAAAGAAGAGAAATAACTCCTCTATATCTTAGGCAAAAGCTGATTTCTGGTATTCATTTTTGTTTTGTTTTGAGATTTTTCTGTAAATCTCTGAATTACCAAGGAAATTTCAAAGTGTTATTTTCTCCACATACCTGATTTCAAGCTGTACTATAGCGTGGTACTGGCATAAGAACAGGCTGGTTGTTCAATGTAATTGAATCAAGACCTGGACATAAACCCACACACGTACAGACACCTGATTTTTGACAAAGGAGCCAAAACTCTACAATGGAATAAAAATAGCATCTTCAACAAATGGTGCTGGTCTAACTGGATATCCACATGTAGAAAAATGCAAATAAATTCACATTTCTCACCCTGCACAAAACTAAAGTCCAAGTGGATTAAAGACTTCAACATAAAACCAGACACACTACATCCGTTAAAAGAAAAAGTGGGAAAGAGCCTTGATCTCATTGGCACAGGAAACTATTTCCTGAATGGAACACCAACAGCATGGGATCTAATCTCAACAATTAATAAATTGGAACTCATGAAACTGAAAATCTTCTGTAAGGCAATAGGACAAAACAGCAGCCTACAGACTAGAAAAAGATCTTCACCAACCCTATATCTGACAGAGGGCTAATATCCAAACTATATAAAGAACTCAAGAAGTTACACACCAACAAACCAAGAAAGAGAACAAAAATTAGTAGGGGCCATCTCTAAGACAGGAGAGGCTCCTGGGAGTCTATGGCAGTGACACTCCTGAGACTCTTAGCAGCAGGGGATATGAGCCTTAAGTCACCACCATCTGTAGCCAGGTTGGACTTCCAGTGGAGCAAGGGGAATAACAACCAGCCTGTAAAACCTTCAACCCAAAATTTGTCTCACTTACAAGGAGTATAAGGATAAAGATGGAGCAGTGATTGACGGAATGGCAAACCAATGACTGGCACAACTTGAGACCAACCCCATGGAAGAGAGCCAACCCCTGACGCTATTAATGATACTCTGTTATGCTTGCAGACAGGAGCTTAACATAACTGTCCTCTGAAAGACTTCATCCAGCACCAGATGGAAAGAGATGCCAAGAACCACAGCCAAACAATAGTCTGATCTAGGAGAGTTTTGTAAAAGGGTGGGAGGAAGGATTGAAGGAGGTGGAGGGCTCAAGGACACTACAAGAAGACCTACAGAGTAAACTAACCTGGGCCCATTGGGCCTCACAGAGCCTGAACCACCAACCAAAGAACATGCATGAGCTGGATCTAGGCCCCCTACACATATGTAAAAGATGTGCAGCTTGGTTATCAAGTGGGTTCCCTAACAGTGGGCATAAAGGGTCTCTGTTGCTTTCCTTTGGATCACTTTCCCTTAGCTGAGCTCCCTTGTCTGGCCTCAGATGGATAAAATGTGCTTTAATCCTGTTGTGCCTTGAGGTGTTAAGGTGGGTTGGTACCCCTTGAGGGCTTCCCCTTCTCTGAAAAAATGAAGGGGGAGTGGACAGGACAGGCTATGAGGGTGGTACTGGAAGAAGAGGACAGAGGAGGATTCAATCATGCTGTAAAGTGATTAAATTAAATAGACAGATAGATACATAGATACATACATAGATTATAGATGATAGATAGATAGATAGATAGATAGATAGATAGATAGATAGATAGATAGATAGACAGATGAACACATCGATGGATGGGCAGAAAGATAAGAAAAAAGAAGCATTAGGAAGTTTTAAGGTATTATTAAAAACAATTAGGTCAAAGGGGTTCTGAGTATCTTCTAGGCAAGCATCATATATCCTCAGTGGAATTTCCTTGCTAGCTTGTCAAGGCCACCAAAATGTGTTATGCTATTTCCTTAGGCCATTGCCCTGAGCTGTTTAAACTCTATTCAGATTCTCTATAAACACTTATTAGAAATGATGATCATGTCTGGAAGCCTGACTGTATTTTCCCCATTTGTATACCCCATGGTACCTTACTAGGGCTGCCCACTCAAGACCTACATCTATAAACCAAGAGCAATCAGCTTGCATCAGCACATTGGAAGAGATAACAGAAAAAAGGAGTAACAGAAAAGATAACAGAAAAAAAAAACAAGCAATGAGTTTCTCAAGAAACTGTTCCAATGTGAGTGCTTTGGACTCCTTTTTTTCTGAAGTAGTTAAAGCTGTTTGTTAACAAAGTCCCTTTTTATGTCCTGTTATTTTGTCATTTTACAGTCCCCTTTAGTGACCCAGAAGAAAAATAACATCAAGCTGAGGACAGGAGCCTAGGCCCTCTTTGCCTTCTTCTCTGTCATTTACTCTCTTGTGTTTTGGTTGCCACATATTCATTTAATAGAATTTTATAAGGACATTTTCATGCTAGTATACAATGTACCTTGACCATGCTCTGCTCTATGCCCCATCTTTTTCTCTTCTTGTCTTTCCATTATCCACTTAGGCACTTTTGTTCTCTTTGACAGAATCTTACACTGTAGATAAGCTTCCCTGACTTAAAAATCAAGATATGTTTCAGCCTCCTGGTGCTGGAATTATAAGCATGCCCAGCATGCCTGTATAGATATCTTTTCTCCTTTGGGGGGGGGGAACACTCACACGAGAGTGAAACAAGAAAGGGTGGAGAGAGAAGGAGAAGGAGAAAAAAGAGACAGTCTTCCCAAATAAACTGGGTTCTACAAACAGACTGAATTATAGAGCTACCCTGATCATTGACAGCAGAAAGTCAACATTATTAGATTTAGTGTTTTCCAAATAAAACAGTTTTTAAAAGTCAGTATTAAGTCAAACATAGTAGTATATGTCTAGAATCTCAGCACTTGGGGGAGAGGGGCTAGAAGAATGTGAGTTTGAGATCAGTATGGACTATATTGGCAGGCAATTAGATAGATCGATATAGATAAATAGCTAGAGAGACAGCAAGAGAGATAGATATAGATAGATATATAATTAAGAAGAGAGAGAAATGCCAATTAAAGAACCCTGTATTTCATGCTAACTATACAACAAGGACATTTGTTCAACCATGTTCGTAGCAGCTCTATTCATAAACAAGAAACAACCTAGATGTCCCTCAATGGAGGAAAGGATACAGAAATTGTGGTACTGCTACACAATAGAATACTATTCAGCTATTAACAACAAGGAAATCAAAAAATTTGCAGGCAAATGGTGGGAAGTAGAAAAGGTCATCTTGAGTGAAGTAACCCAGAAGCAGAAAGACATACATGGTATATACTCATTCATAAGTGGTTATTAAACATATAATATAGGTTAAACATACTATAATCTATACTCCTAAAGAAGCTAAACAAGGAAGACCCTCAGGAAGATGCTCAGTCCTCATTCAGAAGGACAAATGCAATAGACATCTGGAGCAGGAGAAGACAGGGAACAGGACAGGAGCCTACCACAGAAGGCTTCTGAAAGACTCAACTGATCGAGGTATCGAAGCAGAGGCTGAGACTCATAGCCAAACTTTGGGCAGAATGCATGGAATTTTATGAAAGAAAGAGGGAGATAGAAAGACCTGGAGGGGACAGGAGCTACAAAAGGAGAACAACAGAGAAAAAAATGGGCCCTGGAGGCCCTGCAGAGACTAATACCCCAACCAAGGACCATGCATGGAGAGGACATACAATCCCTACTCAGATGAAGCCCATAGACTCATTCTTCAAGTGGGTTCCTTGTAAGAGGAACAGGGATTGCCTCTGGTGTGAACTCAGTAGCAGGCTCTCTGATCACCTCCCCTTGGTGGGTGCAGCCTTACCAGGCTACGTAGGAAGACAATGAAGCCAGCCTTGATGAGACCCGATAGACTAGGGTCAGATAGAATCGGAGGAGGACCGCCCCTATTAGTGGACTGGGGAAGGGGCAAAGAGAGAGAAGAGAGGTAGGGTGGAATTGGGAGAAGATGAGGGAGGGGTCCACAGCCCAGTTACAAAGTGAATAAATTGTTAAATAATAATAATTAATTAAAAGGTAGAAAAGAACCCGGTATTTCTTAAAAATCAAGGGAAAAAAAGATGTTCTGGCTCCATCCCCTGAAATTGTCAGAGACACTTTATTTCCTCTCTGTCCACTGAATATACATACCTTGTGTATCCTTTAAGACACACTGCTGAGTGTTGTCTTACCTAAAATACTAATGGATTATCAGAGGGCCCCCAAAAAATCAATGTCAAAGGGAGGCTACAGCTGGCTCTATGTAAGACTCAACAAGAGAGCAGGTTTGTCTAATATATACCACAGTGGAATTTAGGAAATCCAGTGGTGTAGCTCTGCACTAAGTTGCATGACAGAAAGCACCTAAGCACTTCCACAAATCCATCTGTAGTAATTACTTTACATCTGCTGTGCTGTTTTGGAATGGTCCTTAAGTTCTTTTGAGTATGTTTTGATAACAGCATGAGGCATGCCAGGGCAGGGACTGACTTCTGGTTCTTGAGTTTGTGCCATTGTCTTTGAGTCCTGAACTTGTCAGACACACACATTCTGGTTGTCCAGCCATATACAAATATGATTACAACACAGCTTATTGCATTGGCCCACAAACACCCAGAGGCCTAATTTGATCCTTCCTTTATTTCTCCTGCTCTTTCTCTGGCTTCCTCTTTCTGTCCCTCCCTTTCTTCCTTTCCACTTTGTATTTCTTTCATCCTTCTTTTCTTTCTTAGTTTCTTTTCAAGACCTCTTTTAGGATAAGAAAGAAACTTAAGGCTGTTCCTGGAAATCTGTGCTACATTCAGCATGGTTGGAAGTATGCAAACTTGGCTGTAAAGACTCCACCATGGCACAGAGCTTACTGGCAGTGAGGCCTGGACAGGCCTGATATTTCAGGTCAGGGAAACCCTGCTACTCTGCCTTCCATTGCTCTGGTGTAGCCCAAGGCAGAGCTCCGTGGTTCACACTGTCTACTTTGGCAAGACCATGATGCTATAACAGGCCAAAATAAGGTTTTCTTCAACCCACTGTACAATCCCCTGGGAGACTGCAGACGGCCCAAACTCCCTGAGAATTCATTTCCTCTTAAGACTTCATCATGAAGTTGAAAAATGCTTGGTGACTTCCTTTAAGATTGGGAGGAGTACAGCTGCTGTCAGACCTGGAATACTCACCACAGGAAGCTTCCAAAGAGGGAAGAGGTCTTAATTAATGAAAAGCAGTTAACTCAGCAGCTTAAGGAAAAAGCAAAGCTGGGCAGAGGCAGTTTGCAAGGACGGATAAAGGCATTTCCATTTCAACTGAATAATAGCACAAGAGGATGTTTTCTTAAATGTCTGCTTATGGGTTTATGGCAACCTTTAAGGGAAAGTCGAGTTTGCTGGCAGGCAACACTCAAAATTTAGAGGAAGGAATGGGTGGCCTCTCCAGAGTGGATCTGCAGCAAATTGGGAGCAGGTTATCCATGACTGTGCAGAGAACAGAGACTATCACATTTCAATGTAACATTCGGTACTTCTGATCAAGAGAGGAACCTTGGTGGGACAGAGGTGCCCAGTGAGAAGAGACTACTTTTTTTTCTATCAATAGCCTAGAAAACAAAATGCTTTTCTACAAGGAAAGATTTTTAAAATATTTGAAATTATCTGCAAAAGTGCTTATATGCTACTAAACAAGGAATGGGCCACCACAGAAACTTCAAATGAAGTGAAGGCATGGTGATTTGAATAACACTGGCCCCATGGGCTCATATATTTCAATGTTTAGTCCCCAGTTGATGAGCCATCAGGGAAGGGTTAGGAGGTGTGGCATTGTTGCAGAAGATGTGTCACTATGGGTGGCACTATGGGTGGGCTTTGAGGTTTCAAAAACCCACTCCAGGCCCAGTTTCTCTCTAACACACACAATCTCAATCTCTCTGTGTCTCTGTTTCTCTGTGTGTGTCTCTCTCTGTATATATATATATATATATATATATATATATATATATATATATATATTATCATCCATATATATGTGTGTGTGTGTGTATACACATATACTTGCTGCCTCAGGATCAGGATGTAAAGCTCTCAGCTACTTCTCCAGCACCATATCTGCTGTCATGTCAGTGTTCTCCACCATGATGATAATGACTAAGCCTCTGAAACTGTAAGCAAGACCCCAGTAAAGTGTTTTCCTTTATAAGAGTTGCTTTGGTCATGGTATCTCTTCATAGCAATAGAACACTAAGACAAACAGACAGGAAATAAACAAAAGCCAGCCTGGCAGATGTATTTAGTACTGTAGTGAGGATATTGGAACCATGTGAGCATGCAGATAAATCTAGTCAAATTCCTTTATTGGTTTTCATTAAGGAAACAAAGTGTGCTAGTTTTTCATTTCCTTGACAAAGTTCCTAGTGAAATAATTTTAAATGAGGTATGATTTATTTTGGTTCACATTTTCAGATGTTTCAATCCATGATAGTTTGATTTTATTCTTTCTTGACAGACGATGAGGTAGAAGATCATGGCAGAAGATAATTATGCAACATAGCTATTTCTCTCATGGTAGCTGAGAAGTAAGGAGTGAGGAGGAGAAGGAGCTGAAAGGAGGTACATCTTTTCAGGGCATACCCCCCAGTGAATAGCTTCCCTTATGTAGGTCCTTTCTTCCACAGTTCCACCATGTTTTAATAGTCTGTTTAAAAATTGACTTCATTAGTGGATTAATAAATTCATGAATGCAGAACCTTAACCCACTCATTTCTCCTAATGCACTATCTCTGATCCCTGCTTGCATTGAAATCAAATCTTCAAAACATGAGCCTTAGGAGGAAAGGGAGCTACCATATATTCAAATCAAAACCATGCCACAGAGATGGTTAAGTTATTATGAGAAACCACACAGCTAACAAAATCAGAACCTAGACTGGGACTTGGGCATTTGAACTTTAAAGAAAAGGCTCTTTTCATTGCATCAATCTTTAATGTAGAGCAGTATTAGGAAAGGAAAGGATGTGTATGAACATTTGTAGAGACAATATTATGGAAAGTCTTCTAGTGCTACCTTGCTCTAGCCACAGGCTGTGCCAACTTTGTTGATAAAAATATGTCTATTAATAGGACAGTACATATTTATGCCTTCCATCTTCTTACCCTTTTAACTCAGACACCTTCCTCCACCTTCATATCAGGCCTTTCTAGTGTTATACTATACCAGCCTGTAAGTATCTCCATGATAATGGCAATTCTCATGCAAACCAGAACATTCCAAAAGCCAGTATATGCATCAGTTGAAGTCTGCAACAAGTTTACACGGGTGTTGTTGAAGGTATATTTAATTAGAATAATGAATTAAATTTATTCTGAATGCATTCTTCCTACCTGGGACAGGGAGGGGATTAAAGTAATCACTTTAAAATAAAATTGTGGATATTTATCATTTGCAGAGTTTTTGTTTCATAACGTAGAAGCTGACCACCCTAGATCATTCACAGATTAAATAATTTTCTTTTCTCTGAAGTCTTAAACACTAAGGAGTACTGCGGTCATCTATACATCCTGTTTCCAACAATTTATCTTCCTGTCTTTGAGCCTTACCTCTACTTGTTGCTTGGTTGTTTTGTTTGTTTGTTTTAACTTGTTTCCTGCCATGGAAAGTAAATCTGCAGAGGCAGTATCTGATAATAGTGATGATAATGCTAATCACTGCTCTATCAAGTGCTTAATCAGGTGCCTAAGGGAAAGAACACACATCCTACATATTTGTTAATGAGACTGTGGGTAGCAATAGTATCATTAATAAGTGAATTAACTCTTGATAGGAACCTCACACAGCCTTCAGCTTATCCATTTGTTAAAAAAAAAAATGTGTTCTATTAGAGAAACTCTAAGGAATTTTGCAGTGGTAAAAGGGGGCATTGCTAAGTTGTTCAAGTGTATCAGAACACCCTCCTCTGTCCCTTAAATAGATACAATATATTTGACAAATTTGATGTTTTTTTTGTGTTTGTTGATCATTGTGATGTTACTATTGCAATGTTATGATCTGTATAAATGTAACGTATTTTCATGCTAGTACTAGTACATAAAAAATACATAAGTCCACACAGAACTAGAACACGGAAGTTACAAGGCATAAAAGACCAGTCTTGTGTCCCAAAGTCATCTGATCTCTACAGTATTCGTGAATAAGATGCCTATGATCTGATGATATAGAAAGAGTAGTACATGCCATGGTATTTCTTGAGCTAGAGTAAAATTGGAAGGTTGAACATGTGACTTTTATGCTCTCCCAGTTCTCCTACTCTATGAATCTGTATGATTTATGCAGACATTATTTAAACTAATTCACTTAAGTTTTCTGATTAACCTAAGTCTACCTTTAAGAATTTTGTGCTTGTTCTTCTGTTCATATTTGCATGTGTTGTTCATTCAAAGCCATGGATTTCATTGTGACATTTTCTTTTATATATATTTAATTTTTTATTAATTACACTTTATTCATTTTGTATCCCCCCATGAGCCCCTCTCTCCTCCCCTCCCGATCATACCCTCCCTCCCCTTTCTGCATGCATGCCACTCCCCAAGTCCACTGATAGGGGAGGTTCTCCTCTTCTTTCTGATCTTAGTCAATCAGTTATCATCAAAAGTGGCTACATTGTCCTCTACTGTGGCCTGGTAAGGCTGCTCCCCTCAGGGGGAAGTGATCCAAGAGCAGGCCAATCAGATTATGTCAGAGGCAGTCCCTCTTCCCATTACAATGTAACCCACTTGGACACTGAACTGCCATGGGCTACATCTGTGCAGGGGTTCCAGGTCATCTCCACAAATAGTCCTTGGTTGGAGTATGATTTTCTGGGAAGTTCCCTGTGTTCAAATTATCTTGTTCTGTTGCTCTCCTTGTGGAGTTCCTGCCCCCTCCAGTTCTAACTATTTCCCACTACTAACATAGAATTCCAATCACTCTGCCCATCAGTTGGCCTTCAGGCTCAGCATCTGCTTTGACAGTCTATACTGCAGAAGCTTTCAGAGGCCCTCTGTGGCAGCTTTCAAGGTTGTTTCCTGTTTTCTTCTGGCTTTCAGATGCCCTCTGTAGCAGGTTCCGAGGTTGTTTCCTATTTTCTTTTTCTTCTGATGTCCATCCTCTTTGCCTTTCAGAATGAGGATTGAACATTTTAGTTACGGTCCACTCTTTTGCTTAGTTTGTTAAGATGTACAGATTTTAGTGGGTTTATTATATATTGTATGTTCATATGAGTGAGTATATACCATGCGTGTCTTTTTGCTTCTGGGACAACTCACTCAGGATGATCCTTTCCAGG
>NW_026592426.1:0-6885 GCF_907164565.1 Psammomys obesus | reverse complement strand
CTGTACATCTAAACAAACTAAGCAAAAGAGAGGACCCTAACTAAAATGTTCAATCCCCATCCTGAAAGGCAAAGAGGATGGACATCAGAAGAAAAAGAAAATAGGAAACAACCTCGGAACCTGCTACAGAGGGCCTCTGAAAGCCAGAAGAAACAGGAAACAACCTTGAAACCTGCCACAGAGGGCCTCTGAAAGCTTCTGCAGTATAGACTGTCAAAGCAGATGCTGATCCTGATGGCCAACTGATGGGCAGAGTGAATGGAATTCTATGTAAGAAGTGGGAAATAGTAAGAGCTGGAGGGGACGGGAACTCCACAAGGAGAGCAACAGAACAAGATAATTTGAACACAGGGAACTTCCCAGAGACTCATACTCCAACCAAGGACTATTCGTGGAGATAACCTAGAACTCCTGCACAGATGTAGCCCATGGCAGTTCAGTGTCCAAGTGGGTTACATAGTAATGGGAAGAGGGACTGCCTCTGACATAATCTGATTGGCCTGCTCTTTGATCAACTCCCCCTGAGGGGGGAGCAGCCTTACCAGGCTATGGTAGAGGACAATGCAGCCAATTTTGATGAGAACTGATAGACTAAGATCAGAAAGGAAAGGAGAACCTCCCCTATCAGTGGACTTGGGGAGTGGCATGCATGCAGAAAAGGGAGGGAGGGTGGGATAGGGAGGGAAGGAGGGAGTGGTTTATGGGGGGATACAAATTGAATAAAATGTAATTAATAAAAAATTTTAAAAAATTAATTTTTAAAACAAAAAAAGAGAAATGGGCATGGGAGAAAAAGGAGGGAGGATGGGGTTGGAAGGGAAAGAAGGAGGGTTCTACAGCTGGGATACAAAGTGAATGAACTGTGATTAATATAACAAGTAAAAGTAAATATTTAATTAAAAAAGAAAAAAGAACATACTCAAACAGGATAAATAATCAAGTGATGGGGAAGATAATATTTCAGGTATTATGGTAAGATGTCTTTCTACTGAGAACTCTTAGGTGTATAATTCCTTTGCTGACCTTTTTAACACAAACTTAACCTGTGTTCAAATGTTAAAAACCCACCAAACCAGATTAGTTCAGGCAAATAAACAAAGGAGGATGAAGAGGAGGAGGAAGAAAGATTGTGCGAAATAGTAGTAAAAACCTCAGATAGACCTCTTGTCAAACCATTATATTTGGTCACTAAATTTCACTCTGAGTTTCCTGTCAGCTGTAAGACTAAATGAGAAAACACAACTCTTTCCCAAGTGAATTAAATAGTTCCCTAGAGAGTAAAATGATGCCCACGTGCTTATCTGTGTAGACAGACCTTTTTTTTTCTGCTGCTTAATTTAAGGTGGAATTGATCATGTGACTACATAATTGAAATTTTCTTTACACAATTTGGAGGCAACATTTTGAATGTGAAAACTATTTCCTCTTCAAAAAGACAGCAAGGCAAATAAAAATCCCATGTTAAGTCAATATGAATCTTCCCTTCATCATTCCCCAAGAAAGCTAAAGTATGTTGGTTTAATTAAGTCCGTTTCTACCCATATACAATTGTATAATCTGATTTAAAAGAAACCTAGAATAGACAATTAACATGACCTCTATTTACTTGCAAGTATCTTCTACATCAAGTCATCCATTAGATGAGAAGCTTATAGCCAAAATCTTTGTAGGTTACCTATGGTACACTGAGATTAAGAGCTGAGTATTTGTGATGTCTATGAACTACATGCTGGCAAAAGACAATAAAATATGTATTTGATCTTACATCATAGACCACAGAGCAATCATATAGAGCTTCCATAAAGATGGAAGAAGAGAAAATTGATTCAAAAAAATTATGGGGGAAGTCACATTTTTTAACCAAATGTCAGAGATGAGGAATAGTGCTATTTCCACCAGACTGCTAAGGCCTCAGGGAGGGCTTTGGTGCTAAGCTATTGGGAAAAACCAATTTATCAGGTCTGCTTTGACACGTCATTGAATATCTACACGGTCAAGGCATAGAACCTAAGAGAAAGATGATCTTATGAAATTATTGAAACTATTGTGGAGTTGAGAACATCCATTACTATTAACAGAGTGTTTAGTAATTGAACATAATTTCAAAATATTAAAAAAGTATGTATTAATCAAAAGCCAAGATGTACTTAAGAATAGCCCATCAAATTCACAACATTTGTTGTTGTTGTTGTTGTTTTTGAGACAGGGTTTCTCTTGTGGCAGCCCTGACTGTCCTGGAACGCACTATATAGACCAGGTTGGCCTCAAAATCACAGCGCTCTGCTTGCCTTTGAATTCTGAGTACTGGGATGAAAGGTTTGCACCACCACCACCTGGCATTTCTTGCTTTAAAAAAACTCCTCCAATTCCAGAGGTTTCAGGTGCCTCTCAGTTTAATACACTACTACTCTTTAATCAGTCCTAGACATCCACATAAAATAACTCAGATTTCTTAACATTTTCCTCTTCCTGAGAACTTTTTTTTTTTTCACCATTGGCATAGATTGTAGTGTAACCTCTTCCCCTTTTCCTCCAATATACTCTTGTTGGCCTTTCTGGATTCTATGGCATGAAAGGTCAAGGATGGATTTTGCCAAAGATAGGATCATAGCATAGTGGAGACTACTATGATATATATATAATTTTCATCTCATCATATCATACCAGAGTTTAGTTAATTCTTTGTTATAGACAGCTGGATTACCAAAGCCATTCAATTTTACCAAAACCTCCTTTGCTATTAACTCATTTCATCTCTTTCTTCACTTCAACTTATAGATTAGGGTTCTTCATGGAAATTAGTAATAAAGTCCTGCATTAACAAGTTTTTAATTGTAGAGAAACTTGATAGTAGTTGTGGTCAGAAAAGATGTCAACTCTGGAAAAATGACTGCAGCTCCTTGGATTTGCCCTGTATTTCATTCTGATAGCTATATACTTTGCAAAGTTTTTTTTAGCTCATCTTCTGTGATATGCTTTAATATTTGCTGTACTGATAAGTGCCTATGCATTGTGAACACTTTTTATATAAAAATATAACCCCCAAATTTAAAGCTAAATACAAATACTTCGATGACTGTTCCTAAATTCTCTATTAATGGGAATCCTGGCTAAGAGACAAGCAATCATATTGAAAGCATTCAAAGATGTGAGGCTAACATCTACATTTTCTCATTTGTGGTTCTAAAATGTGAACTGTTGAGCTAAAGAAATATCATTTTTTTTATAACATAGAAAAGGTAAAGAAGTATATATCTCCAGATTTTTTGGTTCCTCACAGACTGACAATCACTGCAGGGGATACCAGAACTTTATTATTTCATGTAACTTATGAAGTACTGAAACTACATAGGGTATACACTGATTCTAGGTATGAAGAGTAGTAGCTGGCACATACACAGCAATGAAAATAGCCTAGTGACTCAGCAGTATTGGCACAATGTATCAACTGCTTGGCAATGTCTCTGCATGTATTAAGAAGTCAGGCCAAGCACAATAGTTGATGACAATGATAGACATCATTGTTCTGCACCTAAATATCCTACTGGGTAGCCTCTAAATATTTTGTTTTGTTCCTTGTTCCTTTTTATGGTTTTAATAAATACATTTGTAGGATTTCAATGCAGGAACAGTCTTATGTGTTTTTGACTTCAACTTTTTAATTTCGTACACTAGGGACATAATCATCAAGAAGAAAGTACCTCTTTTTATTTTGTTCAGCTGGTAAGTGGCAGTACTTGGACTAGAATTTCATTTCCCTCTCTTTCAGGTGCATAATAGCTGGTAGATTCAAACTCTGTCAGCAGGGGCTCCACAGTTGAAAGCATACATTCTTGAATCTGTAATGTCTGCAGTTCTATTCAATATAGTATGACCCTTTTCCATTATGAGGCCAATATATTATTGGTAATTAATTGTGTCTTTTGTGTGGCTGTCTTTTCTAACCTCTCCTGTGATGTTGCATGTTCTCCCTTCATCTTTAGTGCCAATTATTGGACAAGCTCAGTTAGCTGTTTATGTCACATCTGCAGAAATGACCACAAGTTTTCACTTAGATCTTTAGAATTTCCTGACTTATAACAGCACATTTTGCAACAAACTGTCTTCTAGGTATTGCTAATTGGAGTAACTCATTGGTTAGTTGGTCCTCATTCTGTGAAATCAGGAGTGCCTTATGCTGCCTGGAAATCCTTGGCAGGTGCTTAAGACTTTTTTCTTGTTATTAAATCACAGTGTCAAAGAGGTAATAACAGAAGGGAAAGTATTGGATTTCTTTTGTGATTCTCTTCCAATCTCATGTCAAAAGCAAGGAACCAAGGGAAGGTTGAAATATATGATAAAGAGATTTGGCAAATATTCTGGTTAGTCACAGAAGAAGCCAAACCAGATAAACTATCTGCCAAGTGGAGCTTTGTTTGCTGAAATTCAGGCGTGCTGAAATTATCTGGATTGTCTATTTGAAACCAAGTAACTGTGGAATTTCTAAATATTTATTTATTTATTTTTTTAGTTCAACAGTGCAGAACAAACATTAACTGTGGCTTTTAATTCCATGCATCATTAATTTTCTAGAGTCAATAAATGTCAGCTTCAAATAAGAAAACTACTAAACCTGTTTCTTTGAGCAGATAATCATCATTACCATCATCATCAATGTGTTCCTAACATGTGGCAGAAACTGTTTATGTGTGATATCTTCTGATTCACATATTGGTGCAGGAGGTTGTGATCAATTATGAATGCCAAATTGCAAATGAAAAACTGAGGTTCATAGGAGTAAAGCAAGAATTTCAAGGCTGTAAAGGCGATATAGGACAAGTAAAATAAAAGGCAGATTTGTCTTCTATTTTAATCCCATCTCAGTCATCTATATTCTCATGATGTGAATGAAATTGTCCAGGGGGGACTAAACATTTTCACTGCAGATTCTGTAATGGCGTGGGGATATTTATAATTCTGAATTCTAGAAATTTTTTTGCCTACTTGAGAGAATACTTTTCTATCTCTGAGGCTTGGTCCAATAGATACCTGATGGCTGTGGCAGCTAAGGAATATAAAAGGGCTTGGGCAGGCATATTTAGCAACCCTACTGAGGACGTGCATTCTGTGCTTTGTGTGACCTGGTAGGTAGGTAGAAACAAGTTTCATGTTTGAAATGAAATAAGTAAAAAGGAACTGTTTTACTTCATTATGTTAGCTAATGTTTCAGCCTCTTAAAGTAGTTTGTTTTAAAATATTTGGCAGAAGAAAAACTATCTATTGACGGGGTTTCTCTATGTAACCTTGGTTGTCCTGGAACTTACTCTATAGACTAGGTTGGCCACAAACTCACAGATGTGCCTGTCTTTGCCTCCCAAACTCTGAGATTAAAGGAATGTACCACCACTGCCCACTTTTTTTTAAATCCCATATCACTGAAAACATCAATGCTTTGAGAAGGTCTACCTCATTTAGATAAAGAGTTTCTGATAAACACTGAACATTGGGATTTGACTGGAACCAAATCAGGAACCAAACATTAGAACTTGGCACATTCATTTGCTGACCTTCAGACCACCTGAAACAAAATATTCTCACTGAACTGTGACCCCCAAACAATGTTTGTTATTGTTTTCATTGGACGTTTCCTTTAATATAGCACATCAATTCAAACTAAAGCCAGTGCTTTCTATTTTCTGAAATGACTGAATCCAAACTAACACATCTTCTCAAAATAATCTTCATATTGAACATAAACTAAATTGAGATATATGTAGTCCACTCAAATTCAGTCCTTGACTGACACTGCTACTGCTGAAGTCACAAATTTAGAGCTTTGCTCTGTTTGGAAAGCCTGCCTCTGCCTTGATGCATAACTCAGTTATTCTCATTCTCTGATGATCTCTGGCCATACAAGCCATAAACCCACCCATGTTATGTGAGAGCTAGGACAAAGATGGAAATATTATTTTTTCCTTTTAAATATATAGGGTATATGTATATATTGTACAAAATGTATTTTTGCTTCATTGCTATTTTCCTCAAATATATTTTACACATCCTTGCATCAGTTTATACATATGCAATTCTTTCTGTTCCCATATTATTTTATCATTCTTATCTTGCAGGTGTTTGCTCAAATTTCATCTCAATGAAGAATGCCTTCTTTAATTATGTGTCAAGAAAAGCACTTCCCATGCATTTTGTTTCTTTCTGTGGTGCCCAAATGACACTTGAACAATAATATCTTTATGTTTAGTTGTTTATTGATTGTCCCCAGAACATAAGCTGTCTGGGAACAAATATTATATTGCTCACTGTCCTATGTTCAGTTCTTAGAATAATCTCTGCTATGTGGGAGGCACTTAATCAATATTTAGGAAAATGGAAACTATCACATGAAACAAATAGCATATAGCTGAGAGAATTCAGGTTTAGGAGTCAGATTATCTCAATCTCACAGCCATTAACTTGATGGGGTTTGGAATAAATTATGTTACTTCTCTGTGGATAAATTTCTTTACTGGTCAAATGGAACATTATTCCTTCTTTACCTGACACATGAGAACTTTATAAGGTTCAGAGGAAATAACATGTGAGGGAATTTTTGGAAAATAATACAGCAGTAGGTTCGTGTTTCCTACCAGTTTGTTGAGATCAGCTGTTCTTAGAGAAACCCTTCTCTCTGGCTTAGTCCATTTAAGCATCATATTGTCTTTTCATATTCATAAACTGAGATAAGTCACAGGAGAGCAGGAACAAATAAGCTTCTAGTTAATATACCTAGCCAGTTTCATGTTCTTGGTAGAGATTCCTAAAGCTCAAAAGCTAATCTAACTGAAGCCAAAATCTTAGCCGATTCTTCTTCTTCTTCTTCTTCTTCTTCTTCTTCTTCTTCTTCTTCTT
>NW_026592425.1:0-7487 GCF_907164565.1 Psammomys obesus | reverse complement strand
AGCAGGAGACCGGCGCCACCTTGTAGTGGCGGGAGCGGCTCCCGACATCTCCCCCTTTTTTATTAATTAAAGGCCATTTCAACCAGAAAAATTAACACACCATGAGGTCACCGATCAGCCTGCTGAGCCAACAGCATCAGCGATCAAGGAGTTTACACAGTGTAGGAGACCCTCTGCACCCTTAGCCCCGTGCAATGGGAACCCGAGCCCTGGGGAGTGCAGAGGTCTGTCCAGAACAGCATCCCGGTGCAATGGGAACCTGTGCCCTTCAGGGGTGCCATAAGTTCTAGACAGAGTCTCAACGGTTGAGCAAGTTAAGCCAAACTTGGGGGGATGCCCCCTGTTCCACAGCCAGCATAGCCTGCACCATGGCCACATTTTTAAGATGTTGTTGTCTCTTGAATCTGCAGAGCAACCAAAAACAGAGGAGCAGTCCTGCAAACAGGGTTACTCCAAACATTCCCACTCCAACCCACTCCTTAAAATAGGAGAGGGCGGAGGACACCCAATTAAACAATCCTTGAGTAATGGAAACGTCTAGGCGAGTGGAATTAATTTGAACAATTGCTAGGCGTAATTTTCTTATTGTCTCATCAAATTCGGCGGACCAATTAGATTGCAGCAAACGAGACAATTCTATGGATAAATTTGCAGCCCTAGTAAACCTGTTATATGGAACAGAAGTTACACAAATTCCTGGTAATGTAGTTTCACATCCCAACTGAGCCAGCTGCCACAAAATCTCTAGCTGTTCTTGAACCAAATCAATACGTTGATTAACTATCATTAATCCTCCTTTTAACTGATTGTTCATGGAAGCCTGTATATCTATCGCTTCACTAACTGATGCTGACAAATTATTGAGGGTATGAGCCGTGGCAACCTGGCCATTTAATGCTAAGGCTGATATAGTCAGGGAGGCTCCAACCGCCGCAGTGGCTATAATAGCCACTATTGCTGCGGTGATACCAAAATCACGCTTTTGACGAAATAGGGCCAAAGAACTACTAGTCCTCACTGGAATAGGCAGAAAACGGGGCATGCGGGCTACAGTAGCCAAGTCATACTCACTGGCATTCCAACACAGAGCATAAAAACATCCAGTATAATTACAAACTGTCCAAACAAATGGAGGCCAAACACAAACTGGGGTGGGCTCCACCGACTTTAGTCCTCCTAATTCCGTCGCGGATATGGATCCAGGTCTGACATTTGCAAGCAGAGTGGTAGTAGCTGTCGCTCCACCCAAAATGGTGACCATGGGTGAGAGATCTGTGCAACTGCCACCAACACCACACAGCAGCCAAATATTAAAGGGATTGGTGGGGTAATTCCAGGGACTCATTTCGGTGTAATTTCCATACCCTTCCAAGGGTGAAAAGGTAAAGAGTCCACTTTCGAGCAGATGCGCTCTGCGACTCTGACAGCCCGTCCATGGGAAAATAATTGAAGAGTCCGCATGCCGGCCAGTGCAGAAGGGGGCGTACTGAGGTTGGTGCTTTCGTTCATTGCTCCCATAAGATGAACCGTGCTGTGGCCACCGTCCAAAAAGGACCGTAGCATTAGCTGAAGATGTACGATTCCTGATGGTCTCTTTTCCTAACTTGGCATAAGAAAAATTTCCTAGCTTTATACATGAGTCAGCATGAGTCTGGTTGGTTGTAAAACAAAGACTGCCGTTATTTGGCTGGGTGTTGTTGTCTGGTATAGGGGCTATGTCCTGAGACATTGGCAAATATGGTAGCCCAATGGAGTCATTGGTGGTAAAGAAACGGGGGAAGACTTGTGCATCATACATGACTGGCATTGGTCGTGGGAATGTTGATAGGATCCCCCAGCGGATCTCCTGGGTCTCCACCTTCAGGTCCATCTGCACTCCGCTCAAGATCAGGATCAGGGTTAAGATCAGGCTCATCTTGCTTGACCACTCTGGTCAGCCGCGCTGGAACCCAAATCGGATTTTCTTGGTCCTGTGGGAAAACACAAACAGCTCCCCTGGATCTTATTAAAATAGGATCCGGTCCTTTCCATTGATTATCAAGCACATCTTTCCATTTTACCAGCTCATTTGAGGGGGCATGGTCAGCATGTCTGTCTGCAGCAGACCGCCCACACGAATCCAATTTCAAAAAATTTAAAGTAAATAAAGCAAGGGATATGGTTGCTTTCTGTCCCATTGTAATGGGGCAGAGTCCCCCCTTCTGTTTTTGCACATAAGTCTTTAAAACACCATTTGCCCGTTCTACCATGCCTTGCCCTTGTGGATTATAAGGCAATCCTGTTACATGATGAACTTCCATTTTTTGGCAGAACTGTTGAAAAACCTTAGATACATAAGCAGGGCCATTATCAGTTTTTAGCTGACGTGGCTTGCCCCAGGCTGCCCAGGCCTCCAGACAGTGGGTAGTGACATGAGCCGTTTTTTCTCCTGACAGGGGAGTGGCATGAATCACTCCTGAGCATGTATCAACAGATACATGTACATATTTAAGTCTGCCAAAGGCAGGAACATGAGTAACATCCATCTGTCAAATATGTAATGGCTTAAGACCTCTGGGGTTGACTCCAATGTTGGGTGATGGCCGAACCTCCGCGCAACTGGCGCATTTTAAAACTATCTCCCGAGCTTCTGCGCGAGAGACGCCAAATCTCAGCCTGAGCGTATCAGCTGGAACATGATACAATTCATGAAAGGAGGTGGCATTTTTTACAGGATTTAATGTAAGACAAATTGCTCTGGTAGCCTTGTCTGCTAAATCATTAGCTCTTGTCATAGGTCCAGGCAACAAAGTATGAGCTCTCATATGCTGTATGAAGAAAGGATTTGCTCTATTCCTAATAATATGTTGTATCTCATCAAATAATATTGCCACAGTACTTTTAGAAGAAATCAATCCCACTGTCTCTAGAATTTTTACTGCTCCCACCACATAGTGTGAGTCAGAAACAATATTTAAGGGCTGAGAGAAGTTCCTTAGAACTTCAGCCACTACTGCACATTCAACCAATTGTGGGGAGGAAAATGAAAACTGCTTTTGAGATGATTGTCCACCCACAACATAACTCCCTATGCCAGTTTTTGAGCCATCAGTAAACACATCAATAGCCCCTACAATAGGTTGGCTTTGTGTAACTCTTGGAAAAATAAATGCATTAGTTAAAGAGAAGTGCAACAATGGATGTTTAGGATAATGATTATCTATATTACCAGTAAAGGTGCAGCGAAGAATTGCCCACACATCCAAAGTGGCACATAACACCCCTACTTGATGAGCGGTGTATGGCACAAAAATAGATGCTGGCTCACAGCCAAAATGAGTCAGGGCTGATTGAACACCCTTTAAGGCTATTTCTCCAACTTGAGTTGGGTAATGACTTAACACCTTTCCTGGAGATGTCTGAGAATGAATCCAAAGCAAAGGTCCCTGCTGCCATAGGACTGCGGTGGGTTGCTGTGGTGATGGGATAATGCATAAATGGAATGGACTGAAGGGGTCCAGCCGAGTTAAAGAGGCTTCCTTAAGCCTATCTTCCACCTTAGTCAATACTTCAGCAGCCTCCGCTGTAAGCTGCCTACTAGAGGTAATGGCTGAATCTCCTTCAAGGATGGCAAACAAAGGCCTAAGTTCTGCAGTAGTTAAATTCAAGTAAGGCCTTAGCCAATTAATATCGCCCAAAAGTTTTTGAAAATCATTAAGCGTGTTGAGCACATCTCTCCTAATGGTAATCTTTTGAGGTCTAATGCATCTAGGATAAATAGTTGAGCCAAGGAAATTACCGATCTCTCCCTCTTGTACCTTTTCAGGTGCTATATACAAACCCTTTTGTTTTAGGTTAGCGGACAACATCTCAAATGCCTGTTGCAGTAATGCTTGCTCAGCATGGCATAGCAAGATGTCATCCATATAATGACATACCTTAATAGCAGGGAACCGATTTCTAACTGGCTGAATAGCGTTGGCCACATAGAGTTGGCACATGGTTGGACTATTGGCCATTCCCTGAGGTAAGACCTTCCACTGATACCTCTTATCAGGTTGTTCATGATTTACACTAGGCAAGGTAAATGCAAACCTAACTCTATCCTGATCGTGTAAGGGAATAGAGAAGAAACAATCTTTAATATCTACCATTACCAAATTCCAGTTCGCAGGAAGGGTAGACAACAATGGTAGGCCTCTCTGAATTGGCCCCATAACCTGCATTTGTTTATTTATAGCTCTTAAATCATGCAACAATCTCCACTTTCCAGATTTTTTCTTAATGACAAAGATGGGAGTATTCCAAGGTGACTGTGAGCACTCAATATGGCCATGGCTGAGCTGCTCTTGAACTAGCTGCTCAGCTGCTGCAAGCTTTTCAGAGGTTAAAGGCCACTGAGGAACCCAAACTGGGTCCTCTGTAGTCCAGGGAATGGGAATCGCCTCCTCAGTGGCCCCTAGGAAAAACCCAGGCCTGTTCTATCTTTCTTTTCCGAGGTTGGGATAGGGCTAGTGCGTCCTTGCAGGCATTTACCCAGTCCTTTACCTGGAACACATCCCATGTTCATTATTTGTTGACTTTGAGGAGAGTATTCATTAGTTAAGGCAAAATCCAATCGTTGTAACACATCCCTTCCCCATAAATTAATGGGAAGAGGTAGCACATAAGGAGCGAACATGCCCCTTTTTCCTTCCTCATTTTGCCAATGCAAAGTCTTCGCACTCTTTTGAGGAGCATTTTCATATCCCAACCCTTGTAGGGATTGAGATGATAGAATAAGAGGCCATCGCGACGGCCACCAAGTTTTAGAAATTATGCTGGTATCTGCTCCAGTGTCCAATAGACCTTGAAAAGTTTTCCCTTCTATTATCAAACTCATCATAGGGCGTTCTTGCATACCCAATGACAAGAACATATGCTGTCCTCCCGAGGAACCAAAGCCTTTTTCTCCTCGAGTAGTTTTATCACTTGGGAAGTTCTGATGTAAACTGGGTAAGATCAAAAGTTGGGCCACTCTGTCCCCAGGCGAGATGGCACTAATCCCTCTAGGGGAGGAACATAACATTTGAATTTGTCCTGTGAAATCTTGATCAATGACTCCTGGATGAACTTGTAATCCTTTTAAGGTGGCAGATGAGCGGCCAATTATCAGTCCCACTGAACCCTCTGGCAAGGGGCCTGCTAAATCTGAAGGTATAGGCTGACATCCCTTTATAGGTGTCAATACTGCTCTGGTGGTGGCACGCAAGTCCAATCCTGCTGATCCGGAGGTTGCTCTCCGGATGGAGTCATCTTCACAAACCCTTTTGATTGGTAGGGTGTCTGCTGGATGGCCCCATACATTTGTCTTGGGCCCTGGGGTCGGGGGCCCCTGTTCCCGTTTTTTGGCTGCTCAGTAGAGCGCTCCGGAAGGGGCCTCCCCTGATTGTCCTTAACAGACCTGCATTCATTTGCCCAATGCTTTCCTTTTTTACACCTTGGGCACAACCCTGGCTGTTTGACAGGCTGAGCATTAGGGGTCGCAGTTGGCGCCCGACACTGCCTTTTCATATGACCCATCTTTCCACAATTAAAACACTTTGCATTTGCAGCCTTCTGAGCTGATAATACCGCAGCTGCGATGCCCTGATTAGACAGTGGACCTCCTATCTCTCTGCACGCTTTCATCCAAGCGTTTATTCCTTTTCCTTTCCAGGGAGTAATGGCATTCCTACACTCCTTGGTACATTGCTCAAAAATTAATTGCTCCACAAACGGTATTGCGCCCTCAGGGTCCTCAAATATTCTTCCTGCTGCTTCCATCATTCTAGCCACAAAGTCTGAAAAAGGCTCTGTAGCTCCTTGTATAATCTTTGTCAAATTTCCGGTAACCTGTCCCTTATTTGGTAAACTCCTCCAGGCACGAACAGCTGCCTTGTTGATCTGTTGGTACACCTCAGCAGGATACATTGACTGATTAACAACCCATTGACCTTGACCTGTAAGCATATCATAATTCCATTGAGGGTGCTGATTAGTTGCATTCTGCCTAGCCTGAGCCATGCATAATTCCTGATAAATTGCTCTCCAATCAAGATATTGACCCATAGAGAGACATGCCTTCACGGTATTATTCCAGTCAGCAGGAGTCATAGCATCAGCAGCTAGCCTCTCTACCAATGCCAAGGTAAAAGAGGCACTGATACCATACGTCTGTACTGCCTCCACCAATGTCTTCAGTTGTTTCAAATCTAGAGGAGCATATTGCCTCTGATTTTGAGCATCTTCCCATACAGGAAATGCTGCTTGTATCTTTCTAACTTCCTTTTCAGGAATGCGTGACGGCCTTCCTCCTGATCCTGTGTGTTTTTCCACTTCCTCATAGGGAGGAGCTGTTGTACTGCACTTAAAAGCTACAGAGCCACGCCCAGGTGAATAAGGCGGGACGGGGCCATATCTCTCTTCCTCATATTTTGCAGCTTCCTCATCTAACTCTGCCTGCTCAGCAGGGTCAAGACCCGACTCCTCAGAGTCAGATGACTCCTGCTCATCCTCCCCTTCAGAAGAAGATGATAGAGTGCAATTTTTGAACTCAGTGAGGAGCGGATATAATTTAGGTTTTTCATCCTCATCTTTTTTTTTTTCTTGCGGGGTTGGTAAGAGTTGCAATCTTTTTGCCTTATCTTCAAGCTCCTCTTCCTTCTTTGCAAGTTGTGCTGCCCTTTTTTCTAACTTAGCTAGCTTGGTTAACACATCCTTGTTCTCATGACTTTTCTTTTCTTTTTTCTTAGAAGGCTTCTTCCTTTTATTAGCCTCTTTACCCTTTTCAGCTTCTGATACACTATCCTGATGGTCTGACAAGACCCGCTGGCCTTCCTTGATCTTTTCCTTGCACCTCTCATCCTTAATGCACGATTTGAACAATTTATACAGTGGCCATACCCCTGGTCTTAGGGTCCCCTGTTCCTTTTCTCGTGTCAGATCCCCACTTAGCTTGCTCCATGATCCTTCCGTAAGGGACCCGGAGAGAACGAACCAGGGAGCCACTCGATCTACTTCTTTGAGAAAGTTCTGCAACACCCGATCTGGGACCTTAAGCTCCTTCTGTTTCAACAGCGCCCGCGCTGCTTCTAGAAGCGGCTTATTCGGATGGTTGCCCATTGCTCCTTTATCTACAGGGGAGGGTGTGGCAACTCAGTTATCTACTTGAGGATTACAGCCAAATTATGCAGTGTCGCAAAAAGGACGAATACAAACCGTATCCCGTTTCCCACAATTAAGACACAGACAACAGAAAAGAACGAAAACGAGACTAACAACGAGAAACGGAATCACCCAGACCACAGAAATCATACCTTGCTGAAAAGTCTCCGGAGTTTCTCAGGTCACTGGCTTGGATCCTCTTTCCGACGAGCAGTCGGGGTCCTCAAAGCTGTCCCTCTACCCGGGTTCGGCGGCTTCCCGGGTTTCGGCACCACTTGTCGCGCGCAGCCTTCGCCGATAAGGATGACGCGGCAACCGAGGAG
>NW_026592424.1:0-9352 GCF_907164565.1 Psammomys obesus | reverse complement strand
TGTGTGTGTGTGTGTGTGTGTGTGTGTGTGTGTGTGTGTGTGTGTGTGTGTGTATTTCGAGACAGGATTTCTCTGTGTAGCCCTGGCTGTCCTGGACTCACTTTGTAGACCAGGCCTGCCTCTGCCTCCCTGAGTGCTGAGATGACAGGCATGCACCACCATGCCTGGCTGCATTCGATTTTCTTACCTCATACTTTTCTTGTTATTTTGAGACAGGGTCTCTCATGTAGACCAGGTTGGCCTTGAAGTCACAGAGCTCCTCCACCTGCCTCTGTTTCCCAAGTGCCAGCATTAAAGAGTGTGCCACCACACATGGCTTATCAAACACTTGTGGCTGGAAAGTTAGGTAATAGGACGGAGTTATAGAATACATTGACTTTAAATGAATGCAGTACTGTTATTTACTCCTTGTAGCAAAGACTCAGAGTGTGTCGAGGAGAAAAGGAGGGGTGGCTAGAACCTGGAAGCTTGAGAGTCTGTTAGCTTAGGCGAACTAAGAATCAACACCTAGTCCAACACTGTTGCTTATTACAACAGAAAGGCTAGTCGGTGGCCCGGATCTCACGCTGAGCCAGCTTATGAAATGGTGTCTGTCTTCCAGGCTCATTTCTCCTTCCTCACATTCTTCTTTTGTTTTGCTTTTCCCCTAAACCGTTCTATTTTGGCCAGACCCTGTTTTTCATCCCTTAGTTTTGATGGCTTGGCATACTCCTGATTCCCAGGCAACAGACCCCAGGAGACATAGCCTCAGCTGCCTCCTCCTCCTTCCTTCTTCTTTCTTCTTCTTCTGTGAGGTATGCATGTGCCATGGCACACATGGAAATCTGAGGACAGTTTGCTGGAATCAGTTCTCTCTGCTGTGTGGGTTCTGGGGCTTGATTCTAGGTTATCAGGCTTGGCAGCAAGTGCCTTTACCCACTGAGCCATCTTATTGGCTCTTGTATGTTGTTTTTGTTCGTGTTTCTAAAGCTGTACGGTCAAACTCAGATCTTTGCACATACTAGGCAATTGCCTTGTATGGGCTGCATCCCCCTGACCCCCTCCCCATTCCTCAAGCTTTTTATTTAGTCTCCGTGAGCTGGCCTCGGAGAGTTTAGGATTCCCCTCGGTTGTGTAGAAAGGCATGTGTACAGTTTCCTAGAGAGGTCCATTCGACTCTTCATGGGAAAGAGCAGAAGAATAAGGTGAGCGTGATGTTGTATGCCTGTCATTCGACAACATGGGACACACACGCACACGGGGATGGGGAGGAGTGGGAATAAGAATGGATGGTAGAATATGTCAATGTCTAGCAGTTTTCTTTTCTTCTATATCTTCCATTTTATATTTAATTTACTGGTCCAGGGTACTGATCACGTGAGGCCTATACAACATTGAGGGAGGAAAGAGCAACAGCAGATGATTCTGTAGGCTGGCATCAGAAGTCTACCCCCTTCCCCCAAATCAGAGCCAAGGAAAGCTCAGGAGAAAGCTGAGCATCAGTAGGAAAGTGAGGCTTGCTCCTGAGGCCACCAGCTCCCTGAGAACTTGGAGTCATATGAAAATTCAGTGGCAAAAATCCAGTCAGCTGGCAAAGTCAGTGTCTATAGAAAAAGGCTGAGTATCCCTGTCCTCCCACCCTCTGCAAGTTCAAAACTCACAGACGAGTTGGACGAGATGGCTCAGTGGCTAAGGATGATTGCTCCCAAGCCTGATGACCTGAGTTCAATCCCCAGGACTGACATGGTGGGAAGAGAAAATCAACTCCTCTCCAGTTGCCCTCTGACCTTCATCTTCTAACCATGGCATGCTTGTGCTTTTCCCAACCAAATAAACACATAAAATTTTAACTCATCGGCATGGTGTGAAGATCTGTGACAGAGCCCATCAGTCTCTAGGCATCTCCAAGGCTCTGGCCATAGCAGGACACTGCTGGCATCAATGTCCATACCTCTGTGCCTGTGGCCCCCTTTAGTCTCTCTTATGGGATCATTTCTTTCCCTCTGCCCAGACATGACCCCTCTGTATCCGTGCAGTATCTTTCTGTCCCCATGTCCAGTCCTAATTTTCTGCTATCACCTCAGCAGAATCAGTCTTTGCTGGGTAGATGCCAAAGATATTTCATATGTTTCATCGACACATGCTGTGGTATAGGTGCTTGCCCTGTGTCGTTCCTACTGAGCCAGGAAGTCCACGCAGGTGGGGACTGCTCTTTGCATGCCTGTGTCCCTGACACCTACCTCAGAGCTTCATCCCAACAGGAGCTTAATGCACGTTTGTGTTGAGCAGAATCGGGTTTTATGACTCACTGAAAATTAGAGACCAGCGCTTATTTAATAAGTCAGGGAAGACTATAATAATAGTAATAACAAGGTCTCGTTTCCACCGCTTATTCAAATAACTGATTTTTTTTTTGTGTGTGTGTGTAGCTGGATTTTGAAATCTCCTTGTCAGTGTGTATTTCTTTGACATGCTAGAAAGGATTCTAGTCCTGATACCGCCTTGAAGTCGTGAAGACACACTGACTGTATTGTCATTTCAAAGAAGACATGTAACGCATTTCATAAGCATGCATGTCAGCCTTTTCTCTTAATGTTCATGGCAATATTTTGTGAACTATTTATAAGATCTGAGTTAGTTAAATTAAAATCACATTAAACTAAGCACTTCCCATGTACAAAAACAGAATTTGCAAAGTGCAGACTCTGGTAGTCTCATACAGTTTGTTTTGCTAAACTGCAAAAGCGTGGTCACGTAGTCACATACAGTTTGTTTTGCTAAACTGCAAAAGCGTGGTCACTACAAATAGGTTTTATTATGATGATTTTTGCTTTTCCAGGTTTGAGTTAGTTCAGTACTGAGATCCATCACTTAAGGGCTTCTAATAATTTTGAAAACTGCTGTCTTCTCTCTCACACTCTGAATTTTGGAGACAAGGAATTAAGAATTTAGTTACTTGTCCCCTTTTTGAGTGTGTGCTGTGGATTAAGCATTATGCTGGGTCAGTTGTGATTAGAGATCGATAAAACAGCATTTCGCTTTAAACAGCACCTCATCCCAGAGAGAAGGTTTATAAACAAATGACTGAAATATAAACGTGAAAGAAGAGAAGGGAAAGCACCTCCTCTGAGGGCCAAAGGTTGAGGTTAGATGCATCTCCTGGCCGGTGTCTGCCAGCGAAAATGGCGAAGTGAAGAGCTGCAGGGAGGTCACGACTGATAATCTCTTTTTTAAAATATGTGAAGTGGGAATCTAGGTCATCTCTGAGAGTTAGAGGTGCGAGGTAGCTCTTGAGAAGAACTGAGTATTTCAATAATTCATAAGGAGAATTAGAAAAGAGATAGCAAAGACTTAAAGGGTGGCGTGTGGTATGAGAAAGCTGTGCGAGCCGAGCTGAAACTGGAGAGCCGGAACTGGGGGCGATGGGGGGCTCCATCAGTAAACACTGCGTCATCATTTGCTCTGGCTCTGCTCCGTGGCCATATTGTGCTGAGGGCTCACAGGGCAAGGGTCACAGAAGACGTGAAGAGTCTTTCCAAGGAAGCGTGGCCTATGCTGGAAGGGGCTTCCTTAGGAGGAGGCTGACAAACTTGGAGAAAGTCAAATCAGAGATGAGACTAGGCCTGGACTCTGTGGGTGCTCTGCAAACCTTGCTGCCTGCCTTTTGCTCCTCCTCCTCTTCCTCTGTCTCTTCGTGTTTGTTTAGTTTTATGTGTATGAGGGTTTTGCCTGCATGTATATAGGCCCACCATGTACATGACTGAAGAGAGGGCATTGATTCCCCTGGAACTGGAGTTACAGGCAGTTGTGAGCCGCCATGAGGGCACAGGAAACTGAACCCAGATTTTCTGGAGGAGCAGCCAATGCTATTAATCCCTGAGCCCTCACTGGGCTTCCTTCACTCCTGCCACCTGCCTGTGGCCTGTGCACTTAAATGGTAACAACTGGCTTGAAAAGGAAGATTAAGGGTCAGTTTCCAAAGCCTAGTTGTCCTAGAGGCTTGGGTGTGGACTCTGATTGGTGGTGCCAGTCTCCAGGAAGAGAGCCAGGCTTACCCATAATGCCGTGTGAACCTCCTGCTTGAGGGCTGGGCCCATGGTCAAAGACATCTTACTTCTCATGGTTCTGGGGCGGATCTTTATGATGCGAAAGGTTGTGGTGCCGAACCTTCAAAAGTTTCTGGTAAGTTCTCTCTCTGCCTGCGAGCTTCACCAGGAGTGCAGATCTCATTGTTTTCAAGAATTTTTAATAGTGTCTTTTCTTGACACTAAAGGTGTTACATTGGCAACCCACAAGATCTTCCTCCTCAGAGGCTTGTTTCTAGTAGTTAGTTGTATCCTGTGATTTATTTTACTTGCCGTCAACAATATCATAGTATTTTCTCCTCTTAAAGATAGAATTTTTAAGACTCTAATTTCATATAAGGACAAGCAGTTTTTCACGGGAACGTACTGTGTGTTGTGTTTCCAGTTTTTTTTCACTTGTAGTTATGAGAATAACACTGAAGTCAAATTTTTCCTTTTCATTTTTTTGAGACAGGGTTTCTCTGTGTAGCATTGGTTGTCCTACACTTGCTTTGTAGACCAGGCTGGCCTCAAACTCACAGAGATCCTCCTGCCTCTGCCTCCCTGAGCGCTGGGATTAAAGCCGTGTGCCACCACGCCCCAGCTCTGAAGTGATAATTAATTACTTCACAGAGTGCTTTTTCAGTGTAGTGTAAAAAAAAGAACGTGTTCAACAGAAACGTTTCATGGGCCATAACGGTGAAACGGTGAAGGTCAGTGTCCCCAGAGGGTAAAGGAGTCACAGGTCACCTCCATCTTAAGAAGTGGAGCAAACAGCCCTGCGGAGGAGATGGGCCACCCTGGGGAGTCTGGGTCACCAGTCTTGCTAGTTTGGCTTGCTAGTGGCAAGCCACAGAATACTACTTTTGAAACTCCATTTCCATCCGGGTGGCCCTAAGAAGTTATACTCATTTGTCATGTGACATTTGTCACTAAAGACATATCCTTTTCACAAAATTGATGCCATCCATCGAGACCTTGGAACTCTCCTGTACCCGTCTAGCCCAGGCACACCTGCTTCTTCTCTGAGTTTGTTTAGGCTTAGTCGACCTATTTTCTTGTGACTAAGGTGGTTCCCAGAGCCCGCTGTACTGTCATAGATGTATCTTCCATTAGAATTTCCCCAAGGCAGACATTCCTCCCGATCCCAAAGGATAATTAAGTAATAAATTCCTAGTTAGACATTAGGTCAAAGAGACTGTTACGGAATAAAAGTGATAGTTTCTAAATGACAAATAGTTTTCCAAAAATCTGTAACTTGCAGCTTCCCTCTTCCTTCAAATACAGCAGCAGCCAGGACTGATTTCTGGGTGTTCTGCTTAAAGCAATAGAAGAGGCCTGACTGTTCATCCTCGCCTCTTCACAGCACACGGATGTTAATGTGTGGGAGTGACCTGGGTGGCCTGCCCTAAGGTGCACGTGAAGAAAAAAGGCAGAGCTTCCTTTGGATGCCCCCTCCCATTTCAGCGAGTTGCTGAAGGACCGCCTCCTCTTCCTTTTCAGGTTGCAAACATGTTAAAGGCATCCTGTTGTACGGACCCCCTGGCTGTGGTAAGACTCTCTTGGCTCGACAGATTGGCAAGATGCTGAATGCGAGAGAGCCGAAGGTGGTCAATGGGCCAGAAATCCTTAACAAATACGTGGGCGAATCGGAGGCTAACATCCGTAAGCTGTTTGCTGATGCCGAAGAGGAGCAAAGGAGGGTATGCAAGCAAACGACCGAGTTACTAAAAACTTAGTGTGGCTTCCCTGACAGGTGGCACCCAGAGACCAGGGCCAGCCCGTGACTGTGATCTGTGCTTTGAAGCAGGTACAGTGTAGTTGGTATCAATAGTTACATACAGAATTGCCCTAGAGCAGCGGTTCTCTGCCTCCCTAATGCTGCTACCCTTTAATACAGTTCTTCATGCTCTGGTGACCCACCAACCATAAAATTATTTTCATTGCTTCTTCATAACTAGATTTGCTACTGTTACAAATGGTAGTGGAAATATCTGTGTTTTCCGATGATCGTGGACAACCCTTATGAAAGGATCATTTAACTTCCCCACATGGATTGTGACCCACAGGTTGGGAACCTTTGTTCTAGAAGTTATGCCATTACATACAGGTTGAAACACAGATCTTGGTGAGCCAAGTGGTGATGGTGCACACCTTTAATCCCAGCACTTGGGAAGCAAAGGCAGGTGGATCTTTGTGAGTTTGAGGCCAGGCTGGTCTACAGAGTGAGTTTCAGGACAGGCAGGGCTTCACAAAGAAACCTTGTCTCAAAAAAACCAAAACCAAAACCAAAACCAACCAAACAAACAAACAAAACAGATCTTGGATATATTTTCAAGTGATACTTTGGACAACATTGCTTTCAAATGCTTAAACTCCTGTGGAAAAGGAGAGAAGTTAAGTCCATGAATAGACTTTAGAAATTCTGTGTAAAGTCCTATATGAATGCATACTTAGTCACACTGAGTCAGCTCAGTTGTGGAATAGCATCTTTCAAATTATAGCATTACCAATTATTCCCACCTATAATGAAATGGAAGAATGCAGAAGTTATTTGGAGTTCAAATGGCCTTATTTAAACTGACTATAAGCTTAAAAACTGAAATGCTGGGAGCCTGGAGAGATGGCTCAGCAATTAAGAGCACTGGCTGCTCTTCCAGAGGACCTGAGTTTGGTTCCCAGGTCCAGTCATTCATTTGTGAGCTTCCATAGGGCAGCTCACAACTGTCTGTAACTCTAGTTTCAGGGACTCTGATGTTCTCTTCTGCCCTCCATAGGCATCAGGCACACCCATGTAGATACACTTACATACATGCAAGCAAAACATTCATACACATAAAATAAAAATAATAAATCTTTTTTTAAAACTTAAAAGCTAGATTTGAGCCTTAGAGAAAAAAAGTTATTTAGAACCAGTGCTGAGTTTCATGTGTTATCTGGACTGGGTCACAAATTGCCCAGATACTTAGTTGTACACCTTGGGTTTATCTATTCAACTGTTTCTGGGTAAAATTACCTTTTAATTGGTAAGCTAAGAATGTGAGCAGATCTCATCCAGTCAAAGGCTAGTAAATGTCTTCTAAACAGAAACAAAGAAACCAGAAGCCACAGGCTGACATTTTAAGAGCTTGAGAGAATATATATATATATATATATTTTTTTTTAATTTTAATATGAGCTATTGGGCTAGGGGTATAGTTCAGTGGTGGAGCACTGTGCGAGGCCCTAGCTTCAGTCCCCAGCACTGCAAAAATGAGTGAATGAATCTCTCATTCACATTGACATTCAGATGATGTTCTGTGTCCTACTGTGGAGGTCAGGATGTTTTCTCTCTGTTGATTTTTCTTTGCTGCATATGGCCTAGAATGGTGCTATGATGTCAACGGAAATCTTGCATCATTCTTCATGTAACATCAACGTTCTTCCACTTCTATTACCATTATCATCTTCTTGAACACAAGCGGAAATAATGCTAATGCTGTCGTTTCAAAGATGGTGAACCAGCATACTACATCCTAGAGTTAAGAAAAGGGCCCGAGGACTGACGTGGTTATTGAAAGATAAAATGAGCGTCAGTGTGTTTTAAGAATACTTTTTTGTTGTTGTTGTTCTTTGGAAACTTAGAAAATACTTAAAGGAGTATGAGGCAGCAGTCTTTATACATAGTTTCAACTGCTTTAAAAAAAATACCTAAAAAAAACCCAAACAAACCTAAAATTGAGTCTAATGGACCCTGATAGTCATATGTTAAACAAAGATGAGTTGAAACGCAGTCTAGAGAAAAAGCTCATAAAATCTCACTTTTGAGAGTTTTCATGTAGCTGCGTGGGTAACTTTGGTACCGTTTTTAAACTCACAGTTTAAATATGGCACTACTAAATGATAGAATTGCACTGGCAAAGAATTTCTAGGTAGATATTAGTCATACCCAACTTTGTCTGTTACATCCAGACACGGCTCGGTAGACCCAGCTAATGACCCCATGGAGGGCAAATGTCTGTTACATAATAAAGAAAAGGCTCCCCTCTGTGACTCTGGACAGTCCAGGGCGGCAGAGATGAGTGCTTGCATATAGGTCAACTAGATAAATTTAGAACAGCCACTTTCGAAGGCTGTTGCCAGGGGCTCAGTAGCATGAGCCCTGTCTCTGTGGGAGACTGCAAATGGTGAAAGCAGAGCCAGGAGCCAGCAGGTTGAAGAGGGTTGATTGCACCATGGCAATCCTTCAGGACACCGTTAATTGATGACAGGGCTAATCCACCGGTGAACCTACGTCCTAACTTACTGTAACACGAGCGCGGGGGGGGGGGGGGGGCGGGACCTGATTAGGGGCAGTTTGCAAGATTAGTAAGACTCTGAAAAGGTCCGGATTATACTGACCGGTGCTTAGGACAGATTGCTCCGTGGTCATTTTGTAAACATTGTCTTGTAGTCTGGCACCCTTCTTGACTAGGTGGTGTCGGGTTAGACGTGGGTGGAAGTTGTGATGCCACACAGCTTAGGGCACATGGACAGTGACGTGCAGACAGCGTAGTTCCTTTCTGTTTCTTGCCCCATTAGGCAGACAACCGTGAACATAAATGTCTTTTTATATTTCACATAGGATCTCCCTGTGTAGCCCTGACTGTCTGGGAACTCACTGTGTAGACCAGACTGGCCTCAAACTTAGGCAGATGCTGCCTCTGCCTCCCATTTGCCAGGCTAGGAATATCTTTTTAAAAATGTAAGATTCTGGCCGAGTGAAGGTAGCGCACACCTTTAATCTTAGCACTCAGGAGGCAGAGGCAGAGGCAGGTGAATCTCTGAGTTCAAGGCTAGCCTGGTCTACATAAAGAGTTCTAGCACTGCCAAAGCTACACAGAAAAAAACCCTGTCTCAAACCACACACCACACACACACACAAAACAAAACAACAACAATAAAAAACTCCAAACAAGCAAACAAAAAAGGAAAATTCTGAAGTTTCCCAATCACAAAGAAGACTGTCCTGGTTTTACACTGAGTTAATTATACTTCTATGAAGAAGTTCTCTTTGGCAAAATGAAGCTTGAAGATCCAGTTTTTCTGTGGGTGAGACAGTGAACAGTGTTTTGGCATGGGATTTTTTTTTTTTTTTTAAGAAGCAAAGTATCATTTGCCATTAGACAGGTGTATAATGTCTATTCCGTATATACAGTGATACTGAGAAATGAAATTTCTTAAACTTCAATTTAGTTTTTAAAATATTTATGAAAGAATAATTTTTAAGTGATTGTTTAGAGAAAAAAAAAAAACAACTTAAATTCCCAAAACTTTGGTGGACACTTGAT
>NW_026592423.1:0-24229 GCF_907164565.1 Psammomys obesus | reverse complement strand
ACTCTGGCTCTTTCATTCTTTCCACTCCGTCCTCTGGAAAAAAAAAATTAAGATTTTGTTCAATTATGTGTATGTGTATTAGTCAGTGTGGGGGTGTATACATATAAGAGAAGGTTCCAGCAGCCAGAAGCATTGGATCCCCTGCAGCCGGAGTTACAGGTAGTTGTGATCACCCAATATGGAGGTTGGGGACTGAACTCAAGTCCTCTGGAGAAGCAGAGTGCTTAGACATGTAGGCCCCTCTGCAGCCGTTTATCACCTGTCTGTGAGTACTACAGACACAAGTGTTTGGTGTGACTGGGCCTGGAAGCTAGTTGATTGCAAGGCTGGTTCTTGGGCCTTTGGTCTGTGTACTAGAGTACTGTGTATCTTCTGTGCATACATTTCAGTCTTGATTTTTCTATGGGTTTCTTTGAAATGCAAGAAGAACTTAGACCCTTTAAAACATGTGAGGAGCATGTTTAAATACTTTTAGATTTTAAAAAGCTATTTTTAAAAAAATGTGTATAGGTATTTTGCTTGCATGTATGTCTGTGTGCCATATGTGTGCCTGGTGCCCATGGAGGCCAGAAGAAGGCATTAGATCTCCTGAAACTGGAGTTATAGATGGTTGTGAGTCACCAGGTGGGTTCTGGGAGTTGAACCAGAGTCGTTTGAAAGAGCAGCAAGTGCTCTTAATCACTAAGCCATCTCTCCAGTCCTCCTTTTGGATTTTTATGGATTTCATCCAGATACTTTTCTAATTTTCTTCATGCCTAGCTGATTTTTTTTTCTTTTTAAGAGCAAACTCTTCAAAGTATTTTCCACAATTGTAGAATATAAAAATTTCATATTTTAACTGTTTAGTTGCATTGCAGAAACTCTTCCAAGCATGGCTAGCACAATCAGATTAGAAAACGAGTGTGGCTAGCCCGTGGCGTGCAGCAGCTCCAGGGCCTGGGGACTCAGATCAGGCCATTAGCAAGACACAGGCAGGTGTACTGTAGAGGGCACGGCTGAGTCCACTCAGTGGCACCGGTCTAGAAGCACTTCCTCTGTGGTGTTCGGGGCCATGGGCGCGCTCTAGAACTGACCTCCAGGGAAGAGCATAAGCATTAGCCCCGATCAAGAGCAGGGAATCCCACATGAAGCTCCCTCTTGCACAAGTACTTCTGTAGTCCTTTGTGTTGAACTCTTTGCAACTAGAAACCTAAGTTTTTGGTGTCCCTATGATTCCTCCTAGTCTCCCTGTATTCGTTTGACAAAGCCAAGCAGTGCATCGGCACAATGACCATCGAGATTGACTTTCTGCAAAAAAAGAACATCGACTCCAACCCTTATGACACCGACAAGATGGCAGCAGAATTCATCCAGCAGTTCAACAACCAGGCCTTCTCAGTGGGACAGCAGGTAGACATAGCTGCTTTTACTCCCTTCACCTTGTGGGCATCCAAACGCCCATATCCAGAATTCTGCTTTGGAAGAACTAAGAGATGCAAACTGAGGAGCAAATGTACTGAGCCTAGAGAAGTCTGCTCAGAAAACCCTTCACACAGCCTTAGGAGGCCAGAGAGATGGCTCAGCAGCTGAGAGCAGTGGCTGCTCTTCTGCAGGTTCCAAGTTCAGTTCCCAGCACCCACTTCAGGCAACTCTCAACTGCCTGGAACTCTGGAGCTCCAGCTCCGGTGCTGTCTTCTGGCCTTCAGGGGTACCTGCACAGGGCACACATGCACATATACATAAATAAAAATCTTTGAAATTGCGTTAAGATGTTATAGACACAGCAGCTTTTCTTCCTACAAATTTGGGAACATGGTAGAGACAGAGTCTGAAATGTTCTTTTTTTCTTCTTCTTTTCTCATTGTGGGACATGAGATTTGCTTCTGGGCTGTCTTCTTCTGTCGCTGGTATGCTTTTGTAGAGAAACAGTGCGTGGGGCTGGGAAGATAGCCCTGAGGTCAGCAAAGCCCCTGCTAAGCAAGTACCAACACCTGAGTTTGACCCCTAGCACCTGGGCACAAAGCTAGGAGTGGTGGGTTGAGTAACCCTCCTCCAGGAAGGCAGACACAGAGGCTTCCTGGAGGCCACTGGCCAGCTGGCTGAGCCCAAATACGCGAGCTCCAGGTTCAGGGAGAATCCCTGGCTCGAAAATAGGGTTAAAATAATATGGAGAGCAATGGAGGAACAATGCTTGAGGCTGCTCTCTGACCTCCAAACACACGTGATGCACCCCTGCACACGCGTGGGCATTCACACACATAGTAGGTCTTACTCTCGGTGGGGGAGGTAGACTCCCAGAGTCTTTAAAGAAAATTAGGCATGTATAATATCAAGTTCATTATAGAGCTTAAGAAGACTATTGCAATATAGGGTTCATTACAGAGTCTGCTGTAGAGCTTCTGAAGCTTGGTCTCTCACCACACACGTTTGCCATCGTCGCCTCTTGTCGCACGTCAGTTAATGTCAGTTGACTGATTTCCTAGGGAAAACATTCTATTAAGCTTCAAGTCTACTCAGCTGTTCAGGTGCTTCCCAGTACGCACAAAGCCCTGGGTTCAATTACCAGCCCTAGCACCTAAAACCAGACATGATGGTATATGTCTGTAATCGCAGCACTGGGGCAGTAGAGGCAGGAGGATCAGGAGTTCAAGGTCATTCTCCGTTCCATAGCAAGTCTGAGACCAGCCAGGGATACGTGACACCCTGCCTCAAAAGCGTGAAAAGTTGTAGCCCTTTTACCCTTACTGTTACACTTGCCTTATTTCTGATTTTGTTTTTAAAAAAAAAAAAAAAAAAAGGGGTTCTTCCTTAAGGAAGAACCTTCAACCCATAATCCAACAGCTTCAACCTCCCATGCGCTGAGCTAACAAATAGGAACCACTACAACTGCCTTCATGTCTTTCTTAATTATTCTGCGCTCCTTTCTCATATCCCAGCTCCACAGCAATAATTCTCAAAATGTTGTCGGGAGACCCGTGCAGGCCAGTCAGTCCTTTTCAGAGGGTCTGAAAAGTCAAAACTGCTTTTATAATGTCCTGTGATTGTTCGCCATCTTGCTGCCACCCTGCTGCGGGAGCATGGTGCAGCTCTGCAGTGATCACATGGTATGTGTCAGCCTGGCACCATGACTGGCAAAGCGGGTGTGAGCATCTGGCTGGCTCCAGTAAGCCAGACAGTGAAGAGATTTGCAGAAATGAGACACTTCCACCTTTGCGGTTTTTGTTTTAGAAAGAGGTATTTTTTTTTTTGTGTGTGTGTGTGTATGTGGATACATTTAATTTTTTCCGCCTCTAATCTCTAGTATGGTAAATTTCAGTAGATATATTCCATGGAAACAAAAGCTCTTTGGCTCCTTAAAAGTTTAAAAGTAATTAGCAGGATCCCAGGAGCAAAGTGTATGGAATTGCTGCCCGCCAGCACTGTCATGGCTAACGATGCACCTCTCCTGCCCTGAGATCTCTGTCTTAGGGAGATAACTGAGAGGAAGGAAGGGCATAAGGGGAAGGCAAGGGCTGTTGGAGTGAATGGAGTGTTACTTTTATTTCATTTTTTTCCTGATAAATCTGGACAGGTAGCAGTCTAAAGTATCCATATATTATGATATTAAATTTTACAGGCAGGACCTGAGTTTCTGATGTACAAGAACAAAATACAATGTATTTTTAAAGAAAGCATTAGAATTAGCTGGGTGTGGTGGCACACACCTTTAATCCCAGCAAGAGGGAGGCAGTAGATGGCCATCCTGGTCTACATAGTGAGTTCCATGACAGCCAGGGATATGTAGTGAGACCCTGTCTCAAAAAAGAAAAAAAGCCAAACAAAACAAAAAAGAAGGGTGGCAGGAAGAAAGGATTAGAATTAGAATGAACCTCAGAGATTTTCCTATCTGACTTCCTTCCAGATGAGAAATTTTCAATCCAGAGAAGGTAAATCCTGTGCCCATGGATACATATCCAGGGAAATAGATAGGAGTAAAATAAATATTTAATAGCACAAAGTATGTCCCAGTGACTATTTTTGGCATAGCAGATCAGCAGGGACAGAGTAGACAATGTTCCTGCTGCTGCAGAACTTTCTAGTTGGAACTGCAGAAAGCAACGCCAAGCCGTGTGCTGTAAGATGGAAGGAACCACTGCTGGGCTCTAGGCTGCTGCCGTTTTTCTTAGGTAGGCCTAGGGGCCAACTAACTGGATTTGTTGACTACTGTCAATTGTTGTGTTGGGGCTTGTTTTTGTTGTTCATTTTTTTTGTTTGTTTTTGTTTTTGCTGTATTATGTAGGCATACTTCTTTTAGTTATTTTATTTGGGTTCTTATATCTACCACCCTTCTCCATCCCCATCCCTTCCAACCCCCCAACACTAGGTAGGTGAGAAAGAAGGTTAAAGGGGAAATGGGACATAGACCTTTTAAAATTACTTTCTGTTGATCAGGGTCTTCAGGTTCCTAGGAGCAACTTGAATCTTCTTTGTCAAAATATACAGAAATCCAGCACTAGCAAAACAACAATTCAGTAATCCAGCAATAGCAAACGCAGCAGCAGAGACCAACAACAGCAAGGACCAGCAGCGGGGGAGCAGTGGCCGCCACATGCCCTCTGGGGCTCTCCCATTTATACCCACTCCAGAGTCCCCAGAATTAAACTGTACCTGGCAAAGATCACGCCCCTGCTAGTGCAGGAGGCAAATCATCATCACCTGCTGTGAAGCAGCCTCTTACCCCACACCTGGTATTAAAACAAAAACAGTCACATAACATAACTGGGTTTTTAAAGAAAGCAAAACTCTCACTACATTTCCTTCCTTTGGTCCAAAAAGTGGCATTTTCCTTAACATTAATAAACTATGTACAATGAGAACTATCAAGTAAGAATTATATTTACAATGTCCAGTCCCTATGTATTTGACAACCTTGGAGAAAGTACTCCAGTCAATTCTATCTTGTTAAGTCCAAAATTCTGTATCTAAATTACTTTAAATCTCTCTCTCTCTCTACATACACACACACACACACATACATAAATAGTCTGTCTGCATGTGCGCCTGCATGCCAGAAGAGGAGACCAGATTTCATGACAAGTGCTTATAAGCCACCAACTATGTGGGTGCTGGGAATTGAACTCAGCACCTCTGGAAGAGCAGACAATGCTCTTACCCACTGAGCCATCTCTCCAGCCTCCTAAATCTCTTTCTTATCATAACTTGAATTATCAACCTAAAAACATCTTTTTTGACCCGAAAGCATTTCCTTAGATCCTAAATAACGTAAGCTTTTACGTCTTGAATATTAATAAGAAAAACCGAAGACTATAACTATTTAGTCTTTAACCCCAAACAGAGACCTGAGAAGGAAAAATATTACCTGAGTAAATGGGCAGTGCAGAGCAGACAGCTTCAAAAACTATAGAAAGGACAGAGACTGCTGGCTGCCCGAACAGTCATCCAGTCTTCTGCCTTCAGACCCAGAATATCTGACAGACTCATTCGTGAAGCAGGGATTTTGAAGGACTGGCCTACCTTGTCTCTGCAGAGTTGGACAGTCAGTTTCCCAGTGTCCACAGCTTGGACAGCTGTCAGCAGTCAGTAAAGGGCAGGTTGGGTTTGTCTATTTGCTTGTTTATTGCCCTGTGAACAGCTTTGCCACATCTGAAGCAAACTCTTAGTGCCCATCATCTTCTTTGAAGTAGGTAGGGGGTGCTGCCAGGAGCAGGTGTGTTTCTGTGTCAGAAAAGCCTTTTATTATTAAAACACCTTAAATGCCATGTTCTGTAGATCTCTGAAGTGTGTGAAGACATTCTGTCTATAGTATATTTGAATAGGCAAACATTGCTTGTTTCTAACTGTTTACTATGTTTAACTTTGAAAACCTATACAAAAGATTATTTATAGACGACTAACTACCAGCTTGCATTTCTAATTATCCTAAACAGTTTGCAACAGTAGCTTTTTCAAGACTAGAACTTTACTACATTTTAAAATGCGGTGCATATGTATAATACGTTAAGCAAAGAGTTGAGTAAAATAACCTTAATTTCTGTCAATATACAATAATCCATTACCAATGTAAAATATTTGAGACTTATTGCTTTCTTAGGAGATACAATAATCCACTTTGCATCCTATCATCCCTACATCCCATTCCCCCTTTAGTTCCCTTTCTCCCTTCCCGCCAACACGAGATAAAAAGAAGGATAGAGGGGAGAAAGAGATTCCTGATTCTAACCTCCTTTACTTTGTTTCCTCCCTGACCATGGCCAACAACTTGTAACCAACCCCTCAAAATGACAAGAAACATCCCTTACCCACGGAATGACCAAAAACTACCTACCCCACTTCCTGGGAATAGGGGCATCATGTTCTTAAAATTGCTTCCTGCTGTCTGGGGGGCAAAGTTTTCTTCTGTGGACCCCAAGAAAAATGGGATATTGGCTAAGTCCTGAAAGAGCTAGTTGTATCTTGTGCTGTCCAGTCTCTGTGGGATAGGCAAGGGCAGGCCTTAACTGAAGTCCTGGGAGAAATAGTATGTGAGGCAGGACCATCAGAGCTGGCCATTTTGAAGTTGATCTGGAGGCAGATTTTTGAGGAAAAGGTAACTGAGGCAGTCTGTGAGCCTGGATCATTTGGGATACTTGCTTTGTCTCCGTTGGTATCTGGTCTTTTTGCTCTGAAAACACAGATTTTTAAAGGCAATATTATAGGTGCATTTCCACATTAACATATCTATGGAATGTGTGGTGTGCACAGATCAGCTAAAGATGGTTTTCTGCTCTGTGTTTGAGCAGCTGAGAGACTCTATCTTTCATCTATCAACTTTATAAGTCTGTTTGGACTGTGTCACCAAGCTGTGATCTAAATCTCTGTGCATGCTATATAAAAGGATGGCATGTTATAGTAACATGAGGACTAGGTAGCTAAAAGATTCATTGGTTATACAGAGATTTTCTTGTCTCGGCTAGCAGGAGGTCTACCCTGGTGAAATCTAATCTTTGTTAAGTTTTGATGGTAACTGTATTTTTTCTTTTTTGTTGTTGTTGTTTTTGTTTTGTTTTGTTTTTCGTTTTTTGTTTTGTTTGTTTTTCAAGACAAGGTTTCTCTGTGTAGTCTTGGCTATCCTGGATTCACGGTAGATCAGGTTGTCCTCGAGTTCATGGAGATCTGTCTCCCTGAATGCTGGGATTACCTTGTATTTTTTTCATTCCCTGTAGAAACATAAGCAAAACCGCATTCCCAATGCAAAAGTATTGCAGGCTTGCATTCTGATGCCAACACATCCTTGTATACATAGCTTGATCTAATTTCACAGTTTTTACTATAATCCAGTGTGTTTCAGCTGCTGCTCTTCCTTTTTCATTAATATTAAGAAAACTTAAAGTTAACAAAACACTATTTAGTCTCTTCCTGGAAGTCTTTACTCTTCGTTTTTGTTTTATATGTATTTCTTTTAAGGTGCAATTATTTCTTTCTACAACTGGTTGTCCTGTAGGATTGTGTGATATACCTGTAATGTTCTCTATATTATAATATGCAAAGAATTTCTTCATTTTACTGAGTACATATGTGGGACATTATCAGTCTTAATTTGTGTAGGTATCCCCATAATTGCCATTATTTTCAATAAATGCGTAACTAATGAATCGGCTTTTTCAGATTCAAAGCAGTTGCCCCTTGATCCTTGAATATGTATCAATGGTACGGTGTGCAAACTACTTTTCCAAATTCTGGAAAAAGAAACACATCTACCTGCCAGATTTCATTTTATTTTTCAAGATAGGGTTTCTCTGTGTAGCCTTGGCTGTCCTGGATTTGCTTTGTAGACCAGGCTGGTCTCAAACTCACCGAGATCCACCTGCCTCTGCCTCTCTAAGTGTTGGGATTAAAGACATGCACCGCCACACCCGACACCACATTTCCAATTAATAATTAGTTTCTTTATTACTTTGTGCCAGTGGACCTGGCAAACCTGTATGAGACCAAATGAATAATATATGATGGATAGTTTCTACTTCTGATTACCTGTTGCAGTTGCATAAATAACAAAGTTAATTCTGAATTATCAGGCACAAATTCAGCAGTTTCTATATGCAAAACAACTCTTTCTGCATATTGAGAGTCAGTAATTAAGATTCAGGAAACTCTAATAATACCATAAGGACTGCATACAACTCTGATTTTTGCACTGAAATATATGGGTTTTGGATCATTTTACTTATTTTGTTTGACTTATAGCCTGCCATTCCCAACTTATTTGTATCAGTATAGAATGAAGGTGCTTCGGGAATTGTCATTTTCTTTAAATACATTGGAGAAACCAGTTAGTCCTTTTCATAAACTGCACATGTTTGCTTTTACCGTATTTGTCATGAATTTCTCCCAAATAGTTACTACATTGGTGTTTTGACTGTGCGAAGGTATTGGATCCCCTGGAACAGGAGTTACAGACAGTTGTGAGCTGCCATGTGGGTGTTGGGAATTGAACCAGGGTCTTCTGCAAGAGCAGTCAGTCTTAACCTCTGAGCCATCTCTCCAGCCCTACGAATTATTTCTAGTGGTTGTTGCACAAAATATGACACGAAGCTGGACTATTTAACATTCCCTGTGCAAGCAACTTTTCAAATTTGTAATGGGGGGGCACTGCTCTGCAGTACCAACAGCCCTACTCCTAAAGTGGTTGACTGACAAACCTGTGATGGCCTGTGTGCAGACAGTGGGCACAGCTTGTGATTGGCTTTTGTGACATATATCACCACCTTCCCCAGGGGCTTCTATCATTTCTCTTCTAATTTCATCATGAGTTGGCCCAGGATTGCAAGAATGTTAATTTGAGTACCCCATTGTTGTAAAAGATCCCTCCCCCATAAATTTATGGGTCTATCAACCACATAAGGTCTCAACTTTCCTGTTTGCCCTTCTGGTCCCACATATATAACCCATCATACACTTCATCTTATTTGAGATAACTTTCCAATTCCTATAAACTGTGTATAAACCTTCTGAAGTGGCCGTTCTGACTTCCAAGATTTTTGGGAAATGATAATCACATCAGCTCCTGTATCCACCAAGAATTTTAATTTTGGTCTATGATCATTAACCACTGTTTGCCAGAACACATGTTTCCCAGTACTTCCAAATCTTCCTGTTCTTTCTACTGGAACAGCTTTGCCCTTAATGTAGGGAAACAGTAACAACTGAGCAATTCTATTCCCTGTGTTAATTTGTTAATCTCTCTCTCTCTCTCTCTCTCAAAATTTTACTACTTCTTGGCAATCCCCATTTATAAAACCTGGATGCACAATGAATATTTGGGAAGTTAATCCACTTCTTCCCAAGATCATCCCTGTCTCTGAAGGCAAAGTACCATAAACACCAGTGGTTATTTTGTGAGATCAGCAATACTTAATTGCTGTTTCCCTGACTGCTTGTTACCTTCTGGCTGGCCAGAAGGAAACAGCTGGTATTTTTTGCTGCAGGACCTTGAGCTGGCAGGTCCATTTGTTTCCTAATGGACATGGCAAGTGATTCCCGTGTATGTGCCTCCTGGAACTGTACTCATTAGTCCAGTGATGCCCTCTACCACATTATCTGCAAGCCCACAGGAAGCCTAGCCATTCCATTGCTGGCACAAATGGCTTGTTTACTTCTCCAGAGAAATGTTCCATATTCCTCAGTTAATGCGCCTGCCAATTTCTTTGTAAATGGCCACATTCACCCACAATTAAAGCACCAAGTATTTTGGTATCTGAGACCTTTAGTTATTGCTTGTCCTATGATATTGGCACGATGCTCATGAGAGCCAAGATTAGTTGTGTCTCTCATCTATTCAGCCTTTGGTGCTGCTTGTCCCTTTAATGATCTGATTACTCTCTTACAATTGGTATTAGAATTTTCAAATGCCAGGGTATCATCAATACCTGTCTGGCACTGATCTTTAGCAGTGTTTATTCCCTTTGCTCTATTTCATCGTTCTATATTCACAGCCTCCTCCCTCTCCCATGTTAACCGTTGTAACTGCTGACTAGCCTCTAGTACAGCTGTTGTTACCAGACCCTTCCAATCTTGGGGAATAGTTCTATTTTGGGTAGCCCAGTTACTTAATATTTGTTTAACAAAGGGGGAATGCATGCCATAGGAAATAGTCTTTTTACCCACGTCATCTCATCTGAACCATGGTCAGAACCATTAGCAGGCATGTGCTGCACAACTATGGGAAAACTGATGGTGACTTACTTCATAATCCCAGGCCACTCCTGGCTGTGCCTGAGTGATTGGCCCTTTCTCTCCAAATGGGCTGCTTTTCTTTAACCCTGTCACCCTGCACGGCCTCTTCCTCCTGGCTCCACCTGTCACCTCTCTCATTGCACAGCCAACTCTGGCTTTCCTATTTCATCATTTTTTTTTTTCTTTCTCAGGCCCCTCCATATGAACTCACAATTTTTCCAATTGCTCAGCCACTCTCCCAGCCTTTTTTGAAATGCAATATAGGAAGAAGATGAAATAGAAACTGCCCCAGGAGCAAAGCAGGAGAGAATCAGTATCTGTAGCCACAACAAACTTTTGCTGACATCCTGAAACAGAGTATCCATTCCTTCATACCCTGCCATCTCCTCTAAGCATCAGAAACCAAGGTTCCCATTATCCAGAAACATTAGATGCCATTATAGGCAAAATAGCTTCTTTAAAGCTATTTTATTTGGGTTCTTATATCTACCACCCTTCTCCACCCCAAATCCTTCCAACCCCCTAACACTAGGTAGGCGAAAAAGAAGTTTAGAGGGAGAAGGGAACGTATACCTCTTTAAACTACTTCCTTTTGATCGGGGTCATCATGTTCCTGGGGGCAAGTCCAATCTTCTTCATCAGACTATGCAGCAAACCAGCAATCCAGCAATAGCAAATGCCACAGCAGGGGTCAGCAGCATAGGGGTCAGCAGCATCGGGAACAGCAGCATCGGGAACAGCAGCAGGGGGAGCAGCAGCTGCCAAGGCCCTCTCGGGACTCTCCCATTTATACCCTCTCCCGAGATCCCCAAATTAAACTATCTGCAGCTGGCAAAATTCTGCTAGAGCATGAGGCAAATCATCATCACCTGCTGTGAAGCAGCTCCTTACCCAACACCTGGGATTAAAACAAAAACATTTACCTGACATCACTGGGTTTTTAAGGAAACCAAAACTCTCACTACATTGCCTCTTTTTAGTTTTAAAAAAAAAATGGCCCTTTCTCTAACATTTAATAAACTGTATACAACAAGAACAATATTTGTTTGTTTGTTGAGATAAGGTTTCTTTGTGTAGCCTGGGCTGTCCTAGGTAGACTAGGCTAGCCTTGAACTTAGAACTCCTCCTGCCTCTGCCTCCCGGGTATTGGGATTAAAGGCATGAGCCACCACCACCACCACCTAGCTGGAGCTCAGCTTTCTTACTAGTCGTTTCCCAAAGAATTTGTGAGCGTTGGTTATGTCACCTCCCAGTGTACTCATGCTTGAGTCTCCTTTTCTCTGTCACCGGGTCTGTGAGTGGCGTAATTGTGGAGTAGACCCAAGAAGGATGCGCAAAAGGAAACTGGTTTTTCACCTTTGGAAAACACTGGTGACATGGGAAGAAGCCATCGTGTCACGAGGTAACTTTCCTCCCATTATTTCTCTCCACAGCTTGTCTTTAGCTTCAATGATAAGCTCTTTGGTTTACTGGTGAAGGATATTGAAGCCATGGACCCTAGCATCCTGAAGGGAGAGCCTGCGTCAGGTAAAAGGCAGAAGGTAAGCCCTTCTCCTAGTCTTTGTTAGGTAACCTTTCTGATGTGACCTGTGCAGGCCGGTAGGTCCCCAGCTATTCTGGTACAGAAGCTTCTCATATGGTGTGCTCTCCCTCTAGACTGCTAAGGCCACACTGTTGCTGTAGGCAGCACTGCTACTGAAACAGGGATGAAAGCATGCTAAGCTGGGCATGATGGTGCACACCTCGAATCTCAGCACTTGGGCAGAGGCCAGCAGAGCGCTGTGAGTTCAAGGCCAGCCTCATCTATAAAGGGAGTCCAGGACAGCCAAGGCTACACAGAGAAACCTTGTTTTGAGAAAAAAAAAAAAAAAAAAAAAAAAAAAAAAAAGGCTGGAGAGATAGCTCAAGGATTAAGAGCCACTGCCTGCTGTTCCTAGAGGTCCTGAGTTCAATTCCCAGCAACTACATGCTGGGACCATCTATAGCTCCAACCATCTATAATGAGATCTGGTGCCCTCATTTTGGTGTGTGTGAAGACAAGGCTCTCAATCCATAATATATATATATATATATATTTTAAAGAAAAACAACAACAACAAGAAAACACAAAACACTCAGAAAGAAAAAAAGCAAACCTAGCTGCAGATCTACTCATAATTTGTACTTCTATTCTTAGTGGAATACAGATATCTATAAAAACTATAAACATTGCCGCATGGGAATTGTAGAAGATAGCCATGGGAGAAGCAGATATAACTCAGATGACTGGTTGCAAGGTTTGCTTTGCACAAAAAAACTTCCTTGCCCCCCGAGTCTAGTCTCGCCCTGAGACGTCTACTGCCTTCTAATTGTCATCTTTCTGTGCAGATTGAAGTAGGGCTGGTTGTTGGAAACAGTCAAGTTGCATTTGAAAAAGCAGAAAACTCATCGCTCAATCTTATTGGTAAGATTTACAGTTTTAGAAAATTTCAAAAGAAGTAGAAGTGTGTCTGATAGTGCATATGACTTATGTAACATGATTTTCAGGTGTGGAAGAGGGGACCACCCCCCTGAAGGCTTGCCACAGAATCGGGATATTTTGTACTGTCAGATGTGCTGATACAAGGCCTCTAGCCTTTGTCTGGAGTGCCCAGTCCAACAGAGTCAGTGTGAAACACATGGGCACATTTTAATTTTCTTTTCTCATACCCATACTAAAAATGATTAAAGGAAACAATGACATTTTTTAGTTTGAAATTCTAAGGTTATTTTAGGCTCACAAAGATTTGTGAAAGTATCTCAGAGAATTTCTGCAGCCTTTGCTGGTTTCCCCGGTATGAGTGTTACATAGTACAGTTACCCAACCAAGTTCACGTGGGTTTATTTATTTATTTTTTATTGCTGCTTCCCAAACCACTGTCTTTACTTGGATTTTCCCAGGTTTTGCATTCTGCCCTTTCTCTGTTCTAGGGTCTCAGTTGGGGATCACCCCACCCTACCCATAGTTTTTCGGTGTGCATCTTCTCCCATGCCCGACAGCCCCTCAGAATTTCATTATCTGTTAGGATCTTCAGCGCCGGACAGCCCCTCAGCTGATTGCTGTGTTAAATGAACTGTCATCACCGTTCTTTGGTGATTGAGAGATGACTGTGTGCTTAAACTCTTCCCAACAGATTTGTTCTGGATTACTAGCCTTGCTTTGATATGTTAAGATGATGCAGTTTAATCTCTAAGAATAGCAATTTATGTAAATATTGATGTACTAACTCAAATTTGTTGTTGATACAATTATATTCATGTCTGTCCCAGTGAAACAGAGAAGTTTTTCATTAGCTACACAGTCGCGTCCAAAGTTACTTACTTAACTTTGTTTAAATGTGTGGGTTTTTTTTTTTTTCTTTTTCAGTAAGTAATTTACCAGTCTCTATTATTTATTTCTCTTTCACCTTTTAAGCAAAAGATTTTTTTTTCCCACTAAGCGTGTGTCTGTGTATGGTGAATATGTGCACTGAGGACAGTAGCCCCTGGAGGCCAGAGGATGGCTTCGGACCCCCCGGACCTGGAGCTGCAGGTGGTTATGAGCCTGTCAGCATGACCACTGGGAACCACCCGCAGGTCCTCTGCAGGAGCAGGTTATGCTTAACTGCTGAGTCTTCCCACCAGCCAGACCTGCCTTGAACATGTAAACCTCTGGCTCCGAGTACTCAGGGGAGCTAGCATTCAAGGCATATGGACAAGTGTGCTAAAAAGCAACCCATTCTAAATTTGATTGTATTTGCGCATTATTTTATAATCTACCTTATGGGGTGTGTGTGTGTGTGTGTGTGTGTGCGCACGCACGCACATATTTAGGCATGTGCGGCATGGCACATGTGTAGAGGTCGGAGGATAACTTGTGAGTCAGTTTTCTCCATCTATTGTGTGAGTCCTGGGAATCCAGCTTAGGTTGTCAGGCCTCAAGAGCCTTAACTCACCAAGCCACACAAGTAACCCTTAATTTGCTTTTCTCGCTTAACATGGTTCAAGCATCTTAAGTATATCTCTACAGTATGATGGTAATATCCAAATATATATATCATTTTTATGAAGGATGTAGCATAATGTCCTGACACAGGATATTTGGGTGATTTCCTTCTACTTTTCTTATGTATGCTTTTTGTTAAGATCTCTTATCCCGAGGAAATTCTGTAACTTTTGGACTATGTAGGTGTTTTCAATAACTTATGTGAAGATGTGATTTCATTTGGAAAATGAATTTGTGTAATAATGCGGCATACAGAACATTTGACCACAAGAGGGCAGTACAGTATAAGCAAAATATTTTTGATCGCCTACTAAAGGAAATCTTTAGTCTACAAAACTCTAACCAGAATTTTTCTTTTTTTAATCTAAAGTTGTCTTTCTTTTTTTTAGTGTGATATTTTCTTTCTTGGCTTTGTAAAAACCGTATTTCTCCCTTTTGTTTAGAGTGTGCTAAGGTACCTTGTTCTTTGTGTCTGAAATAGGTGTGGTTCTCCTGATTTACTGTAGGTGGCGCTCTGACATTTAAGCAGTATTTACCCTTATGAGAGAATTCATAAGTGTACCTTTTGCAGTCATTAAAGCCCTTAGAATGTTTTCAGACTTCTGTGTACATGTGACAAGACCTCAAACTCATTCCACACATGTCAGGCCTATGGGCTGTCCACCAGCATCCACCTACGCTAGGTAGATAAATACCTGGAGCAAGTACCTGCTGTCAGCAACATTTCTGGAGCTAGTGGAGTTACATCAGAAATGCATACAGTGTTTCCTTTCAACAATTAAGTTAATTTGGTTGGATTAAAGGTTAATGAAACTGAGTTCCATGCGATGATTACCGGTAGGCTAGACGGCATCAGTTTAGTTGGTTTTGGAAGTTTATTACTGACCATGAACGGAGCGGGACAAGCTTGGTAAATTAGTCCTACCCTTCTCGCTAGAAAATCCACCAAGAGTGTGCCGTCCACCTTCACAGAACAGCTGTGAGTCAGTTCGCTTGGGAAGTCCAGGGGCGTCTGTCCTTCTTATGCTCAACCACGGTGCTTTCTGCACAAACTTGACTCTATTTGTTTGGCACAGGCAAAGCTAAAACCAAGGAAAATCGCCAGTCGATCATCAATCCTGACTGGAACTTTGAGAAAATGGGAATTGGCGGTCTGGATAAGGAGTTCTCAGATATTTTCCGACGAGCATTTGCTTCTCGGGTGTTCCCTCCGGAGATCGTGGAGCAGATGGGTGAGTTTCTGACCAAGGCTTGTGCTGCTAAGCAAGCACAAGCTGACGATAAGCCCTTCTCATCATTCCGAGATGACTTTTCAAATCCACACAAGTATTTCCAATTATAACTTCTTAAAAAACAAAAAGCAAAACAAAACAAAAAAACCAAAAAGAGCCATTAAGTTTTGTGAGAAGCCCTTAAAACATTTACTCTTACAGGAGGAATAATAGAAATAGTTCTTACAGTTGCTCTTGTTCGAAGTGTTTTTCTGTGGGCACTTGAGACATGGTACGGCATTCTGAAGACCCACTGTGGGTCAGGGTTGCCTGTCAACTGCCACTATCCATCCGCCTGAGGACATTGTGCGGAGGCTGGCTGCTGCTTTGCGTTGTGCTGCTTACGGCCCGATCAGCACTTCTTCATGTCTGGCAAATGGATACTTGGCGAGGTTTTTAACTAGATAAGTCTGATCCCCAAAGACAGACGCAGGAGGCATATGGGAGTTTCCATGCTGCATGAGAAGAAATACCCACTCTCTCATTTGTCACTTTCTTTTCTTGAAGGTTTATTTAGTTTATCTGTGTGAAGTGATTCTGCCCCCCCCCCCCCCCACAAGTGGAAACACTGTCAGGACTGTTTTCATATCCGTATCATTGGTTGGACTGGAATGTGAGCAGCAGAGTATCTAAGAAAGGAATTCATAATAGCCCCTTGCAGCCTGAGTGTAAAAACGGGATCCAGAAAGCTGGAGGAATACAAATGTACTGCTCCCCTCACCCTCATTCTTCCTCCTTAAATTGCTACCGGGAGATAAAAGTATATTCATCATGGTGGATGAGAGCAGCCCGGCAGCACAGAGCACTGGGTTGCATGAGCCAGCTGTGGCAGTCGCTTTTCTGCCTGGTTGCTCACGCTGGCACATCACAAGCACTGGACACACCTGTTGGCCGGGTAAAGGTCGAGTTTAGAATTGGATTAAGACAAAATGACAGAGACCCTCATCACCTTGAAATGGCAGTGACATGCTTCTTATCTGCAAGACACAAAGGCCAAATCCATAAAAAAATCAGAACTTTAATTTGGAAAGTTGGAAGAAATGTGGCCATTCACTGCCTACTAAGGTGTTTCTTGAGGCCCAGTAAATCCTCACGGTGTTTTGATCAAGACGTGGAAATGTTATTTAAATATACTTTAGGTAAAAACAGTTGATGGGATGATTCTCAATGTTGCATGTCGTTCTCGTGGCACCTTTTTACTGGTTTCATGGCGGGGGCCCGAGAGAGGGAAAGGATTCAGTGTCTTTGACCATCGGTGGAGTCCTGCCACTGAGTAGGAAATCCAGCAGGTCTGACGGTCAGCCTGGACCCGATCTGTCCCTGTTTTGGAGGAAATGAGCTGGAGGAGATGTTTGTGCGCACTCCTGCTTGTTGACCGGGGGCCATGGATTTGAAGTCTGAGGGCTGTTTTCCCTGGCCTTCTTTATGGCTTTATTTTTCTACTACACTTACCCTTTTTTACGACAAATAAAATAAAATAACTTTATTCTTTTAAAAGTACCCTGCCACGACTTTCTTCCATCAAGAAGCAAGAATTGTCAATTTAATTTAAATGACAGCCTGCTATAAAGCTACCTTGAATTTTGAGCTGATTTAAAACAAAACAACAAATAAACAGCAACAAAACCTTGCTGTGTTCCTCATTTTTAAGGGAAGTGCCTTAGTATCTTTTTTTTTAAGGAAGCTTCATTGCTCAGGGTTTGATATCTGAGAAATAATTATCTTCTATGTAGATATCATTTCTTGAGGTTTCTTCTTTCCTTTGAAATTTGGGGGCATTAAAAAAGCATTTCATTGCCATCTAAGAAGATTTGGTTACACACTCATCATTTGGCTTGGTAGAAGTAAAAAGTGTTTCACAGGGATCAAGTATACACTTGATTTTTTGGAAAAGGCTGAGAAACAATCAAACCAAATATAAATGAAATTAACACATGTTCTTCCGTGGCTGTTTATGTTCCTTGCTCTGTTAGGTGGAAATAAATTTGATTTTTTTTCTCACTCCTTGTTCACTAAATAGATTTAATACTATACTTTGTGGGTTTAATAATTAGACAGTGTATGATCAGTTAAATCAATTAAATGAGAAAAATATTTAGAAAGTAATTTATGTGGCTTAAAAGGTATTGGTAAGCCTTATTTAAAATAAAACCAAACTTTATTTTGGGATTAAAAAATTGTCTCTCCTGTGAAGTCTGGACTTATGCTTACTTTGAAATAAGAATGCTAATTGTATTTTTTGCACATGTGCATATATCTTATTTGTTGTTAGGTACTTTCAAGCATGTCTATACCTTCCTGCTTTTTAAATATTTTTTATAGAATTAAAACTAAGGAAGTCATAGTTCGGTCTAGTGGCACACGCCTGTAATCCCAGTGCTCAGGGCAGCAGAGGCAGGCAGATCTCTATGAGTTCAGGGCCAGGCTGGTCTACAAAGCGAGTCCAGGACAGGCAAGGCTACACAAAGAAACCCTGCTTCCAAAAACCAAAAGCCGAACCAAAACAAAAACCTAGCTGGGCATGGTAAAACATGCTCTTAATCCCAGAGACAGGCAGATCTCTGTGAGTTCAAGTCCAGCCTGGTCTACAAAGTGAGTTCCAGGACAGCCAAGGATACATAGAGAGACACTGTTTCAAAAAACAAAACAAAATGATCAAACAAACAAAAAAAGGAAGGGGCTGAAGAGATGGCTCAGAGGTTAAGAGCACTGGCTATTCTTCCATAGGTCCTGAGTTCAATTCCCATCAATTACATGGTGGCTCACAACTATCTATAATGAGACTTCTGATAATAAATAAATCTTTGTGTGTGTGTGTGCACTATAAAAGCCTAGGGAAATCCTTAAAGAGAAAATAAGTCACATAAGGTTCTAGAGACTGAGTGATGATGGCTTTGTGGGAATAGGAAAAGGCTCAGCTATGCTGAGCATCTGCTGAGACTTCTGTCCTATGTCCATCAGTCTGTTTCCTTTTTCTTTTCTGGTCTGTAGCAGTCAGGCTCACTCAGACCCATGCAGGGTAGGTCTTTCTTGGAAACGGTGAAAACTAAACCTGTGTTTGACACCTAGTGAACACCAGATAGAGTGTCTCCCAGCCCCGGGTGACAGATGCTTAATCAGCAACTCCCTGAAGTCCTTATACGGAATAAGCGCCACCATTCGCGTCATGTCGCGTAGCGTGCAGCATAGCAGCGGGAACACCAGAAGCTAGCGTTGGGAGCTGAGTGATCTCAGTGTCTAATGGCTGCCCTTGAGCATTCTCCGGTGTCCTGTTCAGACATTTACCGCACTTACTCCTTGCACGCAGTTTTGTGGAGAATGGTCAGGATAAATGAGTGATGAATCACCTCAATTCCCATTGTAGCTCTTATGTTGGCAAAGGGTGCTTCTCCAAAGAAACTTCATTTTCAGCATCCCTGGCAATAACCTCAGAGCCGTAAATGTTCGAGCCAAAGAACAAATTCTTTTTAAGAGCATTGGAGTAACAGCTACCAAGTCACTCAGCGGCCCTTAGCATCGTCTTGGGAGTAGGTTCACATCTCCCCATGGAGAGGGCCTGTTTCTGGAGAGCCCGGTGGGAGGGACACAGAGTGGCGGATTCACTGCTTTTCAGGGACCCGTGGGCTCTGGGCACCCAGGCCACCAAATCCGGAGGAAAGCCCCTTCTGAAAGACTTGTGACCCACTCTTTGATGTTGAGGGGTTTTTTTTTGTCCTTTCCCTTATCTCTCCCCACTAAGCCCATTTCTAACCTTCATGTTTAAGATTTCTTGTGAAACTAAAGAGGAAAGCAACTTCTGTCCAGAGACTGCAGCTCCTCTGAAGGAAAGACTGTAAGGAGTCTTCAGTCACACCAGGATCTTTCACATGCTAGCTACAGCACAAATACAATGTGGGGGAAAAGAAGGAGGACGGGAGCTCTGGGCTTGCCAGCCATATTCGGGAGAAAGGGAGTTCCTGCTGAGATTAACATAAACACTGACACTCTGAAAATGCATTTCACACCCCCACTCTGGAGGAGAGGCTGCGATTTAAATGGGGGTTAAGACATCCCTTCGAACTCTGGGGCTCTGTAAACGGAGCCCTGAGGCTAAAGAGCTTATCTGAAATTTGAAAAAAAAAAAGGGGGGGGGGGAATGAATGTTTCTGACATTCATCTTTTTCCCTTGTATTAGTCATAACTTGCTTTTCAGCTATATTTTAGGTTTTGAATGCCAAGCTGACATCTGTTCAAGTCGGCCTATAATTTATTAGCAGCGGAAGAGAAAGCAGTTCCCACCGTTGGGTGCAAACTTCCCTCCCGGCCTGTGCACTGGGTGTGAGGAATGCAGTGGTTTACTAATTCTCGGGACCCTTAGAAAAGTGTTTTTTTGTTTCTGTTCGTTTTTCTTACCCCCTAAGTTAAGAGAAAATAGTTGATGGTCGTATAACTTCAGCCTCTTTACAGCAGAATAGTGGCCGAGTGTGTGCGCTTGAAGCAGAACACCTAGAGAGAAAGTTGCCTTTTGCAGGTTGACATTTGTTTCATCTTGGGTTTTTTTTCTCCATCTTCTGCCTCCCCTCCCCCTCTTCCCTTCTTCCTTCTTTCTTCCCTTTCTCTTATAGCCCAGGCTTGCCTGGAAATTACTATGTTTGTCTCCCCGACTGGCCTCACACTTGTGGCCCTCGTACCCCAGCTCTTGAGTGCTAGAATTCGAGACATGTACCACAACACCTAAGCCTACTGATTTTTAGCTTTTATGCTACACTTGTACTTGAATGGGAATAATGTAGTTGCATCTGTATCTCAAAGTCAGACTGTGTTCAAATTCATCTGCTGTTTTAAAGGTTTTTTTGTTTTATTATATTTTGTTTGTCTGTTTGTTTCAGTTTTTCAAGACAGGGTTCTCTGTGTAGCCTTGGCTGTCCTGGACTCTCTTTGTAGACCAGGCTAGCCTCCAACCACATCAGCCTGCCTGCCTCTGGCTCCCAAGGGCTGGGATTAAAGGCGTGCTCCACCATGCCTGCCTCAGTGTTTTAAAGTTTATGAACAGACTTTTGAAAGTCAGTCTTTTGGCAAAGCAGTCAGCTGGTAGAATACACATGGGTCAGACTTCCTGGTGACAGCACTGTTACTTATAGGTCAATAACTGGGTCGTTACAGAGGTGAAGTGTAGTTTCTGGGGGCTAGACCAGCATGCCCTCAGGTCCTATAGGGGTTCAACCCCGAATAGTGACAAACGGCCAAACAGACAAAGTTGGCTTCTAAAATGTTGACCTGAAGGTGCACCAGCGTTAGATGACTAGATGAGCCACAGTGCACAATGCCATGAAGTTGAGGCAAACCCATCTGAGCATGGTTTGCTCCAGATACACAGACATTATTGCGTTAATAACATACATAGAACAAGCTGGGTGGCAGCGGCCCCTCCTTACATTTTTAAAAACAAGCAAGCAATCAAGCAGATGCTAGCACAGGCTGTCTCCCAGGATGACCCTTAGAAAGGTAGCTGAACACAAGTCTGTCCCTCTGCTTTCACAGTGCACATAGGGTTCCAGGCCTGGAGTCCCTGGACCCTGGTGGCAATGTTACAGGGCACAGGAGCACTTGTACTGCCCTACTTAAAGGAGAAAGGGTTTCTTGATAGGTAATAACTTCCTGTCAACTGCTTCCTCTCAGTAATTCCCATCCAGTGATGGGTCTAAGTCCTGTGTCTTCCCTCCAAACTGGAAAGCATTCGTGTCGAGGCCTTTAGGTGGGCTTTGGTGGCACAAGCATCCCAGCACTTGGGAGGCAGAGGCAGGCGGATTTCTGAGTTTGCATCCAGCCTGGTCTACAGAGTGAGTTCTAGGATAGCCAGGGCTACACTGAGAAACCCTGTCTCAGCAACAACAACAACAACAAAATGCATGAGAAAAGGGGGAGTTGGGAGAGCAGAATTTCTGACAACTGAAGAACTGTGCCCAAATTTATCTAAAATGTTCAGAAACCTCTTGAGGACTCAGTTCCCTATGACTCCTGCAGTGAAACAGTGCCTCCTCCCTTAGGTTTATACTGTTGATAATGATGGTTAGTACTTGTCAAGTGGGAGATACTTTTCTAAATACTTTGCATTAACTTATTTACTTAACTTATGTAATGGGGCATTAAACAGTAGGATTTGAACCCAGCATGGCCTCAGAGTTCATAGCCTTGAACCCCTTATGTTGTTCTTCTCTCATGAAAGCCCACCATGTAGAATCATGGTAGACTGTAGAGGAATTTTAATTCATAACGTGGCTGTTCTGTCAAGAGACCGCATCCGAAGACCTTCTAGATTGGTGTGTTCCGGCTTTAATCCAGGAGACAGAGGCAAGCAGCTCTGAGTTCAAGGCCAGCCTGGTACAGAGCAAGTCTCAGGTAAAGAAAAGCTTAGATCCAGGTGGTGCACGTGGTAGTACATGCCTTTAATCCCAAGCAATGAAGGTGAAGTCAGTTTGTAGAAGGAAGCATCCATGTTTCAAAGTGATGCCTAATTGAGTGGCAGAAAAGGTAATGAATCAGAGAAAGACTTGACAGAATAGGATACTCCCAACTTTCACAAGAAGAGAGGGGAAAGGGAAGCTACTTAAGGGGCAATACAGAAAGAAGGAGGCAGTTTTACTGGAACAGTAATAGATAGACAGATTGAGAACTCAGGGGAAGACCAAATGAGCTAGAAAATGAGAAGGAGCCAGAAGATGAGAGCAAATGGCTGAAGTTAGTTTGAAGCCAAGCAGAGCAATTCAGAGACTGAGGGAAAAGCCAGATTGATCCACTTAGGTAGGAGAGGAGTTTGAGCCAGAACAGCTGAGTTGAACCAGCCAGCCTAGAGCTCAGTAAGAACAAGAAAGGTTGAGCATATTAAGCAGAAAGTCTCAGAGGCAGAAAACATTCTAGGCCTAAACATTCTAGGTTAAATTGTTTGGAGGCCAGAAGCTTCTAGGACTAGGCCTAGGTTAGCAGACAGAGGTAGTAAGCCTCCCAGACAACAATTGAACCAGGTGAATAAAAGTTTCTTTTACAGTCATGGGCCTTCTCGAGCCCAGTTTAGGAGAATCTTGGAGGTGATCTTTGAGTTAGCCTATTTCAGACATGGCATCATTAATCTGTTGGACCAATAGCCATCCAGCCCAGAAGCTGGCTGCCCTGTGCACTGGAAATAACTTTCTAGTAATCCAGTATGTTCAGATTGTCATGAGCTGAACACAGAGAGACTGTGATGCTCGATACACAATGCCGCTTTTTAAAATGTGTGCTCTTAGTAGTAGCATAATGCAGGAAGCGATTGCTATATTGTGTTGGAGAAGTTGTCCTAAGTAGACCGTTAATCTAGAGACAAAAAAGTCAGTTAAATGACCGCTTACAAGTTAAACAACAGAACCTAATAAATGATACCAAAGCCAGCATGCTAAGTGGCATAGACAGAGTACATCATCCAGGAGCTTAAGGAAGTTTACTAGAGGCTTGCTGGAGAGAGAACCGTAGAGGCTTGGGCTAGCAGGAGGGAAAGCATGGCTGTCCATACCGGGAAACAGACTAAGCAACGTAGAGGATTTGCAGCTCAGAGCATTTGGCAGTCCTGGTGTTGGGAACAACAATGTAAGATTTGAAAGTCAAGGTATACCTGGGTGCGTGGCTCATGACTGTAATTCTAGCACTCGGGGAGGCAGAGGCAGGTGGATATCATGTGAGTTCAAGGCCAGCCTGGACTACAAAGCAAGTCCAGGACATCTGGGGCAATACAGAGAAACCCGGTCTCAGGAAAAAAAGAAAAAAGTCAAAGTGTCAAACTGGAGTTGGGTTGTGGAAGTCTGAGGAGAATCAGATGAAATTTTTCTGTCCCTGACATAATCTTCCAGAAAGTCTAGCCTGTTTCTTTCTTTATGCTTCCTCTGTGCTGTGTGTTGAACTTAAAACCTAGCTGCTCTGTCACTCTTAATGTACTGTAATTATTTGCATCACACTCCCAAGCAGGCTTTTTCGACCTTTACCCTGTGCGTATTTCAGGGTGAGTAATTTGCTGTAAGGAACCTGCCCTGTGTGTATCACATGTCATGGGATGTTTAGCAGCAACCACCCTCTCTGAGAGAGTCTTTCCTTACCATCCACCCTGTGTCACTTAAATGATGTCTCACCTAGCTGGCAAAATCCTCCTGTACAGAGGACTGTCCTTGGAAGCACATAGCCACACTGTCATCTGTCTGCGAACTGTCAGCATCTGGCTATTTGGAATGCAGCCCACAAGCCATTGTTGAACCAGGAACCACGATTACCAGTACACGTTTTCTCAAGACAGGGTTTCACTGTGTAGCCCTGGCTGTCCTGAAACTCATTCTGTAGACCAGACTGCCTTCAAACTCACAAAGATCTGCCTACCTCTGCCTCCTAAGTTTTGGGATCAAAGGTGTGTGTCACCACCGCCTGGCCAAAGATAAATATTGAGACTGAGAGTAAGCAATTAGAAATGCTTCTGACAATTTGGCATCACCATGATGTTTTAAATTGTATTTCATAAAAATAATGTAATAGCTTGAAAGTTTTTCTATGTTTCTTTCTTTCTTCCTTTCTCTCTCTCTCTCTCTTTCTCTCTTTCTCTCTTTCTCTCTTTCTCTCTCTCTTTCTTTCTCTCTCTTTCTCTCTTTCTTTCTTTCTCTCTCTCTCTCTTTCTCTCTTTCTTTCTCTCTTTCTCTCTCTTTCTTTCTCTTTCTTTCTTTCTCTCTTTCTTTCTTTCTTTCTCTCTCTCTTTCTTTCTTTCTTTCTTTCT
>NW_026592422.1:0-15660 GCF_907164565.1 Psammomys obesus | reverse complement strand
TCTTTCTTTCTTTCTCTCTCTCTTTCTTTCTTTCTTTCTTTCTTTCTCTCTCTCTTTCTCTCTCTTTCTCTCTCTCTTTCTCTCTTTCTCTCTTTCTCTCTCTCTCTCTTTCTCTCTTTCTTTCTCTCTTTCTTTCTCTCTCTCTCTTTCTTTCTTTCTCTCTCTCTCTCTTTCTCTCGCTCTCTCTTTCTCTCCTTCTTTCTCTCTTTCTTTCTTTCTTTCTTTCTCTCTCTCTCTTTCTTTCTTTCTTTCTTTCTTTCTTTCTTTCTTTCTTTCTTTCTTTCTTTTCTTTCTTTCTTTCTTTCCTGAGACAGGGTTTCTCTGTGTAGGCTTGGCTGACCTGGACTTGATTTGTAGACCACACTGGCCTCAAACTCACAGACATCTATCTACCTCTGCCTCCCTGAGTTCTGGGATTATAGATGTGCCCCACTGCATCTGTCTAGATTGAAAGTTAAAAAACAACAACAAAAAACAGGTAGCTTAGATGGTTCGAGAAATATGGACATATAAGTAAACACTTATCAGATAAACGAGTAATTGAATAAATGGTTATAATGGGAAATCATTGGGAACTTTTCAACAGTGGGGTGATGCAATTTAAGTCACTAATTTGGGGTGACTTCAGTTTTCCTGTGTGGCGGGATCTCTGGAGAGGAGGTGATGGGCTGGGAGACCAGTGGCTGCTGGTTGTTTGGTTGTGGGGTGTGCACAGCCTTAGCTAGGACGGTGCCAACAGGAATGGGAAGAGAAACAAAGCTGGGAGAGACTATGAAAACAAGGCTGGCAGAACTCGGGGAATACGCACTATGGCTTGGAGGTGACACTCGGGCCTTGTGAGAAGATGTGGGAAATAAGCAAGTCCTAAGGATCTAGTCATAGGGCAGTGGGAAAGATGCCATGAGACATCTTCTCAGCACTGAAAGGGAAAGGAAACTGAGCTGGAGAAGGCCAGAACTCCTGACAACTTGCCCTGGCCAGGATCAGTCATTCTGCTCATACTTAGGAAGCACCCATTGGCATAGCCCCCTCCCCTTTTCTATCTCCTCTGGTGTGTATGTGGGGCAGGTGGTCATCAGACGTCTGTCTTAGATCTCTCTCTGTGTTTTCCCTCAGATGGATCATGCCTGCTCCCATAGTGTTCATTAATATCTTTCTGCTGGTAATTCTTACATATGTGAATTCTTTCTGCCTCAGTTTAGAGCTCAAGGTTTTCACAGACATAACCTATTGGTTATTCACCATCATGCAGTAAATTCTAAATTAAATTCATTCTGTTGCAGCCTTCCTTCCCCGGCATACTTCTGCTTCTGAGTCCTGTGTCCCTGGAAGTGTGATAGCTCAAACCTAGGGGCCTCCTCTTCACCTCCCCACCCCCAGTTTGCCTCACCCCATTTCCAGCCAGTCATAGAGCAGACCGTCTGTGCCACGGTCTTCACTGTCTCGAACCCTGCCCTCCTCTCCACCTAGCCCTGCCACTCTTCCTCCGGGACACCTGAATTGCTCCATGAGCTGCCTTGCCCTTCTCTAATCCATTCTCCACACTGTAACCAGAGTGAGTTGTTTTTTTTTTTTTCTTTTTTAATAAAAAGGCAAGTCCAATCCTGCCACTCCACTGCTTCAAACTCCTTAGCTGCTCACAGTAACTGGTTACATAGTTTACAAGCCCTGAGTGTTTTGGCAGCTGCCAAACTTTGCTACCTCAGCTGTGCCCGCGCCCCTCCCCCCCCACACTGGGCTCCAGCCAGAGTGTGCTATTTTCAGTGGCTCTAATTTGCTGTGCTATTGTCTCTTCCTCCATATCTTGGGGCGTGTTTTGACCATGATCATTTTGCTCAGTTCTTGCTCATCCCTCAGGCCTCTGCTTTGATTTGACTTTTTGCAGAATGCTCTAGCTTTAGTGTGCTTGCCGTGTGTCCCAAATGTTCTCTTACGCATTGCTCTGTTGTGTCATGGTGGCTGACCACATGCTATACATTTTCTAGACAGGACTACATGCCCGCCGCATCATTAATCTGGGCCCTCAAGATGCTTTTACGGTCTCTGTGGGAACGACGCCGTTTGTATACCCCAGAGCAGTCACACGTAAAACACAAGGCACACCGCGAGCCAGGCTAATGGTTATGGCCGTGTGCTAAGGCACACATACCTAGGAAGAGTGGTGCTGAACCCTGTCTTTTGCAAGTCAGAGCAGAACCAGATGCCTCTGGTTCCTTATTAAGTCTGAGCAGGTACCCTTCAATTCCGTTCTACTCTAGGAAAGACCTCTTGGATTGGTTCCAGGTAGCTCTCCCTTCCAGAAATGGGAAGGGGGCAAGCTTTCTTAGACATTGCTCGACTGGTATTGGCTTCTTTGTTTATGTATGTGGGTATTAGAAGAACAGAATTCAAGCATCAGAGTGTTGGGAACTCTTACCTGTGTGCACACCCATGTTTTGTTTTGTTTTTTGTTTTTTTGTTTTTTTCTCTACAGATTATAAAAGTAATGCATCCTCACAAAGCAATGCCAGTACACAGAGGAAGAAACTAGATCTACATTGAACCCACTCCAGTTTCTATCAGAAAATGTCACTATAATAGGTGTTTTCAGACTTTTCATGAATATTTATACATATAGGCATATTTGGCCTTTTCTACTTATGTATAGGTGGTTTTGGTTTTGTTTTTTGTTTGTTTGTTTTGTTTTTTGTTTTTCTTTTAAATAAGATCACTCCAGGCATGGTGGTGCATGTGTAATCCCAGCACTCTGGGAGGCAGGAGCAGGCGGATCACTGTGAGTTTGAGGCCAGCCTGGTCTACAAAGAGAGTCCAGGGCAGTCAGGGCTACACAGAGAAACCCTGTCTTAAAAAAAAAAAAAAAAAATCATAGCAGCTACTATTCTATGACTTCTTCTTCTTCTTCTTTTTTTTTTTTTAAACCGAATGGTGTATCTTGGTCTTTTTTTTTTTTTTTTTTTCGTGATAAAACATGGATAGCAGTTAATATTTTTAGAAAGATAAATAGCATTAGAAAACTTGTGTGTATCCATGTCCTTTAGTGGTCGGTTACCCTCCCTCGGTACGGCATTGAGAAAGGTCCTTGGGTACAGCAGGTTGGCTTAGAGTCTTCTTTACTGCCCATCACTTGTGTGACCCTGAACCCAGAAATGCTTCGAGGAACTAGTCCCCAGGCTCTCTGAGCCTTGTGTTTTCACACAACCACAAAGGTATTTCCTGGTAGGCACATTGTCAGGGTAGTATTAATGTGAAAATTTTCTAACCTGGTACCTTACACACTTCATAGATGACTCTTGCTATAACAACATTGCCAAACACACACACACACACACACACACACACACACACACATATATCTATAATGCCAATCCCTTTAATCAGGTGTTGAGATGTTTCCTGTTCATCTTAAACTCTCCTTGCTGTTGAGCAAAGTTACCACCTGGGATTATGTTCTCAGGCTGTTTTGTAATTACCCGCTCTGACGCTCTGAATAGTGTTTGTTGACAGGTAGTCAAGGGGACACTTGGCGATCCTCTTCTGTTTATGAACTCAAACTTGGGCTGATTTGTATTTGCGCTTTGTCACATTCCATCAGAGAGGACTGATGAATGCTCTATGGCTGCTACAAAACTTGTCATTTTGTTTCCTTATAGGTGGCACATTGACTTGGAAAAACAACAGGCACGTTGGTAGCTACAGTCAAAAATACAGTGCCAGAGAAAAGAGGGATAAATTAGTAATCATGTTAACAAATGTTGCCTAAAATTCAGCTGCTAACTCAGAGAGTACTCTACCTCACTTCAATAAGGCTTTCCCAGGGTTCTGTGCAATTTGTTGTTAGAGCAATCTACCTTTCGTATGTTTAATGGGCTCGACACTAAAATGCCTACAAGGAACTTGGGTTTTGTTTTCTAAAGAATTAACGCGGGCCTGTGAGATGAGTAGAGGTGCTTGTCACCAAGCCTGATGGATCTGGGTTTGATCCATGCATCCCACATGGTGGAACAAGAGAATCAGCTTCTGCGGTTTTCTGTTACCACTGCGTGTGTGTGTGTGTGTGTGTGTGTGTGTGTGTGTGTGTGTGTGTGTGTTTAAAAAAGTACCAATATAGGCTGGGTGTGATGCGAGGTGAGGGAAAAGGAGGATTTAGAGCTGTTATGTATCAATCTCTTCTACACACCATTTTATAAATATTGCACAATTTGACCTTGAAAGAAATGATTAAGTAGTATATCAGGTGCTCAGAGAGTTACCTGTGCCTGAGTTCTGCAGCACCACCTCTAGCTTTCATTTTCTGTCTGAGCAAGTTGCAGTTTGAGTCCGGCTCCTACTTCAACGACTGAACATTGGTACATGCGAAGGTCCTCGCCTCCTTACCTTCTCTACTGTGTACATATGTATTTGTTCTAGTCCATCCACAATTGCTTTGACTTTTAGAATGCTTTGTTATCTCTGAGTGAGGGGAGCAGGGGCTGCCTCTTTCATGAACTCAGTTGACTGCTCTTTGATCACGCGCTCCTGATGATGCAGCCTTGCCAGGCCACCGAGGAAGAGGATCCAAGCAGTCCTGATGAGACTTAACAAGCTATGGGCAGATGGCAATAGTGGAGAACTCCTCCTTTCAGTGGACTAGGGGAAGGGGATGAGGAGAAGAGGGAGGGGAAGGTGGGACTGGGGGAGTTGAGAGAGGGGGCTTCAATCGGGATATATAATGAATAAATTGTGAAGAAAAAAATCTGTCTAGAATGGTGCAATGAGAAAAATCTTAGACTTAAGGACCTTTTGTCTAGTGCATGGTTATCACAGGACAGACCCATCACAAATATGCTGCTACTCCACATGGTGTGTGACTTCCTGCTTTTCTTTCTGCTACCAAAATATGTCGCTTCCTTCGTGAATGTTATTTAGGTATTAGACAGGCCGTGATGCACTTAGAACAAGAGATGGTCACAACTCTCTGCAGTTGCTGTTCATTTTCTGACAACAGCAGGCTGAACACAAGGGTGGCAGAAGGCGGGCATGGAACTCGGTTGTTGAAGGTTTGTGTGTGTCATCAGTAGGAATCGCTTCAGTGGGATACTGTTGGTTGTTAGAGTGAGAGACCATAGTTTACAGCTGTCGTTCAATGGTGGAGCCCTTTCCCTGAATTTTCTAAAAAGAAAGTCAGTGTTTTTAAAAATGGAGTAGGTTGAATTGGCGTTGCTGTAGTTCTGTTCTTAGAAAAATCATGAAGGAATTTGAGGAAAAATACAATCTGGAAGGACAGACCGAAATTGAACTAAACACACTGTTTAGGTTCATGATTTCTAGTGTCTTCACCAGACACAGGTGTGCCCTCTTCCTAGTAAACTCTTGCTTTTTGCTTTCAATCACTGCTGGCAAGCTGTGGGTTGTTTTGTTTTGTTTTCAAGTGGGTTGTCATCCGTTCTGCATTATTTAATACTCCTCTCCCTGTCTAAGAAGAAACCAAGAGTGGATGTACGTCTGTACACACAGGTTTCGGTGCAGCAGGGAGCTGTATCATTGACTCAGATCTAGACTGTGTTAGGATGGGGGAGCTCAGAGATCCCTAGCATTTCCCTCATTAGCAAATGTGCCTACCTAAAGCTCCACCCATCTGTGTTCCATGTCACCCCCAGTCTGAGAAGTGCTTCTCTTCATTCTCAGGTCACACCAGTGAACAGCAGGCTCCCAGGAGACAAACACCTTATTTAGACTAAAGTCACAGTCTAAATAAGTCAGTCTAAAATAAAGTCAGGGAGGGTCTAGGCTGCCCTGTCCCCAGACCGGTGCCCTTTAGGCTTCATGACTCAGATGCGTAAATGATCTGATTTATTGTTGGCGTTTTTAAACTTCAGATTTCACAACTTTGATTGAGAAATTTCTGAGAGCAAACTTCACAGTCTTCTAGAGTCTAGGGTTGGTTCACAGAACCCCTTCTCACCCCTGTCAATCACTGGAGGTTCCCTGCTGGGCACAGAAGGCTGGGGTGGGGAGGGCTTTTTTAAACCAAGTCATTGTCCCTTGCCTTTTCCTGGATGGTTTAGATCTGTTCCTGAGAACATTAGGAATATATGCTCAGCACATATCACGGGAAAGGAAAGTAAGAGAATAACTATCTTTAAAAAGTGAAAAAGTAACTTCAGTTTTCTTCAGTATATCACTCTGTTAGTTTTTGCTATGTTTGTATGCTTGTGTTTATACACACACCATCTTTTTTAAAATTTTGTAACTGGTTTTTCTCCCTACATGACAAGTTCACTATTTTTTTTTTAATATGTGACACTCCATTTCATAAAATGATAATACCATCACTTATTTAATCAGTCCCCTATAATTTTGTGAGTTTTTCATAATTATGTACCAGGTATGACAAGCACCCTTAGCTATGTATTTCTTTCTGCCTAACTATAGTTCTTTCAGATAAATTCCTGGAAGTGGAATTGCTGAATCAGAGGGCGTTCATAATTGTACCACTTTTGTTGTACACTGCCAAAGTTGGCCTTCCTTTTTGTGTATTACTATCAGCATACTATAGGTTTCTCGAGACAGAGTCTCACTCTGTAACCCAGGCTAGCCTAGAATTCATGGCAATCCTCCTGCTTCAGCTTCCCGAGAGCTGAGAATACAGGCTGATGCCACTGTGCCAACTTCAGGTATCTTTTTCCAGTCAAAACGTCGCATAAACGAGAGCAGACACTAGGGAAGTGGGCTGGAAGAGAAGTAGAAATGTTAAAAAGTGTCCCTGGAAACTGACGGACAGTGTGTAGGCACTAGTTTGATTTGAGATTTACTCCTGGGTCTCAGCTTCCCCTTCACTATAGAGGGGGAAGGTAGAGCCGGAATCCGAATGCTGTGGACTCCCATCATGTCAGGGCCTCATCCCAGAGAACAGGAAGGCCACACATACAGGCTCTGCCGGGAGGGTGTCCCACATGCCAGTTCCCCAGGTTCAGCCCAAGTCCAGCTCAACCATCTTTGGAAGAATGGTCACAAGTAGAAGTAGTTGTTTTCCTCTGGCTTTTCACAGCATTTAAAAAGTTTGTGTCCTATAGTTGTACTTTGATTTTTAATATAGAGCTACTTCTGACAGAGACTATATTGTGTTCTGAAAGAACTTGTAGCACAGTTCTTGATCATAATCTAGCACAGTGGTTCTCAACCTTCCTAATGCTGCGACCCTTTAATACAGCTCCTCATGTTGTGGTGACCCCCAGCTGTTAAGATTGTTTTGTTGCTACTGTTATGAATTGTAATGTAAATATCTGAAAAGTGACTCCCAAAGGGATCTCGACCAATTTTGAGTAGTTGAGAACCACTGCACTAAGGACTGAGGAAATATCTATGGGAGTTGAGTGTCATGCCTTGAACCCACATCTATGGCATAGGAAAGCAGATACCCTACTCATTTTTCTCTTCTGAAGACTCCACTTCTTGCTCTATTTTCTGTTGCTATAACAAAATACCTGAGATGGGTTAGCTTATAAAGAAAGCGAGCATAGTTAGCTCATAAGAGCTGATAGCCTCACCTTGTAAGGGCTTCATGCTGTGTCCTAACATAGCAAAAACACAGAGGGACAGCAGATGTGGGAACAAGGGGAAGCGTGTGGGGCAGGCACTCCCTGTAGCAGCTGTAGAGTACCAACCAAGCAGCATGAGGGCCCCCCACTGCAAGCACAGTTAGCAGCTGCCTGGGGGGGGGGGGGAGAACACGACTCCCTCTCAACAACTCAGTGACCTCCTAAAAAGGTTTTTAGATTCATTTACTTTTGTCTCACATGCATGTTTTGCCTGCATGTGTGGATGTGCACCACATGCAGGCCTAGTGCCCACAGAGGTCAGCCCGATGGAAACACTACACAACAGACACGGATTTCAAACATTACATGCTCTCCCTTAACAGGCACCACTTGGATGTGTCTGCTTATCAATTAATTTTTAAGGAAAATAAATCAAAGGATGTATTAAAGCATTTAGTATAGTCCTTCCTGTTTCAAAGCTACTTTAATCTCTAATTTCTTGGATTTATTATTTATTTACTTGTTTAAAAATAACATTTGTATTTTTCAACTTTCGGGGGTGAGCATTCTCATAAACTACTGAAAATTATAAGCAAACTAGAAAACTGCATAACTCCCAGCAATTTTGAGGTACCCTTTTATTCCTCATGTGTGTATGTATACATAACAATATACATTTGTACACGGCTGAGCTCATGCAGTAGCTACTCATTTTCTCATATGTCATGAATGTTTACTAATATAAAATCCCAAAGCCTTGAGTATTTTCGTAACCAAGCATATGGTCCCACTGAAATTGATGCTATATTTTACTATCTTTCTTTCATGAAAACAAATAGTATCTTAAAATCAAACGCCATTAGGTCTCTAGAGGTACATACTGCCAGATCAGCAGCCACATACTCTGCTCACGTAATGACCAACTTAAAACAAGGTACATGGCATCAGAGTGGAAATTTTTTAAGACACTTCAGTGTCAGATTTGCATCGTCATAATATTTGCATAAGCAATGTTTCCATTTAATTTAATATTGTATTCCTAAACTATAGCCAAAAGAAAGGCGCCACCTATCAGTGGTTATAATCACAATGTAAATGTGATTACTCTATGTAAATCTCTACTTCTTAACAATCCAGTAAGTAGTGATAACACTGCCAGAGGTGCCTTAACAGTGCCACATCCCAGATGTGTCTTTTCTATTGATTTTGACAAAAAGAACTTGTTAATTGTTTAATTTCACTCGCTCCACTTTTATCATGCATTATTATCTGTAAACATCTAAGAGCTTCGTGTTATGAAATTAGGGCTGATAAAGGAGAAATAGAAGTGACCTTCTGTGTGGCCTCAAGAAAACCAGAGCTGGTCAAACACCTCCCCTTAACCTAGGAAGCGCCACCTGGAGTGGCAGATGTCACTCAAGAAAAAAAGGGAGATGATTCGAACAAAGGCAGGTGTGTGGGCTAGCTGAGCCTTGGGGCCTGGTACAAAGCGGAGCTCACACAGAGCTAAGAGCTTCGTGTTGTGAAATTAGGGCTGATAAACACAGATACATTACCAAAACAAATTCCGTCTGTAGAAGTAGGTTATTATTTGAAAGTGTCTCTCTGGATTTGAAGACACTAGCAAAGAACTTTCCCCCCTCTCCTCCTGGCCTCCAGTGTGAAAGTGTAGAAATATGTTAGCTTGCATCAGTTAGTTAATAATGGTCATCCCCAGACAAGCCTTCCTAACACAACACAAGGGCATCTGTAAACCAGCCATGTGTTTAAACGGGTACTGTCTCCGTGTTGAGGACCTGTCTGTGCTTTACATAGGCACCACTGCTACCTTAATACACTCACAGAACAGTGAGTGAGATAGTCTGAATTTATCTAAAGGAAAACATATGGAACATTTCCATTCCCTTTCTCTCCACCTCCTTTACCACCCAGTGACCAAGCAGTTTGCAGGTCAAAGAGGTGAAGTTTTAACAGTTCTATTTGAATTGACTTAGAAAATGCTTAAAATGGGGGCTAGGGAGATGGTTTTGCTGGTCAAGTGTTCACCATACAAGCACAGGCGAGGACCTCGGTTCAGATCCCTCTTCACCTGTGGGTAACGCTGCTGTAACCCCAGAGCTAAGGGTAGCGGTGTTTACCATGGATCCCTGGGACTCACTGTCCAGTCAGTATAGCCACAGGAATCTGAGTTCCAGAGTCAGGGAGAGACCCTGTCTCAAAATAAGGCAGTGAGCTAGAGAGATGGCTCAGTGGCTAAGAGAGCTTGCTGGTCTTGCAGAATACCTGCCTGGGTTCAGTCCCTAGCACCAGTATGGCAGCTCACAGCCAACCTTAACCTCCAGGGGCCTCTGACTTCTTCTGGTCTCTGCAGGCACCAGGCACACGGGGAGTGCTCACACATACATGCAGACAAAACATTTATACACAGAAAATAAATAAGTCTTTTCAAAGACAAGGTAGAGGGTGACTGAAGCCGACACACTGTAAGCCGGAACTCTCCCTCCATTCAGCCGCTTGCAAAGGGTATTTGATCACAGGTAACTGTGGCACCATCCTGTGACACCTACTGCAGACCCCCACGGGACTAGCTGGCCCCACCACAGACTGTTAGCTCTGTGTGATCTCCGCTTTGTACCAGGCCCCAAGGCTCAGCTAGCCCTTTGTTCGAATCATCTCCCTTTTTTTCTTGAGTGACATCTGCCACTCCAGGTGACGCTTCCTAGGTTAAGGGGAGGTGTTTCTGTGACCAGCTCTGGTTTTCTTGAGGCCACACAGAAGGACACTCCTATTTCTCCTTCCTCGAGAAAGTTCTTAAAGGCTGTGAAGAAAGCAGTTTTGCCAACCTTAGCCCCTACTACCCCCATCCATTGTTTCTCCAAGGCCCAGTTCCCAGTCGTGCCCACAGCCTTCTTTCTGAGTCTTATTTTAGCTCTTAGCTGCCTACCCACTTCTCTGAACTTTTACATCTGTTTATGGTGGGAACCCAGGGTCCAGTGGAGTCCTGGAGCATGGGTCTGGTAGACCCAGTAGCCATCCTTTGATAGAGTCCCAGCGCAGGCTGAAACTCTATTAACTCTTAGGATATATCCTCAGTCTGTCTTCACTCCTATTGAATCTGTTGCTGAGTAAAACCACAAGTCATCGCTCACAAACCCTTATCCTCCCCGCTGCACTCAGAGAGAAGAAACTGACACTTACTCCTGATAATTTGGTCTCCTCGGACTTGCTCCATCAAACTACAACTGTCCAAGGATAAGAAGCATATTCTAATCAGCTTGTGGTAAGACGGGAGGCCAAGGGCTGACGCACTCTGTGGAGTAAAAACTCGTGGGTGCTTAGGCAGCTGAGCACATTATCAGCTGTACCTACGACGGAGCGCCCCTCTGGCTTGCTTAGGGCACATGTTAAACACCTGCCTCAGGTGCCCTCCAGTCTTGGTGAATTTCCATTTCTTGAGATGATGCCTGGAAATGGGCATTTACATAAACTCTGCAGGACCTTGATGCGCATTGTTTTGTCAATTGCTGCTGTAATTATTGAAGAATTGAGCCCAAAAGATGTGGCCAGAGTCAGATAGTGTTAATTAAGGGAGTGATTTGTTTTATTATTTTTTATTTTCTTGGTAGCCTGGGCTGGCCTTTTTCTTACTTGTTTAGCCCAGGTTGTCCGTGAACTCACTGGAATCTTCAGTCTCCTGAGTGCTGGGGTTATAGACGAGTGACACCGTGCCTGGCTTAAGGCTGTGATCTCTGAGGAACAGAAGAGCATGAACATGAGCGAGTAGAGGTTCCGGGCGAAGGAAAAGAAGCCGTAAGTTGTCAGTGTATTTCAGCTGAAGCGAGGTCCTGTAGAGCGACAAGAACTTAGGGCCGAGGGACAGAGGAAGTGGAAGGCAAACTGTAGACTGATGAAACCCGAATGCAGACGATGCCAGATGGCAGCAAGGCAGGACCTGCTACAGAAGCAGCATGATCTCTGTCATCAAGAATTCGTGAAATACCAGGCAACACCCTAGGAGGGAGTGTAAGAGGGTGGGGGTGTCAGCAAAGATTAGTTGGGAGGGTTGCTCCACACAGCCCATCTCTCATTCTGGGCTATCTGATGAGAAGATCTCTATGAATTTCAGTTGACTAATTTGGATATAGACCAGTCAGATGGTAGACAGCTAGTACAGCTGCTGGGTGCTCAGGGCACTGGTCTTTCTCTCCTACTTGTGGTAGAGCTCAGCATGCCCTGGGCTCATTAGAGCTGGCAGCTGCATGCCTCTCCTAAACAAGATGATGGCAAGAGCTTGGGGTCAGTAGTTGAGTGGTCTTCATATTAAATGTCTCTTTAAGAGTTTAGAAAATACACAGATGAAGGAGGGCAGAGGGTGACCTACCTTCCATGCTGATCAACAGACGTTCAAAACAGAAGTTGATGAATATCATGCTCCTACTCCTTCCTGCATGGCTAGAAAAAAGGAAGCCAGCACTTCAGAGATGCTCAGTGTTAAAGGCATGTGCCAGAGTTTGCTTCCCAGCACCCGTGTCCTACAATTCCAGTGGCCTGCATCTCCAGCTCCCTGGGATCTAGTGCTCTCTACTCACCTTGGCCAGCCCTGCTCTCACATGTGCATTCTCTGGGTGGTGGTGGCACACGCTTTTAATCCCATCACCGAGGAGGCAGAAGGAGGTGGATCTCCGTGCGAGGCCAGCCTGAGTTCCAGAACAGCCAGAACAGCATAGACAGGCCCTGTCTCTAAATAAATAAATATTATAAATAAGTAATTCTTTTTAAAAAAAATCATTCTGTACTCTGAAAAGAAGAACTTAAGCAGAACTAGTGCTTGTTAGTCTCAATTAATACTTTCAGGACACAAGTTGAAATTGTGAAAGCTTAATGAGATCAAGTATTAATAGCTGGGACTGTGTGTATACAAGTCCGTGCACTTTTTAGTGTCAAACGTTCAGACCTGGTTTGCACAACTGCTTAGAAAAGCTTATGAGACTTGTGACGATGCCCTGACTTGCACTGGCCTCGACAGACTCCTGCTTGGCAAGCGGTTTTCTGTGTTTGAGCAGGAAGCCGCTCGGGATTCCCCTTTAAGAATCACTAATCACTCATACCCTGCCCCCACCCCTCAAATGAATTAGGCACTCCTAGCCCAATGCTAATCCTATAGAGATCATTTCCAATTTATTGACACCCTGGCAATGAGTTTCCCCCTTTGAATACCTGCAGTTTTGCTGACAGCTGGCCTCTGGTGACATCTAGGAAAAAAAAAATGGTTATTTAACTCACATCGGAAAAAAAAAAAGCTTTGCACACACAGCATGTCTCATTTTGGACAGTGTTTTCAAAGATTATAAACAACAAACACTACTGCTTAGTTCTCGGGTTGCATAACTAAGGCTGTGTAATTTTTATACTACTACTTTAAGGAAATGATAACGAACTTATTAGAAACCCCATAAATATCGTGTGCATTATCTTCGTTGGTGGGGCTGGAAATGCCTGTCATTGTGGTGAAGCCCTGTTCTGTGTAGACTTCTAGACCATTAATCACTTCATGTTGTCTGTAAAGTACCCCCATCTTAGCATCTCTTGAAGTTCACCCCGTCAACATTTTTACAGATATGGTATCATCTGGGTCTCAGTGTGTATCCTGACTTTGCTTGTTGCTGAAGGAGTGTTGATTTTGCTAAGAGACTAGTAGTTACCAGGGGAACAACAGCGTATTGCTGGTTCCCCTCAAGCTAAAGGGAAGGACACACTGTGCTAGCCTAGACTGCAGTGATACACCTCTGGGCAAATACTGAGAAATGGCTTGTGTGTGCTTCCCAGTAGAATCAGGTCCTGTCAGGGGCGTACAAGCAGAGCAAAAAGTGTGCCCCCTTAGAGCCAGGGTTCGCTTTCTAATACTGGTAGAGACTTGAGGAGGGCTTGCGGTTGGGGAAGTGAAGAAAGCGTAGGAACTGAAGCCTACCTAAGATAAATGAGAGCGGGGTAGGGCTGATCACCGCGGCGGGTTGGCTGTTATGGAGGGGGCTCCATGTTGACTCTACGTGAGCTCAGAACCGTTGAGAAACCGGTGGACTGCACTGTTTGAGGTGCAGAGAAGCTAGAGAGTTGACTCTGGTAGTCCATCTTGGAAGAGCGGCTAACACCGTGGGAAATCCTGGCTTCACTGAACCGCTGGGAACCTCCGTGTGGAAATGTTAGCTACTTTGTATGCGCTGCTGCGTTGGTTTGGAGCTGGAGCTTCATCAATGCAACAGACATGATAATTCTCAGCTTCCCATACAGTAGTTGCATTAGGAAAAGTCTTGCGGTGCAAGATGGCCACCTTGCCACGCTCAGAAGTAATCAGCAGAAGCAAAAAAGTCATTCATTTTGAGCTTTACGGCTACATCTAATGTGATCTAATTCTTAAGTAGCAGCTGAAGGTCTGGTTCTAGTTCATTATTTATCCATAGCCAGAAGATAAAAATGAGCTAACGTTATTTAGCAGCAGAAATTCAGACGCTGTCACGGTGTACCGGCAGTTGCTTTCTGTGTGTTGAGCTTGATCATCACAGTAACCTTCGGGGACTTACTGTTATTATTTATTTCCACCCAGTAAGTAAAAAACCAGGATTTTAATCTAGACAAGCAGATTCCAGCATTGCTACTGTGTGCGTGTACATTTTTGTATGTGTGTGTGTATAAAATGGTGCACATATGTGCCAATGTGTGTAGAGGCCAGAGGTTAACATCAACTGTCTTTCTCAGCAGTTTTTTTTTTTTCCTATTTCTTCACTTATGTTTGAGATTATATTATAATTACATGACCTCTCCCGTCCCTTTCCTCCCTAGAACCCCTACTTTTATTTTATCTTTTTTACAACTTCTATTTTAAAAATATATATAAAAAAATATATATATATATGTATGTATAACTGAGTTTAGCACAAAAGACTGACCTTTTAGGTGAGCGATGGTGACGCACACCTTTAGTCCCAGCACTTGGGAGGCAGAGGCAAACAGATCTCTGAGTTCCAGGACAGCCAGGACTACACAGGAAAATCCTGTCTCTAAACACACCCCTTCCCCCCCCCCAAAAAAAAAAAAAGATGCAGCTTTGTGCTGCAGATTCTAGGAAATGTCTAGAAACACTTTATTTTAAGGGATATGGAATGAGGTGCCTATCAGTTTTCCACAAAGTTCTTTCTAGACAGTTTCCCAGTGGCCCACTTAAGTCATTACTAAGGCAGTGTGTGATCATCCACTGTGGTGGTTTGAATGGAAACGGCCCCGTAGACTCACAAGGAGTGACACTGTTGGGAGGTGTGGCCGTGTTGGAGGCCGTGTTTCACTGGGGCTTTGCCAGGCCCGGTGTCACTCTCTCTCCCTGCTGTCTGCTGATGCAGATGTAGGACTCTCAGCCACCCTCCCTAGCACCATGTCTGTCTGCTTGCCACCATCCTTCCTTTCATGACAGTTGCCCTGTTCTTCCTCTTTACCCAGCTTACATCTCATGATTTACCAGATTCATTCCCTGTTAAGTTTGATTTTAGTAAAAATACACAGTGGTGTCGGATCTCACTTTAAATTTAGGGTCCACACCTCAAGTGTTCCCTGGGTGTTTCTCTCACTCAGTCAGTTTACTCTCCTGGTCTCGGAAAGATGAGTGGTCCTCGTCTGCTCTCTCCAACCCCTAACACTGCTTCCTCTCACCTTCTGTCTTCACCAGCACGTAATACTACAGTCTTTATTTCATTGACAGCACAGAAGCTCCCAGAAGAGAATTTCCCTGTCTTCTGTCTGCCAAGTGAGGGAACTGACATGGCGCCCAAGCTCCCTTTATTCCTATAGTCAACTATAATCAGAGGCCTGGACACGTAGCTGAGCAGTAGAGTAGAGGCCCTGGATTTGATCTTCATCAAATGTATACACACACACTACAAATGTAAGCCCTTCCATACCTAAGTTAGAGAATAAAAAGAGCAAAAAAGGGGAATAACCTAGAGATAAAGGGCAAGGCCTCAAACTTGATGTAGATGGGAAAAAGAAAGTTGAAACTAAGCAAATGATTTTTTTTTTCTTTTTCTTTTTTCTTTTCTTTTTTTTTTTTTTGTGTGTGTGTGTGTGTGTGTGTGTGTGTGTGTGTGTGTGTGTGTGT
>NW_026592421.1:0-3378 GCF_907164565.1 Psammomys obesus | reverse complement strand
AGAGCAGGACACACACACAACATAGCTGCACAGGAGAGCAGGACACATATAACAGCTGCACAGGAGAGCAGGACACACATAACACACAGCAGTACAAGTATAAAAAAGTTACACAAGTGAGCTGCATGAACATAAAACAGACCAACAAGTGACAGTACAAACACAGAACAGGCCTGTTGGATATAGGCCTGTTGTAATTTTTATAAAGTGGGAAGAAAATTTTATATGCATATCTGAGACAAAGGTTGTGAAAAGCTATTTAATAAAATCAAGTAAATCTGTGATCCTCAGATTCTTGTCTAACCAAGACAAGTATGGACAAAAGTTCTCTCTGAACCTGATGGTCTGTTTCTAATGCTATTTTTATAGCTATTTATAGTATGATAAGTTGTTTCTGTCAGTGTTTACTTAATGTATTTTTATTTATGCACATTTGAAAGTGCCCTATTAACTGTGCACACTTTGCATTATTTTGTCATACAGTCACTGAGATGCTGGTCAATATTCTCAACATATGCTCTGAGGACGAACTCTTCTCTGATGATGAAGAAGGTAAACTTATTTAAACTACAAACTCATGAGTTTTGACTGAGAGTTCATTTATTTTGAAATTTTTTGTCATACTAAGGAATTATGTTCATTATAAAAAAGTTTGATAACTATAAGAAACCATGAATAGGAAGAAAATAGTCATTATTGTTCTGCCATTTCAGATGACTTCTGTTAATGTCTATGTGTAAACTGTCTTTGTCTTTACATAAATAGTTTTTCCTCATTTTTGTCATTTACAAAAATGAAGTGACATGGTATCATGTCTTCATATCTATTTTTTGTTCTTTTTGTAGTCTAGCTTCTCATGGTTATATAGCTGTCCATGTTCATCAATTATTGTGCTAACCAGTCACATGCTGCTGGATGTTAAAATTTTCCCCTCAAGTTTAGCTTTTAAAATTGCTGCAGTGTTTCTTCAGGTAATGGTGACAAACACTCATCCTTAAATCCAGTACTCAGGAGGCAGAGGCAGTTGGATCTTTGTGAGTTCAAGACCAGCCTTGGTCTACAGAACAAGTTCTGGAGCTACACAAAAAAACCCTGTCTCAAAAAACTAGCAAACAAACAAAAAACCTGTTAACAAAATTTTGAACTTGAATAAATCATTGTACATTCTATAAACAGTCTTTGTTATATTCCTACGTGTGTGCCAAATACTTATTATTTGTTTTCAATAAACTTACATTGTATTATAAAGACAAACAATAAATAAACATAATGCAGATACATATGCATGCTATAGAAGAAAGTAATACAAGATTAGAAAATCTGTAACATTTTGTTGTTGTTGTTGTTTTAGGTTAGAGGTCTAGAAACTGCATATGTATCAGTTAGTGCTTAAAGCTTAATCTGATACAGGCTATGGCTATCTGTGTATGGTAGATAGTTTCCAGTGCTTTTTCTAGTACTGTTTATTTTCTTGTTCACACACACACACACACACACACACACACACACACATTGTGCAAGTTAGGCAGGCATTTACCACTGAGTCGTTTCCCCAGCCCTAAAATTTTAATTTCTACTTTTATGATGACTAATATATATTAATCATTTTTTCTACTGGGTTGTATATGTTTTGCCTCCCATATTGGTATATAAGAGATCCTTGTATCTTTGTGTAGTAACACTGGTTATATGTGTAGCTACTTGCTTTTTTTTTCTTTTCTTTTCTGATTTCTATCACTGGATTATTTTGAGTTTAAACTAATTTGTAGCCAGGTGCTTCTAGTGTGTTGTGAATGGTTTGATCTGAAAGGTAGGCTCTAACTTTTCTGAGGATACAGGAATTTCTGCATTAGGTGTCACATGATCACAAACCTCCAGTTCACATGCTTTGCAGGCCCATGCCAAGGCTGTTCACTTAACTATTTCATAAACTGTTGTATGGTGTAGAACACACAGCTCCCATTGAGAGTCTAAAGGAGATTCCCAAACATATTATTAGATTCTACATGGAAGGTTGTGAGCAAACAGAGTATAGTTTGTGAGTTCCTCTGGATAGGAGATTATTGAATAGAGCCAGTCTTTTTGGGGAAGTCTCAGTGAAACTTTAAAAAGAAATTAGGGAAAGTGAAATATGTAAAAAATGGATATAATAAAGTTTACATGCAAAGCTAAATAGAAATTGAAATGATTGTAAAGTGTGATAAGTGTTAAGAATTTCTTAACGCTGGTGAGATGGCTCAGTGGATAAAGGCCCTTGCTGACAGGCCTGACGACCTGTGCTCAATCCTTGGGACCACATGGCCGAAGAGAACTAATTCCCACAAGTTGCTCTACGACCTCCACACACAGTCTGTGTGCAATGTTCAGTTGGTTCTGTCTTCACTGGGTAGGCTCTAGGGCACTCAGTCCATTTTTGTGGCAAGCACCCCTATTGAACCCATCTCACTGTCTCAAAACTTGGGTTTTCAAAAAGTAATAGAACCTAAGAATACTTAAGCCCTGTCTGTTCAGACAACTAGAAAAGTTGGACGGAATTTATTTGAAGATGGGTGGTGGCAGTGCACGCCTTTAATCCCAGAGCTTGGGAGGCAGAGGGATCTCTTGAGTTCAAGGCCAGCCTGGTCTACAGAGTTCCAGAACAGCCAAGGCTACACAGAGAAACTGTGTCTTGAAAAAAATTTTTTTGAATAGTTTTAAATTCATATGAAAGCAGACAAAATAGTAAAAAAAATTACAAGACGAGAATTGAAAAAGAGAAATGCAGACAGTTTAATGTTTGAAACCATTTCTTTCTTGAGAACATTCATGAGTTTCAAAGGAGGGGGAAAAGTTTAAGAGCAAATTTTGTAAATTTGTGTAGCTAAGCTAAAAAATAAATGTGTTTTCGGACCTCCCAAGGAAGATGTACATGATCCTAAGGTTCTCCTCTTTAGTTTAGATTCAAGGCCTGAATCTGCAGGAGCAAGGATGAGCTAGAAGGAAATAGTCTTTCTCCATCATCTCAGGCTCTGACATGGAGTAGCCCCAGACACCTGACAAAAAGACCTCTGTAAAATAACAACATGTAGGATCTTAGTAAGCAGCCTGTCAAATACAATAGGTGGCTGACAAACAAAAATAACTAGGCAAATGAGGAGAGATAACAGCAGAATGAGGAAGAGGAAGGATATCCATTAACAGGCCCAGCAAGATGGCTCCATGGGGAAAGGGACTTGCACAGCAAGTGCTAGATTTGATCTCAGAACCCACATAAAGGCAGAAGGAGAGAACCAACGCCACAGAGTTGTCCTTTGCCCTCTACGTTCACACTGTGGCATGACCTCCCCTATTATACACACACACACACACACACACACACACACACACACACACACACAC
>NW_026592420.1:0-1056 GCF_907164565.1 Psammomys obesus | reverse complement strand
TGCCAGAAGGCAAAGTCCATGTGCAGATCAACCTAAAGTTTGTGCTCAAAGCGTGGCCATGCAGCATTTTATCTAAACATGAACCACAGATTCCTTCATTCTTCCCTGCCTTCTGTCACCTCTCCCCAAGCTACAGACCACTCTGCTTCTTTAATCCAAAAACATCCTTCACCTCCATCCCCAGGAAAATTGACTTGAGGGTTGTCTTTGGTTTTCCCTCTTCACTAAACTTTCTCTACCCTGAAAATGTGGAGTTTGTTCAGTGTTTCATGTTTGCTGAACACTGGGAACATAATTGATTGGGGCGTGGTGATAGGATGTTTTTGGATTAAAGAAGCAGAGTGGTCTGTAGCTTGGGGAGAGGTGACAGAAGGCAGGGAAGAATGAAGGAATCTGTGGTTCATGTTTAGATAAAATGCTGCATGGCCACGCTTTGAGCACAAACTTTAGGTTGATCTGCACATGGACTTTGCCTTCTGGCAATAAAAGGTCAGCTACCAGACATTTCTGCAGAGCCAAGTGACAGGGTTTCCGGACTTAACCAGTATGAGCTGAACAAGTATACCTCTCTTATGCCTGACAACATAACCCAGAAAAGCCATATACAACAAGCTAATAGGGGTTTACCAGCTTGGTGGGATAGTTACTTTTACATCACTGTGAACCGAAGTATGTCATTCATCTATCAAATTATTTCTGTCAAGGATTTGGTTCACAGTGATGTAAAAGTAACTATCCCACCAAGCTGGTAAACCCCTATTAGCTTGTTGTATATGGCTTTTCTGGGTTATGTTGTCAGGCATAAGAGAGGTATACTTGTTCAGCTCATACTGGTTAAGTCCGGAAACCCTGTCACTTGGCTCTGCAGAAATGTCTGGTAGCTGACCTTTTATTGCCAGAAGGCAAAGTCCATGTGCAGATCAACCTAAAGTTTGTGCTCAAAGCGTGGCCATGCAGCATTTTATCTAAACATGAACCACAGATTCCTTCATTCTTCCCTGCCTTCTGTCACCTCTCCCCAAGCTACAGACCACTCTGCTTCTTTAATCCAAAAAC
>NW_026592419.1:0-3939 GCF_907164565.1 Psammomys obesus | reverse complement strand
TCCTCAGTATAAAACAGCTTTGGCCACCAAGCCAGGCATCAAACTAGGATGAACAAAGCTCTGGATCTATCCTGGCTCTATTGGCAGAACAATCTTTTTTGTTTGTTTATTTGTTTGTTTTGAGACAGGGTTTCCCTGTGTAGCCTTGGCTGTCCTGGACTCACTTTGAAGACCAACCTGGCCTTGAACTCACAGAGATCCCCCTACCTCTGCCTCCCAGAGTGCTAGGATTACAGGCGTGCACCACCTGAATCTTAATATGTAAAAATTAGTAAGCTTTAGTAACAGAAAAGACAACCACATTTGATGTCTTGCTTATTGAGATTCATTGTTTTCACCTTATTATTCTTTAAATGAAAATGTTTTAAGAGAAATAGAACAAGTTTTAATTTAGTAGAGAAAAACCACTTTGCACTTCCTAATGTAATCACAAGGAACTACAGATATCCCATAAATACTGTCAGAATAACAAGTAAGTGAAGATATATAAAGCACATCTTACTGATAACAAGACAAAGAGAAAGAAGTCTACAAAACAGATTGAGCACGTTCAAAATGATTGATTTAAATTCAAACATTAGTAGCCACATCAAGTATTGTTTTATAGTTTTAAAAGAACGTATTGTGTGCTTCGTTGGAATCCCCACAAGGACACGGAGAAGATGTGAATGTATGTGCCACACACACACTCATTGAAGGAAAGCCGGTGTCCCTAATCTCCAGCCACATAGACCCTAGGCCAGTGGGCACAACCATGACAGAGAAACATGCTTTATAGCAATAATGGCCAGATACCATTCCTTTTTTATGGTATGGCCTCAAAATATTAAAGGCAAAAATTTAAAAAGCAGACAAACTTACTTACATATTCTCTCCATGTGTGTTTGTGTCTGTGTGAGAGAGAGAGAGCGGGGGAAGACAAAGAGACACCAAGAGAGAGACACAGAGAGTGAGAATGATAATCAAAATGTAGGTATCACAATTTATGGGTGTAGCTAAGATCACAGTGGAGGCAGGCTGATAGCTGTTAAAGCACATATTTCAAAAGAAGCAAAGATTATTATGTGCCCTCATGGAAGCCACATTTTCCCAGATGTGGGAAAAACAAAAAGAAACTGTCAAACAAACAAATAAAGCACACAATAGGAGAATTTGTGATCATCTCCACAGAGAAAATAACAGCACAGAGCAATAACAGAATGAGCCTGGAAATCAAACAAAATGATTTTCGGTGCCACGTTCAGAGTAAATCACCACTGGGACGGAAGGAAGTGAGTGAGAAAAGGTTTCCAGGAAGAGCAGGAAGACCAGACACCCATCCTCGATGGATGGAGCTTGCCGGGAGTGCTAGGTGAACACCCAGGCCCAGGCATTTGTGCAGGGTGAGAGTAGAGAAATTCTCAGTCCAGAGGTTTGAGAGATGGCTCGGTGGGAAAGAAATGTTTGCTGTAAAAGCATGAAACCCAAGTCTGGCTCCCTGACAAGTACCTGTCACCCTAGGCCTTGTCGACAGAGACACTAAGTTCTTATTAAGAATCACTTACCAGACAGCCTGGCCAACTGCTGAGGTTCGGCTTCATTGAGAGACTCTGTCTCAAAGAAACATGGTGGAAGCAATAAACCAAGAGAGAAGGCTTCTACCTCCGTCCCACATGTGCTCGTTCATGGAGGACACAGAGAGAGAGAAGAGAAAAAATATCCAGTTAGTGAATGAGAGGAAAAACTCCAAATCTGAGAGAGCTTTGGAGGTTATTTTACACCTTCTCACTCAGTGGAATGGAGGCCGTCAGAGAGGTCTCACCAGAGGGCTGACGTGATATTTTAATACCCAGGGTTGTGTTTTCCTTCCAAATTAACATGCTAGTTCCCTTATCTAATCACTGACAGATAAAAGACTGGATTGTGCTATAATTACATTGACTTTATGCCTTACAGGAAATTTTGAATTTAATAATGTAAAACTTCCCATCCAACACGCAAATTAAAATCCACCGCTTCCACCTTTTTCCATGTGACTCAACACATTTTCATTGTTTTCTGACCTTGCTGACTTTAGGCTACTTCTTGTCTGTTTGGTTGGTCAATGTATTTCGTTTGTGTATGGTAAATGGCTTTTTTAAAATTCAAGTGTCTTCTTCCTCACGGGTAGTGTTTTTCCCCCTACATTAAGGATCTGTTCATTTAATAACCTGTCTCTTTAGCAATGTGCTTTATCATATGTAGTGGTCTTTCAGCTTACAGTTGAGAGTCCATCATGAAAGGAAGCCAGGAAAGAAACTCAAGCAAGAATCTGCAGACAGGAGCTGAAGCACAGACCATGGGGGAACATGCTGGCTTTCTCAATCTGACTCACTCACTCACTTTTTTATAAACTCTGGTCCACTGCCTAAGGGTGGCACTGTCCACCGTGAACTGGACCCTCCCATGTCAATCATTAATCAAGAAAATAACCCACACACCACTCTGATGGGGGCATTTTTTCCAAGAAGTTTCCCTCTTCCCAGATGACTCTAGTTTCTGTAACAATGACAAATTCAACTTCTTACTTTTTCCATTTCTTATAACAATAATTGCTTCCCCTGGTTGATTATATTAGATAATAACATCAATATAAAATTAAATAGTAATAAGTAGAATGACCCATCTTGTCTTCAGGTTTATTAAATATTTTAATTTTCTCCATCAGAATATGCAAAGGTAGCTAATATTTCACTGAAAGATTTTTTACGCTGCAAACCCATTCATCATTTTTCCTACTTTTTATTGAGTATGTTTAATGCGAACAAATATTAAATTCTATCAAATGTGTTTCCACATCCAACGGAATAAGTGATTTTCCTCTTAGATTTCTCAGTATACTCTGAATACATTTCCTAATATCAAAGTCTGTTTACATTTATAAAATAACCTCTACTTTAGTTTTTTTTTTTGTTTATTTTCTACTTGATAAATTGTTATTTTACATTGACATTCATCAAAGAAAAAATATATTTTTGTGAAGTGTGTGTGTGAAAGAGAAAGAGAGCAAGTGGAGGGTGAGAATGTCTTATCAGGCAACCTCCAGTGAATTAGACAGCTAAAATGCAACAATTATTTAAATTATATTTATAATTTCTTTCCTGGATAAAAATAAGATTATGAATTTCTTTAGATGATATTCAATTCAGACCGTGTCAGCATCTGAAATATGGATGAAGGCTCTACAGATATATTCAGCTAAGTAAATGACCTCCAACTCAATAATTCACTAATTTAGCAAATGGTTACATCTTGGTGGTAGGAATCAAATCTATGTCTTCACGCTTCCAAGGTAACCACTGAGTGTCCCAGCCCCCAGGCAGAGCAAATGCTCCCTAAGCACTGAGTGATTTCTAGTTAGGCCAGGTGGTAGTAGAGGTAGAATGTGTCCCAGACAAGTCATCACGAGTCCAAGTCGTCGAGATTCTCCTAAGTCAGTGCCACATGGAAATCTCATTTTCTGTAGATTTCTGCGGTGAGCAACAGCATGCTGCTCTTAGCCTGCGGGGAGGGTGTCAATAGTCAACACCCTCAGTCCACAGGCAACACCACCCAGAAATCATGCCTCACTTTACAGAACACTGCAGGACGCCATCCTGCACAGTCGTGTTCTCCCAGACATGTCAAATGTTCGTTTGCATTCTCGTTTGCTATTTGTTAACGTTATAGCTATTTCATGAAAACATATTTTATTAGAAACCCTCTCTGGGTAGGGATTTCATATATATGAACTTTTATATATTATATAACAATACAATTATATAATATGAATTATATGTTACTATATCACTTATAACATAAATAATTTTATAAAGATAATAAATTACAGTTGTATTTGACAAGAAACAAGCAATATTCTTGGGGGGGGGGGGGGTGAGACAGGCTTTTCCTGGGTAGCCCTGGCTGTCCTGGAATTTGTAG
>NW_026592418.1:0-6286 GCF_907164565.1 Psammomys obesus | reverse complement strand
TCTACATCTGCTTTATCTAGAAGACTACCCAAACATATTTTTTTTTTTCTTTTTAATCTAATATCGTAAGTTGTTTAATTAACATATTGATGTACTGCTATCTCTTACGGCCAGCTTTGCTTATAGATGTAACAGATGAAATGGAATAAGGCATATCCTTCAAGAAACCGTTAAGCCTTTTCTGATGCTTTTATATTTATATTTAAGCTTTTTAAAATTATAAGCCATATACAAATAGACACATAAGCTACATCTGGAAAACATTAGTGTTCTCTTGATATGCCATACACAGATTCTATGCACACTACATTGGCTGCATACCATGATAGTCCCCACTCACCACCTTTACAGAAGATTTTGTTAAATTAAAGTGAAAGATTTCAAATGACATTTGTGGTAATTGTTACATCATTAATTAGCTCCATAGCATTCTAGCTGTAACTGCACTTGTTTGGACACAGAAAGTAGACTATTACTAGAATAACGTATGCCCTTGAGGGCCAAGCGTGTTGGCTGGTTTTTAGGTTAACATGTGCTAATCACTTAGATTATGAGTAACCAAACGGCATTGATTATGTCGCAAACTACTTCTCCTCTGCCTGAAGGTTGTGCTTCTTAAAAAACATTTGAATAAGCATCAAAACCATCGTATAAGGAAGATGGAAAAGAGTGACTTCAATGGGTGTTTCTAATGGATTTATAATGCTTTGATGTCAAGATATTTCAAGACAGTTGGCTGGATTTCAAGATACATTTTCTTCACATTAGCAGAGGAACAGAAGAAATTGAGAAAACCAATGCAGCAGTTCAATAGTTTGATGTTATCGAGTCTTATTAAATTGATTTTGAGATTCTCCAGCCGCAGCACAGCCTGCATTTCAAATGTTCAATACTAACAGGTGAGACGAATGTGCAGAGCAGTGTCTTCTAGGGTGAGTGAGAAGAGCAGAAAGCAAGGGGATCGGCAGAAGGAATGAAAAGAGTGCAGGACCGTCAGCAACGGCTGGAACCCGTCTGACATTATTTGGGTTCTATGCTGTTTTGAGCACACGTGTGTGAGGGGAGGCTCCTGTGAATGGGCCTAGGTTACAGTGTAAATGAGTGTTTTGTTGCTGGATGCACTCAGAACTTTTGAAGTTGATAGACAATACGTTGTTAATAAATCCATAAACATTGCATAATGATCTTTCCAGTAGCTTAAGAAAAATTATTACTGAAGAGTTTCTTCTGACAATGGAAAACTTTAGGAAATTTTCAAAGAGGAAAAATAAAGACAACACACAAAGCAATCACCGGAAGTGTCACAACAGAAGCAGAAATCCGGGCGTCTAGAGACTGAAGTCCTCATTGAAGGAGCTTAAATCAAGTTTTGAATTTCGAAGACTTTATTATATCTGTCATGGTTGATAAAATCACAACCAAACTAAGCCTGGAGTGAAACAAAACTACAGTGTAATCCCAGGATTCATAAACATTTGGCTTAACATAGACTCGGGAAAGAGTGAGATTCTCTTGTCCTTCCTAGCCATGGAGCCCTGTGAGGGGAGACTGTTCCCTGTCCTGTGCGGTTCACTCCTTGGGAACACATGTTTTCATGCAAGCAGGAGGGATTTATTTAGAAAAAACTTACATCCAAGAATTCAGCTGTTTTAAAATGATATGGCTTGTGTGTAAAGCTAAAACCTTATAAGTGAAATAAAGCTGTAAGTGAAAATATTTCTTATTGGCAAAAACAGTATTTTTAAATGTCTATGTCACTCAAAACAATCTACAGATTCCTCATGGAAACTCGCGGGTGCTTTCACTGAAGTGTCAGTTCTGAAATTCATGGGGAACCCCGAAGGCTGTCACATGACCCAAGTTAATCTCCAACAAAATAGGTGCACAGCTGGACAGCGCTACCTTACCCTGAAGTGCGCTGCTCTAGTAAGAAAAACATGTTTCTTCCTGCAAACACACACAGAGGCCGATGAAATACAGAGTCTCAGAGTAAGTACAGGACAGAGCCAAACGATTTTCACAAGAGCGTGGTGTGATAGCACACGTCTTTAACTCCAGCACTCCCAGGGTAGAGGCGGGCAGACCCCTGGGAGTTTGAGGCCAACCTGGTCTACCTAGCAAGTCCCAGAACATAACTAGCCAGAAATGCATAGTACAGAGACCCTGTCTCAAAAAGAGTATAAAAAATACACACTGCTGAAAGGACACTCTTCAGTATTATGAAAACTGAACGCATACACGCAGGAGAACAAAATCAGACCTTCATCTTACCATACACAAAAAAAAAAAAATCTGCTTAAACTTGAGGGAAATGCAATTGTAAGATCTCCAACTATAAACATGTTACATAAAAGCACAGAGGCAAAGGTTCTTGACATCAGTCTGAGTAGTAGTGTTTTAGATATTTGCCAAAACGCAAGATAAAGAATGCAAAAATTTTATTGGAAGTGTAAAATGGAAGTAGAATAAGGTAGAAAAGGCCAATTATTAAATACTGGCTTATCGGCTTATTCAAAACACTGTTTGCACGCTCAGTCCCCGCTCGCTGACTCTGTCACATAAAGGCTACTCTCTGGGGAGCGCACTTCTCCCAGGGCAACTCCAGGTCTTGGACACCCATCAAACTATAACTAACCACGCCCAAAGAGTGGTTCTGCTTGAGCTCCTTCAGGTGATGCTTCCTGGGAATAGGCCAGCCCTGGATCAGCCCTCGAACCTTGCCATGCTATGATCGAACTGCCCAAGCTGGAAAAGCCGACAACATAGCGAGTGACAGCCTATAGACGAGGGCCAGGGGCAAAAGAACAATTATGGGGGAATCTACCAGTCTTAGCTTAGATGCTGGCCATGCATGGACTCCTCCATGAGATCTGTCAGGAGGGGAGCTTCCACAGAGGGACAAGGAGTTAAGGCCATAAAGAGACTTTGGATGGGGGTGGGGGAAGGAACCCAGGAGGAGTGATGTGGGAACTCACCATACAAAAGTCCTATCTCAAAATGGTGACTTTAATGAATGCCATCCATGAACTCCTTCACCTAACAGACCCATTTCCATGTCAGGGCTGCTGGATATACATAGAGCCAAGCCAAGTTACTTATACTGGAATAGAAATGACTATCCAAAGCTTGACAACAAAGAAGGGACATGTTAACTGGGCATGTCCTCAGGTCACAGGAAAAACTCAATGTGTGAAAAATATAAAGGGCCACACCAGACTACTTAGGAGAGCAGAGGCTCCCAACGGTAAATAACATCACCTCCAAGGGTATGTTGGCCCGCTACCCAGAAGACAGTTGCAGACTATTATTTTTGGCCCCTGGCTTAAATGAAGGCCACCAATACTTACATCCCTTAGCTTCAAGAAATCAAAGAATTCCTATACGTTTACTATCTTCCTAACAATGGCTCTGACAGGGTCCGTGACCACCAGGGCTGCTGCAAAAGACAAGTTCAGTGTGGCCAGCTCTCTATTCAGGTAAAGAAAAACTTAGCTATTATTCAGGAAAGCATACAGATATTAGGCCAGGTATACCAACCCATTTCAGGATAGATCCATTCAATGTTATGAAGGTGAAGAGTGGGGAATGAAGCAGAATGAGGTGGAAAAGACCAATAATTAGATACTGATTTGTTGATTTATCTAGTGATCTACTTAAAGCACTGCTTGTACTGCCTTTCTGCCAAGCATGACTTCACTTGCTACCTGAAACAGAAGAACCTGCATAAATAGCTGATGACTGCCATGTATGCTTCTGTGAAGTCTTGCTTGCTTGCTTGCCCTCCCACCATGGGGCTTTAGGGTCTCAAGTGAGAATGTAAACTGGACCCCAGACAGAACCCTTTCAGGAGCTGTCCTGGCTTTGGTCCGGAGGTGTCATCTCCTCTCTTCCATTCTCATGGCGTCAGAATGAATATTCCAGAAAGATTCCCACATCAGAACTACAAAGATCTGCACAGCAAGAGTCAAAATGCCAAAGTTAACTCGGAGGATGGGAGGGGTCCTATCAAATCGTACGTTCAATAAAAGATTAAAGGCTAAATACACAAACAATGGCTACCACTCAATTGCAAGAAAGTGATGAATTCATTTTATAAATGGAAAAGGGTGGGACTGGGGAAGATATCTGATTAAGTAAAAAGCTTCACTGGAAAGCATGAGGACAATCCTCAGAACTCCCTTAAAATTGATAGACACCCCTGCACAAGCTTGGAGTCAGAGATGGGCAGGTTTTCAGATCCTGTTGGTCATCCTGTCTAGTCTAAGACCCAGGCTGAGGCACAAGCTCCTGTCTTAAACAAACAAACAAAAAAGTAGATAACATCCAAGCTTGACCTTCAGCCTCCAAACATCCCAGCCTACACATACCCAGACAAGAACATAGACACACATTACACATGAATAAAATAACTTTTGAGATGGGATAGAAGTTAAGCATGCATTCCATTCTTTTCAAAATCTTCTTTTTATTTACTTGTGCTCACATATATGTGCAAATGCCTGCCCGCAGAAGTCAGAAGACAATGTTAAATCCTTTGGAGCTGGCGTTACAGGCAGTTGGGAGCTACCCAAAATGCATGCTGGGAACCAAGCTCAAGCCCTCTGAAAGAGCAGCAACTGTCTTAACCACTGAGCCATTTTTCTGGCTCCAGAATAGACATTGCTTAAAAGAAAAGATAGAAATGTTGAAAAGATATGTAAGAGACGCCTAGTAACATAAATTATTATAAAAATGCAGATTCAAAACACAAGAATATTTATTCTAAAGGACAAATGCTAGGGGAGGGGTGGGGTGATGGGGAGCCTGGCACCTGGTTAGAGCACCCTTGGTACATTATTACATAAAAGAAAATAAAGATTACTCCAAAATTCGGAGTTGACTTACCATGACAGCCAGCATTCTATGTTTGACATATGTCCGACAAAATGAAATTAATATATTTGTAGCATCATTATCAACAATAGACAACTCAACTGTATTAGTATAGAACATTTTTTTTTCTTTCTTAGTTTTTGGAATGGGGAATAGCCCAGATTCAATAACTTCGAAGTGAGATTTCTAAGTAAAACACCTGGCCAGCTGAAAAACACTATCATTTTCTTTCCTGTGGATACAAGCCTCAAGGAGAGTGTTTCAATTAAGGAAAAAAGTTCTCCACTTTTGTCCCAGCTGCTCCTAAGGCAGAAACCATCTCCATACATTTGTACCCAAGAACAGGTCCTCAAAATATACCTTTTAAGGTTTTTTTGTCCAAACTTGAATTTTTAAATGATTTCTTTCAACTTCTAACATTGGAATTATTTCTAAAAAATATAAGCAATGAAAACAACAAGCCTTGTGACGTTCAGACATGAGGAAGGAGGGCTGTAAAGGATTAGGTGTAAGGGGCATGGAAGTCCTTACGCTCACAGAAAAGCACCAGGGAATCCAGGAGTGCTGAGCACACAGGGTTGTCTCTCTGAAAGAGAAAAAAAACAAAACAAAACAAAACAAAACATGTTCAACCCATTTTCCACCCAGAAGGCTGAAAACAAGCGTGGTTAATAGCCTAGTGAGCTCTGCGCCATCTGTATGGCCACCAGGCCGCACCAGCTCCCCGACCCAGGGACTGGTTTATCTTGAGCCTCTTTCCTCAGTTACTCTATAGAACCTATCTTTATGGAAGATGCCACTTGCGCTTTACAAGAGTTTCTGTGTGGTCATGCCTCAAGCTTCATTGTGAACACCGGACTGAGTTGATTCTCACCAGAAAACTTATATTTTTCCAAATTTCTCTGCTTAAACATGCCTACAATGAACCGCCCATTGTCAGACTCTCGAAGTTTGAACCAGCACAGGCCACTGAGTCATGCTGCACTGAACTTGCTCCTTGTCTCTCCTGAATGAACACTCTGCTGGCTGTCTCAGAGACCCCCACAATTAGGAACTAGGAGGTTCAGTGTGTAGGAAGTGTTCAGCTTATTTTAGATGCAGGAGACAGTTCCATGCATTTGCTCTAATCCTGCAAAATAAAGAAGCCCAGTCCTTTGAACTTAGTCATTACAACAAAACACCTCCCATGTCTAGAGGATGAGAGTTTCCCTTTGGCGTCATGTTTGAAAGTTTCCGGCCATGCTTGACTGTGCTCTTTGCCTTGGAGCCCTTGGCTAAGCAGTACGCCATGGCAGGAGGACACAGCAGAGGAAGGAGCAGCAAGCAAACTATAAAGGACCAAAGTGCCCGTGTCCCTCCCAAGATCAACACACACACACACACACACACACACACACACACACACACACACACA
>NW_026592417.1:0-11058 GCF_907164565.1 Psammomys obesus | reverse complement strand
ACACACACACACACACACACACACACACACACACACACACACACACACTTGCAGGACTTCTATTTTCTCTCTAACACACCTCCCCCGCCCCAATAACTGGCCCATAGATCACAACCTGAAAATTGAGAACCAAAATAAATCTTTTATAAGATAATCGTATCATGTTCCGTGAAAACGGCATAAAATTTGTATTACATGTGATAAGAGGTGAAACTGAATGCAATTCTCCCCCAAGCCTTCAAAAGTCCCCCGAGTTCCACAAGAATTAAGTGGGATAGATTTTTCTGCTACATTTGTCATGTGATTGGAAAACTGATTCTAAGTCTACCTGACTTTTTCCAAATCAACACCCCCCCCTTTTAAATGAGGAATTTTAAACTAAGTGAAGAGTAAGGAGAACTCACAGACCCATGAATGAATATATCTTAAATGAGAAACCCAGATAAAATAAATATGTGGAAAGGAATGTTAAAATAGGCACCTGTAGTACTGTGATGCAAGCAAGGGCATGTCTTGATATGTACATTTTGGATATCTATTATAAATAATGTAACTTCATCAAACAAAACAAAGCTCTGAATGCCATTGGAAGTATGTCAGGTCTGAGTATGATCAGCAGACCCCATTGCAAGGGAGATAAACCTTCTCAATTCAGAGTCTTTCAACTACTAAGTATTACTCTCAACAGTTAATTAGATTGCCACTGTTTTCATTTTAAGTTAGAAATTCTGATATGGATTTTGTATCATAGTATAACTAGTTATACTACTTTTACACATCATTAATTATATATATATGTATTGCATATATATGGGTAATGTTTGTAATTCATAACCATTTTCATGTACTATTAAATAATAAGAAAAAGTTAAAGATACAGAGTATTCAGAACACAGCAAATACTAACTATACAATCAATAAATGGCGATAACGATAATTGCTATTTTAAATTCATTTGGTGGGTGCCTTCTCCTCAATTTCCATTCCCATACCAAAACATAAATGATAAATAGTTGCTTTTACTCAATTTTCCTCTACTGTAAACATTATTCTATACATTACTGATCAGGGTGTCATCCTATTTCAACATACCATGAATGAGAATGATTAACAATCCATGAATGTTTCCCTGTGGAGTTTCCTTTCCTTCCATCTACCAGCATCCAATAGCAGGTCTATTTGAACTTCCCTCACAAATCTACTGCTCACTGCATCTCTTGTCTGCTCACAATTTCTTCTACAGAAAATTGAGGGTCATCTAACAGGGAATGTATGAGTCACCAACAAGATATCTGAGGTCATCAGACTAAGAGGGGGAAAGGGTGACTCCAGCCCACCATTCCTGGGCTTTGGTCCATGCATTGCTTAGAGTTTGCATGGCATGTTAAGAAAGTACCCATTGCACAACCATGGAGAAAAGAGAGTCACAGAAAAGGGTCATGGTCCCAATACTAGTTCTAAGGGCTTGTCACTAATTACCTCCTACCAGATCCCATATTTCAAAAGTTGTAAACTTTCCCAAAGGCACCACATGCTGGGAGCCAAGCCTTTAACACACGGGCCTTACTGTGCTCTTCCTTTTCTTTATAAGTAATCTATCTCTGGCCATGCCGTGTGACCACTGGCTTAAGGACTGTACATCAACCAGTACGATTTTTCAACCTCAGCCGTGTGTTCAGGGTTCAGAACTGAGTTAAACATCAATCACTTTAATGAAAAGCCTTTTGATCTTTATTGAGAAAGGAAAGACAATAAAACTAAAACAACAGAACACTTTATCAGTCTTGAGTTCATATACACGGAATAACTGCTGCTCTTCTAGTCTGCTTCTACTGCCGTTCCCCATGGCTTGTCTTTATGAGTCAGATATGGGAACTGATAGGAACAGGGTTAGGATTCACAAAGCCTGCTCCTCTGTCTTTCAGCATAGCTCTAATCTCAACTTTCTTCCCTAAGATGCATGTTGACAAGAAAAAGTTCTAGGAATTTGCCTTGTTTGCTCTTCAATGCTAGTTCACACTTCCTAAGTTGTTGTTGATTATTAATATTTATTATTGATTTAACTTTTCGTTAAACAGTGGTTATTCCTAAACCAAATCACCACATAGAGACTGGGATTTATTTAATTAAGCTAGAGCACAATGCTGGCCAACAATTACTCCATCCTAAACCTCCAAGCCCGCATAGTTTCCTCCATTCAGATTTCCCACATTATACTTGTTTTTAGTCATATCTTAGGTCTGTTTCATCTCTCCTCGTGGTTCAGAGTCCTTGCCTGCAGATCCCTGCTCTCTTATTTCTCCCCCTCGCTTCCTTCTCCCTGCCAGACCAGGACATTCTCCCCCCCCCCCCCATTCTCTCCATTGCACAGCACTGGCAGGTTGTTTTATTGACAATACAGAGAACAAATGGTGGCATGTTTACACAAACTTGAGACAGGTGATGCTTAGAATAAACATCACAATGCAATGTTTGGATTGAAACCAGATAGTGGGGGAGAGAAATCAGCATTTGAATGAACAAGGGTAAATTGTATATATTCCAAAAGAACATTATACCAACACTAAGAAAATAGAATCAGTACAAAAAATTTATTAAATAGCGTTTAGAAGCCTAAACATGGTGGCTCATGCCTGTTTGTTAAAGCACTTGAGAGACTGAGGCAGGAACATTACCATTAATTTGAGGTCACCAGTGGCCAACTCACAGCTAACAGAATGAGTTTTAGGCCAACCATGGGATACAAGGTTAGACCCTTTCTCAGTCTCCCTCCTCTAAACAAACAGGAAAACGTGAAAATAGAACCCATATAAATATAATCCATTCTTTTTCCAAGCAGATAAACAGTAAACACACTTTCACAAGTTTGCAAAAGCAGACTGTAAATTTCTTAGGAATCAATAAGCAGTCATTCCTAAATGAATTACTATTTCATACTTAGTAACAGGACACAATGAAAGCATACTTCTGTGTAATACTATAAATGGTTTGAGCACGGTCTTTAATCTTAGGATTATCGTGAACAATGAATGCCTCTTGCCTTTCAAAAGAAAAGAAAAAAAAAAACCGAGATTCTTCTCTTGCGTGATCTGTTTCTCTTGATCATTTCTGGGCACATATCTTCTTTGAGCACATTTCTCATAAACCAGGAATGATTATATTGAAGTGACAAGATTGTCACAAAATAACATCTCAATAGAAGATTGAAATGTGGCCGTTCCCCCCTTGCTCTGGAAGCCAGGTTCTCATAGTAGGACGACGTGAGATGAAACTGGTTCTTTAGACAGCATAATCTGGATGAACGCAAATAAATAACCCAGCAGAGAGAGGCGATTGTATAAATAACATAAATCAGCCAAGTTCCCAAGGACCATTTTTCCTGCAGAGGCTTTGCATTTTTAAGCTTAGGGGAAAGAAAGCGTTATAAATTTAGGTAGAGGAGAAAGGAAATGTGAGCTAGCAAAACTATCATCTACAGTTTATATAAAATGCCTCCAATCTAAGAATCAAGATTATTAATCCAAACCTAAGCCGTATTATCAATAATTCGCAATTAATAAACATTATGTGGTAACTGACAGCTAGTGTATTACATGAATAGTGAAGGAACTCTAGCCAGCCCGAGCATGGCAGAAGACATGACTCTGGCAGACCTTGCCCTTCTCCCTACCCCCATCCCGACCCCCACCCCCGTTTCCTCAGCCTTGTAAAAACCATTATATTACATTCCTAAAGCTAGCCCCAGAAATCTATTCCCTTTGTTGGCCACTCCCTCCTCCTCTGAGGCTGACTACCCAGGACCAGCTATCAAAGTGTTGAGGTTGAGCAATCAAAAGCTCCCTTTGGCTCCCCTAATTAACGTGCCCAATTAAAATCAAACACCTCACCCTAACATGGGGGTTTCCCCTTTTACTTTATATGAGCTGCCATTTGCCTGTGGGCCACCACTGGGTCCTCTCTCTCCAGAGGCAGTCCTTTTTCCCCTAGCACAAACACCCCTTTCCCCTCTCCCTTGTTCCCTTCCCCTTCTCCCTCCTCCTCTACCTCCTGTCTTTGTCTCTTATTCCCTGCCCTCAGTCCCTCTGAGGTAAATAAATCTCCTTTGTGCTGAGAACTTGGTCTCTGGTTGGTTGTCTTGAGCGGACTCAAGTTTCCCTACAAGTAGTGTTACAAATTTTATTTTGAAATAAAACTTATGTTAAATTTTCCTCTTGTTTTCTAGTAACATAAATAATAGCTACATCTCCATCGAACCTGTCCCTGATGCTGTTTGAAGGCCCGCAAGACAAGTTCAGGGTGTCATCACAGATACACGATGTCACGATAAAACTGCAGGGTTGAAACTCTGGGTTGGTGATGTGACTTGTAGTGCTTACAACCAGAGGCAGCAGTGATCCTGATCCATGACGCCCTACCGACAGGTGATGCTTGGAGACGCATCATCAAAGAATCACTACGCCAACGGTGGATCGTGCCAGGGCACAATATGCGTGTTCATCTCCTGGATGACACACTGCCAGTTCACCAGGTCCGGAGGAATCCAAAACTGGATTTTGAAAGCCTCGCCTCGTTCCTATTCCAGAATAAAATCCAATTCCTTCCTTATCATCTTTAGACTTCGATGAGTATCTTTCTGTGATAGCTACAATCTCTGCCAGCCCAAACTCATAAATAACACATTTGGCTTGTATCGAGGATGTTCACATGAAACACGGCTCACTTTGGAAGAAATAACCCTGCAGTAGAAGAAGATGGGCGAGATGGCGTGCGAACATGGTCTGAGGGTTTCCTAAGCAGGATCTATGCATGCAAGTTCAGAACTACCATGGGAAAGAGATGGCAGACCGAAGAGATTCACTTCAAGGTGAGTTAGGAAAACTGCTCTGCTAGGGCCTGATGCCCATAAACTCAACCTTACTTTTCTGAGACAGAAATGCAGACTAGCACAGAACAAGCGAGTCAATGTGAGTAACTGTGTGTGTTCCGATGTTAGCTGTATAACGGTTGTGAGTTCCACTTCAGGTTCACAGATGCCATCCTGTCCCAAGACAGCGAGTGAGTATGACCAGGTCAGGCAAACTCCACATGCTCTGACTCACGTGGGTCCATCAGTCTAGAGGAGAAGGTCTGGGCCAAGGTCTGGATAAGGTGTGTCTGCCCTCCTGGCAATCCAACCACACACAGTCTGCTCTACAGATCCGTGGATTGGGACTCCAGGTGTGTGTGGGGGGGGGGGATGCACACACACATTATCTGTATGAGTACACACAAGTGCATGTGTGTGCACAGATCAGATGTCTACGTCAGGTAACTTTCTCTATTGATTGTAACAGGCTCTCTAACTGAACCTAGGACCCATAAATTTGACACGGCTGACTAGGCCATGAGCTCCAAGCATCCAGGCATCTCCCTCTCTTCAGTGTTGGGTCTACACATCTTCACCACAGTGTCTGGATTCATGCCAGGGACTCACACTCAGGTCGTTACACTTGCACGTAAGCACTTCACTGAACGACTCGTCTCCTTCATCTCTTTTGGTTTTGATTTTCCTTTATTTGCACTTTCTGGTAGTAGCCCTGGGGCCAAACTCAGGGTCTTGAACATCATAGGTAGCTCTCTACCAATGCGCTACTCTTCAGCCTTCCTGAAAGAACCAGACTTTCGTAACCCCAACAGAAATATTTTTATTAGCCAGGGAAGGCCTTGAAAGTGGTGAAGAAATACTGTCTGTGTAGTATTCTAGGAGTAAGAAATTTATTAGACCCTGAGACGTTTAATAGATCAGCTTTAACTGCCTTTCTCAAGTGACCTGTCAGGCAATAACCCTTGAGGAGTCAGAAAAGATTTGGTTGTCCCAGCCTACAGTCTGAAGAGCTGCGAGACACAGCTCCTCTCACATGACTTCTCTCCTACTTTTTCGCTAAAATTGGAAAATAGCTTGCTCTTTTCAACTTTAATTCAACTTTAATTAACGCATACTTTTATTTTCGAAATCTAGAGCCCCAGGCGAGGGGGACAAGTCCCCAGACTCACTGGCCATATTTACACCCTCAATTTTTGATGTGGTGACCTTGAGATCACGTAAAAGCACAGTTTCAATTTGCGACATGAATCGGTCAGAATGAGGCAGAAGTTAGAGTAATCTGGACTCAAGTTGTCTATCATACAGCAGCACCAGATTTAATGATTCTGAAGTCAAGAAATAACTAGAGAAGACACAGAAATTACGATCATCTCGCTCTTACCAAGCATGTGAACACCTCTTGATATTTAAACCGTGGCTCGTGTTTCAGCAGGATGGTCTGAACACCAGCTAGCATGAATCTAGGTCTTTTACTCAGTTGTTCTTGTCTTGTCTCAATCCTTCTGTCAATATTCCTGATACCTTCTTAACATCACTGCTTTGTTTTCCAAATTCACCACACTCTTCATTATTTGGATAATAATTAGATTGTAATAATGATAATTAAGAAAGATAAGTTTATTTATTTATGTACTTACTTCTTTATCGTACTTTTTTTAAGAATTTTCTTGAATTAGTTTACTGATGCAAGGAAAACATCCCTAAATCACACAGCTTCCTACACTCCAGAGGTTGGACCAACTGATGGAGTCAACATTTTTGTACTATGCTCTCTCTCTCCCTCCCCTCTCTCTTTCTCGCTCTCCATCTCTCTGCTCGTCCCTGTCTCTGTCTCTCTGTCTCTCTGTCTCTGTCTCTCTATATGTTTACTTTTTTGTCTATTGTGTAAAAAGTAGGATGAGCCTGTATTCCCTGTTACTCTGACAAAGCATGAAGAAATACAAACCAACTTGAGCTGTGGGTCACGGTTTGCTGACTTTTAGTTTATGGACATGATGTTGAAAACAGGTAAGTTACACCCATTGAGTCTCACCAACACGCGTGCCTAAATATGAGTTGACCAAGGACAATAACAATAGATATGCCAAAGTAAACCAGACAGAGGTCAGGAGCAACCGTAGGCCTCAACGCCACACAAAGAACTACAGGTAACTAAGGAATGCTGAGAGCAGAAAAAATTAGTCTTCCCCAGGAAAGAGCCCTCCAGTTGGTCATCCAACACCAAATGTTTTTTAGGAATATATGTGTATGTGTGTGTGGTGGTTTGAACAGGCATGGCCCTCATAGACTTGTGGGTTTCAATGCTTGGCGCCTAGGGAAGGGCACTCTTAGAGGGGTGTGGCCTTGTTGGAGTAGGTGCCGCCATATTGGAGGAAGTATGTCACTGTAGGGGCAGGCGTTGAGGTCTCCTATGCTCAAGCTGCACCCTTTGGGGCACACAGTCTCCCCGCTTTCCCCTTCTCCAGCATCGTGTCTTGGTAAGAGCTGCCATGCTTCCCAACATGATGATAAACCTCTGAAACTGTAAGCTGGGTCCCTACAAACTGTTTTCCTTTATAAGAGTTGCATGGTATCTCTTCACAGCAACAAAACCCTAACACAATATATGCATATGTATACATACATATAACAACAATTAATGGAAGAAGAAGCCATGAATTTGAAAGGGACCAAGGAATAGTAGATTAAAAAGTTCGAAGGAAGGGAAAAGGAAGGAGGAAGTGACATAATTACATTATATTAAAAATAAAAAAGTAAATAAAAAAGTAAATGCTGTCTTTGCTCTATGTGATGAATCTTAAGAGTTGGGCATTACATGGCCTAAAATGTTTTTAAGCCAGATATCATGAACCTATGGCCATTGGCCAGCACTTTATGATAATTTGATGAATGAAATTTTATTCATACACAGAGTTTATGCCGAGTCACTGGCATTTTATATTTGTGCAGCAGTTGCCAAATTGGATGGTTGTGGAAACGACCATATGGTAGAGAAACACTAAAACACTCATTACCCGGCTTCTTGCTGAGGCTGTAACGTACTTTGTGGCCTGTAGTGATTCCTAGAATCCAACAAGGCAGTTTAGACGAATCGGTATGTAGTTACCGCGAATGCACATGTGTCCCAGCCCTTGGGAGGCTGATGTGGGACAGCCGTGAGTTCCTGTCAGCCTCAGCTACACGTCAAGACCCTGTTTCACAAGCACAAAGCCAAATTGAAACATGACGAGCAGACATGCCTAGGGCAGCCCGGTCATCAAAACCCCCACAGAAACTACAGCAACCCCACTGAGAAGAAGCACCAAACCTCTGAAGAGGCATCGTGGCCATTTACTAGAGCTTCATCAGGACTGCTCTAAAATCCCCTCTTTCACTTCCCAACAGGTGGCTTCTTAAGTCCCCACCCCATAAATCAGCCCAGAGTAAACTGTTGGGAAGGCAGCTCTGAAGCGCATTGACAGCTTTGACTCTCCTGGCCTCCTTCCTGAGTGAGCACATAATGAAACTCCACCTATGGGCAAAATGACAGTGCGTAAAACTGACTTCTAGACCCAGAGGCCCCGTGGACAACTTCAGAACCTTCTAATAAAGCTCACTGAGAAGTGACCTAGGGATGGAGGCCGCTCTGGTTTCTTAGCCTGTGTGTGTCATGCAGCAAGATAACGACTCTACTCACAGAACACTGCACAAAGTTCATTTGCTTTGCAGAAGGATGCCTCCAGGTAGGCTGGGAACATTTTCTTATTAACATAATGGTGAGAAATAGGGCTGTACTCAAATGTGTAAAGATGCGATTGGGAAGACTTTTTGGCTGTGTTCAAGTTACCAAAGTTAAAAGTAATTATTATGGAAATTGAGTTACCTGTGTGCCAACACATTAACAATAGATTTTTTTTTCCTAAGTATTCCTCTGGAACACTGCTAAGCAGAAGCCAGAGACGTTATCTACACCCCAACAACGCCGCCATGTGAAGACGGGCCACGCTTGATAGTTATCTCTGGATTACCTCAGCAACAAATTCCACAGCTGTGCCAAATTTCACACAATCGTTCATTTTCTAGGCCTTCCTAATTCTGAAAGTAATTGATTTTTTTTTTTTTAATTTTCGTTCGTCCTTAATGCCGTCGTTGCTGATAGCACAGGGATCAGCAATTAAACACGTGTGCTGTGCAAATTCACATTGATCCGCCGTAAAAGTTTCCAAAAGGATACAGGGGTTATTTTCATCGGTCCCATCCAAACTAATGGAGAGGCCATCACTAACTCCCCGTTGCCAGGCAGCAGTTGCTCTTGACCATTCTCTTCTCTCATCTGGCATGCCAGACACTGGCGTGCCGTGGGTGCCATCTGTTTAGAGCACAGATATATCTAGATGAGTGAGAATTCTGTTAAAAGGCACCCTAAAATGACATTTTCTGTTAAAAGAATCAAACCTTGAATAGGATGGACTATATAAGTGAGAGTTTAAAATGGGCTGCCTGGGGATGATTTAACAACCTGCTACGAGAAAGTTCATTTAAAAAGTTAACTCTGTCCTGATGCGATCTGATAGACTAAGATCAGAAGGAAGGAGAGGAGGACCTCCCCTATCAGTGAACTTGGGGAGGGGCTTGCGTGAAGAAGGGGGTGGGAGGGTGGGATCGGTAGGGGATGAGGGAGGGGCTTATGGGGTATAAAAGTGAATAAAGTGTAATTAAAAAAAAAAAGCAAGATAAAAAGTTAACTCTGGAAAAAAAATTAGTTCTTAATAGGGCTTGATCAGATGCTTTGTGAAGAGTATAAATATGTGTATATAATTGACAACTCTTTTGTTTGGTTGTTTTTGTTGCTGTTTGTTTGTTTGTTTGTTTGTTTTTAAGACAGAGTTTCTGTGTGTAGCCCAGGCTGTCTTGAAATTCACTCTGTAGGCCAGGCTGGCCTCAGACTCACAGATCGCCTGCCTCTGCCTCCTGAGTTCTGGGATAAAGGTGTGTGCCACCACCACCCAACTAAATATCCGGATCTTTTTTTTTTAATAACTTTTTATTGATTGCTTGTGAGGTTCATATCATGCACCCCAGTCCGGCTCATCTCCCTATCCCCTCATAGCTGCCCTTCACCCTTGCAAACCTCCAAACAAACAAGCAAACAACAAAGCGTAGAAAACATCTCATAGTGGAAGCTGCGTGTCACCGTGTGCCCCTCTGTCCACACATCTTCCTTTGCAAATGTTCTAGTTTGAGATCTCGGCTTTTGTAACACCATCAATGCGGGATCCTCACGGGGACTCCTGGTTATTGTGTTGTTGCCCTGTGTCATGGAGATCCTGAAGCTTTGAATCAGCAGGACTGATCCTTTCACAGACCTCAATTGTTTGTAGATGATAGAGATTTTGGAGCGGGCCAACTCGGTGCCCTGGATCTGGGCTGGGTGGTAGCTGAGCTGGTCTCCCTCACACCCAGCTCTCCCTTATCTGAACCACCAGGGCGAGCTCTCCAACACTGCTCCAGCTAGGCCACCCAGAGCAGGGTCATATCTCCTGCTCTCCTGTCCTCAGGGCCAACTCACCCATGCCTCCAGGGCCAGCTCTACAGTGATGCCCAGATGAGGTGTAGGGCTGGCTCTCCCAAGTGCCTTGGCTGGTGAGGGGCAGGGACAGCTCTCCTGCTCTCATGCCCTCAGAGCCAGCTTTCCTGACTGCCACAGGTGGTGAGGGCCAAGGAGGGAAAGGCATCAATCCCACACCCGTGCCACCTCATGGCAGATGGGTGGCATGACCAGCTTTCCTGCTCTGGCCCACAGACTGGCTCAGCTGCACCACCACCACCAGGGTCAGCTCTGTTGTGCTGCCCAGGAGAGGTTCAGGGCCTGCTCTCCCGAGTGCTGCAGCCGATGAGAGATGGAGTCAGCTCTCCAGAGTTCAGCAGCCAGTGAGGGGGAGGACCAGTTCTGCACATCCCCTGGACATCCACGTGGTCCCTGGCAGCTGCCTTGACCAGGGATGTCCCCATGTTCTGTGTGGCCACAGACTCAGACACAGCCTTCAGCAACAACTCAACCTAGGATTTCACAATGGTCCCAGACAACAGGGCAGGCCACTCACAACAGCCCGCTCCTCTGCACCCTTGAGTCTCCAGTTCCGTCTCTCTTCCATCTCTCTTCAGAATGCTCAAGCTGCTCCACTTCTCTTTCTCTCTCATCTGTCCACCACATA
>NW_026592416.1:0-1068 GCF_907164565.1 Psammomys obesus | reverse complement strand
TCTAATAACTGGATAAGTATACCTTTAAGGTCATTTTCCTATGTTTCCGTTGAGTTGGTGTATCCATTGATTTTGGAGGTTGCTGGTTAAGCCATGATTTCCTGAATTTTGTTGGGTGTGTTCTTTTGCCGACTTCTGGCCATTTGCTTATCCATTATTTTCACTGTTTGTTTTTGGGTTCTGCAGTTCAGATTGGGACCATCTTTCTCTGGCGTCTGGAGAATTCTTCAGGGAGATGAGAGCGGTCCAATGGTTTCAGCGTGTGTGTTGGTGTTTCAACTGAACCTGTGGGAGGAAAGTCCATAAGCGCAGAACGACAAAGACGAGCAAGTGTGTATGCATGTGTGTGTGTGGGTGTGTGTGGGTGTGTGTGGGTGTGTGTGTGTGTGTGTGTGTGAGAGAGAGAGAGAGAGAGAGAGAGAGTTTGCCTTGAGGGAGAGAGAATGTAGAGACCTTCAGTGTGAGGGAGGGGGGCCTTGCGGTCACCGAAGGGGTCACGGGCACTGAAGATATAGCAAGCACTGGTGATGGTTGCATACACAAATTCCCTGAGTACGTCAGTGGCCTACAGGCTACTGGTATTTGTCTCTAACTGAGCTCCAGGAGTTATTTGTCTAAACTAACTGGTAGTTTCACAGAGCCAGGGTTTCCTTGCCCCAAGAAGCCCTCTGTTTCCCACAGTGGATGTGTGGGTGGGAGGTTTCTGATGTCTGGCTGCTAGCTTAGAAGCATCCTGGATCTGGGGCTCTGTAGGCACTTGGGGGCTCACTCACTCTCTATCAGGTCAAATCGAAATGCACAAGGGTTCCTCCTGTTCTCTACTGGCAGGTTTGGACCTGTTGAGCCAAATGTGCGCTCAGACAGCTCAGTGGTGTTGTAGCCACTGTACCCGGGAGTCCAGCTGTGACTGCAGAACTGGGGTGTTTAGGTGCCTGATGGGAAGTCCTGTGGAGCCACTACCGTGGCTCACCGTTTGGTGCACCTGAGTGGTTTTGCAGGTCCACCAGACTTTGGTGGCTGAACAGCCTGCTGTCCGCCACTGAGGGACTGAGCGGCTCATACAGTCAG
>NW_026592415.1:0-6611 GCF_907164565.1 Psammomys obesus | reverse complement strand
GAAAGAAAGAAAGAAAGAAAGAAAGAAAGAAAGAAAGAAAGAAAGAAAATAAAGCACTAAGTGTCAGAGAGTATTCTACAACGGAGAAACAAGCTTTTTTGATGAATGCTGAAGAGAAATTGCTTACAATGGGAGAGTGGCATGGGAGGAAATGAGGGAGGGAGGGTGGGATTTAGAGGGAATGAGGGAAGGGGCTACAGCTGGGATACAAAGTGAATAAACTGTAATTAATATAAAAAAATAAAAAAATTAATAAAAAATAGTATGACCAAAAAAAGATACAGTTTATGCCTGAAAGCCCAATGAAAAATGCTTCCAGAAGACTTAATATCATCAACATCATTTAGAGAATTACTTTTCTCAAAAAAATGTTTAATGCCATTAACTTACCCATCTTATACCCATTTTGTCTTCTACTGGTAAATGCTTTCTCATTTATTTTTTTTTTAGTTTAATGATTATTATTTATTAAAATTTATTCTCTTTTTATTCTAGCTGTGGCACCCTCCCTTGTCCCTTCCCAATCCTTCCCTCCAACCCTCTTCTTTATACCCATCCCCTAGTCCATTGACAGGGGAGGACCTTCTTCCCTTCCATCTGACCCTAGCCTATCAGGTCTCATCAGGACTGGCTGCATTGTCTTCCTCTGTGGCCTGGCAAGACTGCAACCCCATCAGTGGGAGGTGATCAAAGAACCAGCCACTGATATCATGTCAGAGACAGTCCCTGTTCCCCTTAGTAGGGTAGCCACTTGGATACTGAGATGTCATGGGCTACATCTGAGTAGGGGTTCTAGGTTATATCCATGAATGGTCCTTGGTTGCGGTATCATTCTCGGCAGGGACCCCAGGATTCAGGTTTTGTTTTCTTTTGTTTTGTTTTTTGGCTTTGTTGGTCTCCTTTTGGAGTTCATGTCCGTAAGTATTTAGGCAACCGCTTCTGAACATGCATGACTGTGGTAGCATAGTGAGACCAGGTGCTTAAATACTTACAGTGTCCCCTCCAGGTCTTTCTATCTCCCCTTTCTTTCAGAAAATTCCATGTATTCTGCCCAAAGTATGGTTATGAGTCTCAGCCTCTGCTTCAATTTCTCGATCAGTAGAACAGTAGAGTCTTTTAGAGGTCCTCTGTGTAGGTTACTGTCCTGTTCCCTGTTTTCTCCCTCTTCTGATGTCCCTCCCTTTTGCCCTTTTGAATGAGGACTGAGCATCTTCCCTAGAGTCTTCCTTCTTGCTTAGCTCCTTTAGGTGTACAGATTTTAGTATGTTTATCCTATATTATATGTCTAATACCCACTAATGAGTGAGTGTATACCATGTGTGTCTTTCTGCTTCTGAGTTACTTCATTCAGGATGATCTTTTCTAGTTCCCACCATTTGCCTGCAAATTTCATGATTTCCTTGTTTTTAATACCTGAGTAGTATTCCACTTTGTAAATGCACCACAATTTTAAAGTCAACTTTTATAATAGTATTGATAACAGCCTTGGGCATGTCACAAGGAAAGAGTGACCCTGTTGTACAACTATTGCATATGACTACTAAAATAAATCTTATTTCAACATTCAGTTCCTCTACATGAGGCCTATTTCTAAGTTAAAATAAGTCACTTAAAATCTGTAATAGTCCTTTCATCCTGGTTGTATTTATTATTTTCATGTTAATACAAAATAAAAATAAAATTCATTTTATTAATAGTTTCTAAATTCTTCAATATATTTTGCATGCCAAAATGGTTAATATTTAAAATTACTACCAAAAATACAAAAGTGAAGAAAACTTGCATATAGGACACATGATTTTACTCTTCAGTTCACAAGAACATTGAGTGAAGTGCAAGAGAACAAGGTGGTAGAATGCTTGTGTAGGATGCAGGAAGCCAGCCTCACATAAATTAGATGTGGTAGCACTTTTGTAATTTTAGCATTTCAAAGTTGTAGGTAGAAGGATCAGAACTTTAAAGTCATAATGAGTTGGAGGACAGCCCCACTGTCATTTTCTTTTTCTGATAACCTTTCACTTGATATTAATTTAAAGATGACTAGTTTTAAAGCACCATATGCAAGAAAACCATATAAGCAAATATGTGTGAAAGCAGACACATGTTATTAGGTTGAATTATAAGAAAAAGTGCTAACTAAATTAGTAAAACAAATTTAAGCTGAGCTATTAATTTAACAACTATAAAGACATGATTGTGCCTTTCCAATGTATGACCTTCAAACCTATTAATCTGCAACATTGGCTCCAGTTTGGAGAATGGTTACTAAACCTTGAGGCATTACACTCTTTGTGTAACACACAGAAAATAAAATAAATCTTTCCAATGTGTGTGTACGTGTATAAGGCTATTTTATACAAAAGCAGCTCACTGAAAGTTTATGACTTTTCTTTCATTAGTGACAGTGCAGCATGCATTCACTTCAAAATAGGTGGATAGGGAATGTGGAATGGACAGTAGGACTAGGAGTAGAGGAGGGTTGAATTAATTAATAAAAAATTCAATAAATATATAACAAGATGATTACAATGGTTGACTTGAAACATGTTGTCATTGATGTCAGCCCAACTTGAAGACATATACCTCTTTAGGAAGGAACAGCTTTTAGATAAAATATGGGTATGTGAGGAGGGAGAAAATTTGGGATGAATATAACCAGGAAGCAGCATCTTCTAAAGGAAGCTTTGAATTTGTTCTATGGCAACTTTGTATTTTATTCTCTGGTTACTTTATAGCCCCCCCAACTTTTGTCTGTTATATAAAATATATATATATATATATATAATGTACTACTTTCCTCCTTTATTAAAAATTATCAAACATAAATTGAAATGAAAATAAAGTGAAAAGTGTGCATTGAAATATAATAACTGATTCAAATTCTTCCCCTGTTGACTTCAGAGTGGAAGGGAGTCTGAAAGAGTGAAGTGGTTGATAGCGCTTCAGTCACTTGTGTAGGTTAAACATAGTTTAAGACACCATCCAGGTAAGAGAATTTATGGATTTCATTAACATAATATCTACAAAGTCTTTATAATACTTTACACAAAAATGAAAACAGACCAAGGAAATTCCTTGGGCCACAAAACAGTTTATAGGTTATTTGACTGCAAAGTATTTTAAAAACTTGCCAAGATTAAATGTGAGTTTTAAACTTTTCTTTTAATTAAAAAGATGAATGTTCAGAAATTTGTCCTACTTTTTTCTGTCATCAATCTATTTCCTACTAGTTATTTAATCAATAAATAAAGATGTTGACTATTCAGTGCAGAGATTATACTTTTAATCTTAACGTTGAAAATATATGAAGACATAAGAGGGAGGGGCTACAGTTGGGATAAAAAGTGAATAAATTATAATAAATAATAAGTAAATAAATACATTTAAAAAGAAAATATATGGTTTTTTTTAAATTAAGTGATTTTAAAATGAAGGTAGCATTTTCAAATCAGTGCTCTTGGAAACATCTCTATAGCAATGATTTGACTGACAAAAATTATGAGTGTCATGTCCTACTATGTACATGTCTCCTGTAAAAATGTTAAATGTTTAGAAACAAATTTCTTGAATTCTAATTTCTTGAATTTTGACAAAGATGCCAAAACCATACAATGGAAAAAAGATAGCATCTTCAACAAATGGTGCTGGTCCAACTGGATGTCTACATGTAGAAAAATGAAAATATATCCAGACTTATCACCCTGAACAAAACTGAAGTCCAAGTGGATCAAAGACCTCAACATAAAACCAAACACATTAAATCGGCTAGAAAAAAAGTGGGGAATACCCTAGAACTCATTGGTACAGGAGAAAACTTCCTGAACAGAACACCAACAGCACAGGCTCTAAGAGCAACAATCAATAAATGGGACCTCATGAAATTGAAAAGCTTCTGTAAAGCAAAGGACACCGTCATCAAAACAAAGCGACTGCCTACAGATTGGGAAAGAATCATCACCAACCCTTTATCTGACAGAGGACTCATATCCAATATATATAAAGAACTAAACAAGCTGAAAAGCAATAAACCAAGTAATCCAATTAAAAAATGGGGAACAGAGCTAAAGAGAGAATTCTCTGTAGAGGAATATCGAATGGCAGAGAAGCACTTAAAGAAATGCTCATCCTCATTAGCCGTTAGGAAAATGCAAATCAAAACAACCCTGAGATTTCACCTTACCCCCATCAGAATGGCCAAGATCAAAAACTCAAGGGACAACACATGCTGGAGAGGTTGTGGAGAAAGGGGAACCCTTCTCCACTGCTGGTGGGAATGTAAACTGGTACAACCACTCTAGAAATCAATCTGGCGCTTTCTCAGACAACTAGGAATAGCGCTTCCTCAAGATCCAGCCATACGACTCCTAGGCATATACCCAAAAGAGGCACAAGTACACAAAAAGGACATTTGCTCAACCATGTTTGTAGCAGCTTTATTTGTAATAGCCAGAAGCTGGAAAACAGCCCAGATGCCCCTCAACTGAAGAATGGATGCAGAAACTGTGGTACATCTATACAATGTAGTATTACTCAGCACTGAAAAATAATGAAATAATGAAATTTGCAGGTAAATGGTGGGACCTGGAAAGGATCATCCTGAGTGAGTTGTCCCAGAAGCAAAAAGACATGCATGGTATATACTCACTCATATAAACATACAATATAGAATAAACCCACTAAAATCTGTACATATAAACAAACTAAGCAAAAGAGAGGACCCTAACTAAAATGTTCAATCCCCATCCTGAAAGGCAAAGAGGATGGACATTAGAAGAAAAAGAAAATAGGAACCAACCTCGGAACCTGCTACAAAGGGCCTCTGAAAGCCAGAAGAAAACAGGAAACAACCTTGAAACCTGCCACAGAGGGCCTCTGAAAGCTTCTGCAGTATAGACCGTCAAAGCAGATGCTGAGCCTGATGGCCAACTGATGGGCAGAGTGAATGGAATTCTATGTAAGAAGTGGGAAATAGTAAGAGCTGGAGGGAATGGGAACTCCACAAGGAGAGCAACAGAACAAGATAATTTGAACACAGGGAACTTCCCGGAAAATCATACTCCAACCAAGGACTATTCGTGGAGATGACCTGGAACCCCTGCACAGGTGTAGCCCATGGCAGTTCAGTGTCCATGTGGGTTGCATAGTAATGGGAAGAGAGACTGCCTCTGACATAATCTGATTGGCCTGCTTGTTGATCACTTCTCCCTGAGGGGGGAGCAGCCTTACCAGGCCACAGTAGAGGACAATGCAGCCACTTTTGATGAGAACTGATAGACTAAGATCAGAAAGGAGAGGAGAACCTCCCCTATCAGTGGACTTGGGGAGTGGCATGCATGCAGAAATTGGAGGGAGGGTGGGATCGGGAGGGGAGGAGGGAAGGCCTTATGGGGGGATACAAAATTAATAAAGTGTAATTAATAAAAAGGTTTAAAAAAAAGAAAAAAAATGTATGTATAATATGACATTGTGAATTTATATTTCATAAGTAGTAAAAATAATATGTTAAACATGTAGTCTCAAAAGGTATTGACAGCAAGAAATATTTATCTGTCCCATAAGATCCTGTTATATAAATTCTGACATACAAAATATGAAAGCATATTGAGAAGGTTAAGAATCTGACTTTATAAAGGATATAGAAGAGTGAGAGGATCATGGGATGGTATAAAAAAATAAGATAATACTCTTCTTGACAGATAGACAGATGTAAAAATGAAGAATAATATCTCTCATTTCAAACACTTTTAAAGTTAATACACTACAAAATAGACATTTCTTCCTCCCTTAACATTGATTTGATCCTACCTGTCTGCTTCCTACCTTCCTTAAATCTCAACCAACTTTTCCCTTCCCTTTCATTTCAAAACTTTCTTTCTTAGCGGAAATTTTATCTCTCAAACTTAGAATATTTTATAGGGCTTTGTATAACACTTGGCAGAATCACTGGTCAAAGACAGTTTTAGGCCAAGATTTAAGAAACAATGGAAACTTCAACCTTTATTATTTTATAATCTTATTGCTGTGGTATAAATTTTCCAACCTTTGCTATTGGAGAGATAAACAAGATGGAGGAGCTATGGAAGAAAAGGTACCACATGGAAGAAAGAGTCATTTAAGACCAAAATTAATGTAGAACAGTTTATAGTTGAGGATATCAGATTGTGTGTGTGTTAATCTGTATGTATTGTTCCTAGTAAATGCAGAGAATTAAAAAGATGTTCCCATTCATTAAACTTCTATGTTTCCTCGAAAGTAGGGAACTCAATCAGCAACTGGAGTTTAAAAGAACCTTGAAATAGTCAACTACTCTATGCGGCTCAGCAAGACAGACCAAATGGCATAAAATGTAAAGCTATTCATTTAGAAGTCAGATGTACTGTTGAAGGTCAAGAGAATGTGTGAAATCATCTATGATAATAATGTAAAATGACATGAGGAGCATCTCTAGGCAGAAGTTTGCATACTCGTATTTGAAACATCTTAGGAAAGAATATAGGCCAGCAAAGGAGACAAAAAGAAACTCTAGAAGAGTAGCAAAAAGAGAAAAAAAAAAAACAAAGAGGGAAAGAAAGAAAGAAAGAAAGAAAGAAAGAAAGAAAGAAAGAAAGAAA
>NW_026592414.1:0-1743 GCF_907164565.1 Psammomys obesus | reverse complement strand
TTTGAAATCGGAGCTTCTTTGTTATGGTAATGTTAAAGCAAGTGGCATAACGATGGTAAAGAGTGATGGTATCCCTTACAAAACACACTTGCATTCTGAGCTAGCCATGAGGTCATACAGCCTGTAATGAACCTGCACACTGTTTTCAGTGTTTTTCTGTGCATATCTCTTCCTACAAATGTTTGTAAAATGTCACATACACATATAGCATCCTTACTATTACTATAAGGGTTTTGGGGAGAAGAGTAAGGATGCTATATGTGTATGTGACATTTTACAAACATTTGTAGGAAGAGATATGCACAGAAAAACACTGAAAACAGTGTGCAGGTTCATTACAGGCTGTATGACCTCATGGCTAGCTCAGAATGCAAGTGTGTTTTGTAAGGGATACCATCACTCTTTACCATCGTTATGCCACTTGCTTTAACATTACCATAACAAAGAAGCTCCGATTTCAAATCCCTGGCCTGATTACTAACTGAATAATAGCTGTTCCATCACACTTCAGTGAAAGTCATCTCTGAGGCCAGGGCTCCTCTGCTCCAATGATCTCCCCATGTGTCCTGGAGGATCCATGCTATTGTTACTATGATTATGTATGTGTCCACAGTGCATCTGTTAAACTTTCTTCTGTTTTATTATAGTGTTGTACTTGATGTCTAGGGTTTAAGATGAGATAAAATACCAAGTAGCGTTTAGGGAACTAAGGCAACAAGAAGATACTAATATTGGTTCACTAGGATACCATCACATTACCCAGAATATTAGGATTGTGTCATTGCAAAAATTTAGGATTGGAAAGGCACTGATGGATGTGTGCATCGTGAAACTTTCAAAATAGTGTTATTTTTGTTTGTTTCATTGAGGCACAGTTTGGTTGTTCTTTATGTATTTTTATTCTTGTATTCTTGCATTCCTGGTTTTCACTCTGCTACCTTTCGCTTTCATACTTCTGGTACCTTTCATATGCTAGCAAAGTCATTGCTACACTTTTATAACAAAAGTTAAGAATGTTCATAAGTTATCTTCTCTATGGCTTTTGCTTGGTAGAAGAGTGAAAACCAGGAATGCAAGAATACAAGAATAAAAATACATAAAGAACAACCAAACTGTGCCTCAATGAAACAAACAAAAATAACACTATTTTGAAAGTTTCACGATGCACACATCCATCAGTGCCTTTCCAATCCTAAATTTTTGCAATGACACAATCCTAATATTCTGGGTAATGTGATGGTATCCTAGTGAACCAATATTAGTATCTTCTTGTTGCCTTAGTTCCCTAAACGCTACTTGGTATTTTATCTCATCTTAAACCCTAGACATCAAGTACAACACTATAATAAAACAGAAGAAAGTTTAACAGATGCACTGTGGACACATACATAATCATAGTAACAATAGCATGGATCCTCCAGGACACATGGGGAGATCATTGGAGCAGAGGAGCCCTGGCCTCAGAGATGACTTTCACTGAAGTGTGATGGAACAGCTATTATTCAGTTAGTAATCAGGCCAGGGATTTGAAATCGGAGCTTCTTTGTTATGGTAATGTTAAAGCAAGTGGCATAACGATGGTAAAGAGTGATGGTATCCCTTACAAAACACACTTGCATTCTGAGCTAGCCATGAGGTCATACAGCCTGTAATGAACCTGCACACTGTTTTCAGTGTTTTTCTGTGCATATCTCTTCCTACAAATGTTTGTAAAATGTCACATACACATATAGCATCCTTACT
>NW_026592413.1:0-2263 GCF_907164565.1 Psammomys obesus | reverse complement strand
AGGAAGGAAGGAAGGAAGGAAGGAAGGAAGGAAGGAAGGAAGGAAGGGAGAAAGGGGGTGAGGAGGAGAGGAAGGGAGAGAGGGAGAAGAAAGCTTGCTTCTCTGACCACAACCAAAACAATGCCTTGGAAACCAGTCTAGGACCATCCTTCCACTCCAGCCTAACTCTAGCCCAACCCCAGCCATCCTGCTGCACTCCGGTTCCCCACTGTTGCGTGGAGAGACGATTGAATGTCACCTCATACATTAACCATGGAGAGGGCTGAGGAAGCATCGTTACCCACCCCTGCACCTGTGCCCGGTCCCTCCATCACAGACCATCTGGACTGACACCTTGATTGATTGCTCGGGGTTTCATCTCTGCAGCCTCCCCTGGAAGGAGGGAAGGGCACATGGCCACATAATGCCAGCACATGCCACCGCCCTGTGGGCCGAATCTGCTGGGGATCTCATCGCCAAACTCCAAACCGCACAGGAGCATCTTTGGCAAAAAGAGTCAGAATTCAGCAGTTTTGCTCAATCCCAGGAGAGGAGCAGATCTGGGCTGTTTCTGAGGCTGGAAAACACCCACATCACCCTGGAGGGTAGAGCAGCTGCGGAATGAAGCCCTGGCAGTTTGCAGCGGGGCCAGCCCGGCTGCCGCCTTGTTCCAGGGTCAGCAGGTTATGGAGCGAGAAGCCATGACACTCAAAGCCTTAAGGGAGAACACAGTTTATGACACTGATCTTGGTTCAGTTACAAAGGGCCCTTGACCTCCTAACTAGAGGGGGAGGAGAAGAATGTGGCTGGCACTGTCCAGCTCCCATCATTCCCTGGGCATTGCCTAGCTCTATGTAGCCTTATGGACGCTTCAGTAGGCATCAGAAGCAGGTATTACTGCTCTCATGTGCAGGATGGGTTTGTAAACTCAGAAAGGTGGGATAGCCTGCCCACAGACACAGAGATTGCCCATGGCAAACCTACCTTAAAGCTGCCAAATTCTGAAGTCTATCCCCCCATCATGTGACACGCTCACCTCAACACACTTCAGGAAAATGGGAACCCTGACCCTGGCTTGAAAGGGTCTTGACTTTTGTGTAAACAAAATACAGAGCAAGAAGCTTGAGCACAAGTGTAGTTAGATTGGTTTAAATAACCTATACTTAGTTACTCTGTAAGATATCCATCCAGGACAAAAAGTAAGTGTGCATAAAGAAACATATTATGTTGAATAAAATGGTATTCATTCATCCATCCATCCATCCATCCATCCATCCATCCATCCATTCATTCATTTTGCAGTACTGAGAATTGAACACAGGACCCAAGGCATGCTAGGCAAACACTGTACCACTGAGCCAAACACTGTGCCTCTGTACCTCTGTCCTTTTTCTAATTTTCCATTTTCTGATAGGGTCTCCCTGAGTTCCCAAGGTGGCCTTGAGCTCTCCCTGTGGTCCAGGCTTGCCTTGAGCTTGCAATCCTACTGTTTTGGCCTCCAGAGTATGTGGGATTACAGGCCTATGCCACAGGTCCTGACTCCAGATAACTGATCTTATTTTGAATCTGAAAGTCTGAGATTGATGCTCATCCTTCTCCCTGTGCTAAGGGAGAGAAGCCAAATGCCAAAGCAATGCTGGCAACAGGGGATGAACTAGGCAAATGTCTGACTAGACAGGCATGTTCCTGTTCTGGTCTCTGAACTCCTTCTGTGACATTTGCTTAATGTTTAGAAGGGTGATTTTTCTTACAGAAGCAATGCAAGGCGGTGTCTGCCCTGCGGCCCCTCTGGGCTCTGTTGCCACCCTCTGTCCACCCTTCCCAGATCCTGGGAGCTAGTTGTACAGAATAATTCTTGTTGGAGAAGCAAGAGATGGGGAAAATGTCATATTCAGGGAATTAAATTGCCATATGGTCCATTACTTTCATTAAAAAGAATTTATGGAGCTAGGAAGATGGCTCGGTCAGTATAGCCTTGCCAGGCAAGCATGAGGGTCGTTGCGCAATCTCCAGAGTCGGGGATTGGGGGGGAAGCTGGCAATGGTGGGACACACTTGTAATTCCAGTGCTGGAGAGGTGGAGACAGGTGGCTACCGGAACTAGACCAGTCTACTTGGTGAATTCAAAGCCAGTGCCAGACCCTGACTCAAGCAAAAGGGAACAGCACCTGAGGAGGGAACCCAAGGTTGATCTCTGGCCTGGCCTGTGTGTGTGCATATGTGCGCATGTGCATATATGAGTACACACACACACACACACACACACACACACACACACACACACA
>NW_026592412.1:0-13723 GCF_907164565.1 Psammomys obesus | reverse complement strand
AGTCTTATGGAGGAAGAGAGGGGGTGGAATTAGAGGGACATGGAGGGGACAGGAGCCCACAAAGAAACCACCAAAACTAAGAGATCTGAGCCCAGGGAATCCTGCAGAGACTGATCCACCAAAGGAGGACCATGCATGGAGAGGACGTGGACCCCCTGCTCAGATGTGGTGGATTGGCAGCTCAGTCTCCTGTGGTTCTCTGAGTGAGGTGAGCAGGCGCTGCCTCTATCATGAACTCAGTTGACTGCTCTCTGATCACTTGCCCCTGATGATACAGCCTTGCCAGGCCACAGAGGAAGAGGATCCAGGCAGTCCTGATAAGACTTGACAAGCTATGGGTAAATGGCAATAATGGAAAACTCCCCCTTCCAGTTGGCTAGTGGAAGAGGATGAGGGGAAGTGAGAGAAGGGTGGGACTGGGGGAGTTGCGGGAGGGGGCTTCAATCGGGATATATAATGAATAAATTGTGAAGCAAAAAATTAAAATTAAAATAAAAAAAAATTTGTGCTTTCCTAATTGAATTGTTCCCATGCTTTTTGGTTTATGCACTTAGGGCAGACACCATTTAAAGTGCCAGAATTTGCATACATGCAGCCTTGAGTGAAACCTCTGTTTATTCCAGGTGATTTTGAAAAATTATTAGTGAGGCGCTTAGAGATGTGGATGGCATGAGATCCATTAGGATGAGACTGATACCATACTTTTGGGTTTCAGAATTTCCTCTTGTGCAGAAAAGGATGTGTTTTCATTATACAGAAATCTGAAGGTATGTAGCCTAGCTAAACTATTTAGTGGAGCCAGATTCACTCAGCTCGAAGAGGGCCTCATGTCTCATAGGCACCTGTCTAATGCCACTGTAGAAAACTGGCTCCTAATTTCCCAGAGTTCAACTGAAAGCTGAGTAAAAGGCTACAGACAGGATTTGTATTCATGAAAGTCAGAATTTCCTTCTTTAAATAATTTAGTTGCACTGGAATGAATAAAATCTCAATTCTCTCCATTGAATGTCCTGATGTTTTTTTTTTTTTTTTCCTTTTTCTTTTTGAGACAGTCTCATGTATTTTGGGCAGGCCTCAAACTTTACTATCTTCTTGGAGTGCTGGGATTACAGATGTATGTGCATCACCATTTATGAAGTCTGGTGATCAAATTCAAGGTTTTGAGCAAGCTATGTGAATATTCTACCAGCTGAGCCCTGATTTTCTATTAAGCCTGCACTATTCGTTGTGGCAAGGTTATGTTGTAGTGCCCAGAGACTGATGTGAGGGTCTTAAGTTGTCAGCTTTGGCTAGAAATAGGTGTTCTTCCCCTCCCCCCCGTGACAGGTATGGTATACATTTACTAATAAGCGGATATCAGCCATATAATATAGGAGAGCCATCTACCTACCTAAAGAAGCTAAACACTAAGGAGGACTCTAGGGAGGATGCTTAAATCTCATTCAAAATTGCAAACAGGCTAGACACCAGAAGCAGTAGAAGAGAGGAATCAGGATGGGAGTCTGCTATAGAGGGTCCTCTGAAAGCATTCGCTTATGAGGAGATTGAAACAGATGCTGACACTCCAGGGTGAAACTTTGAGCAGAGCACAGGAAGTCTTATGGAGGAAGAGAGGGGGTGGAATTAGAGGGACATGGAGGGTACAGGAGCCCACAAAGAGACCACCAAAACTAAAAGATCTGAGCCTTGGCTGTCCTGGACTCACTTTGTAGACCAGGCTGGCCTCTAATTCACAGAGATCCGCCTGCCTCTGCCCCCCTCAGTGCTGGGATTCCAGGTGTGCACTGCCACCCCTGGAAAAATGGGTGTTATTAAGAATGTCACAGTGGTCTTGCTTCCATACTGACAACAAGCAAGTAGGTGGCACTAAATCTAGCTCTTTAATTTGCTGGAGTCTGATGCTAGGAAGCAGAAGGTTCTAATTAACAGAGGGAAGCTCTCAGCTGCCAAAATAGAAAAATTGAGTGCCATAACACCCAAGGTGTGCTTACCTGTATTGCTTTGGTTCTTGATTATTTCCTGAGTTTAACTTAACAACAGCAACAACAACAACAAAAGCCTATGAGTAGAGAGTTCTTCCCAAACTTCAAAGAGTTAGAAATGTGGCAGAAGCAGTAGAATTTCAGATGAAATGTCAGAAGCTGTACTTGAATCTGAGAAAGAAATACAGCTGTTGCCATAACCAAGTGACATACTGCCCTTTAGTGACCCTGACTGCCCTTTTCCAGATCTGGTCATAGCTCAGCCCCACTCCTCATGGCTGCATACACTTCAGGAACTATCAGTAGACCCTCATCTACTGAATGACATTTGATACAAACTGTGGCAGCTATTGTGAGTGTCAGAAGTTAAGGTCTCGGTTGGCTTTCGTGTCTCTAGCATAAATGCCTACAAATGCACTTGCTGGTTCCTCTGGTGATTATACCTTGAGTTTCAAACTGCCACACTGTTTTCCAGATTGACTGCATGGCATTTCACATTCCTAGCAACTGTGTGTGAGTGATCCATTTCTCCTTGTATTTGTCAGTATTTGGTGTTGGCAGGATTTTGTTTTGTTTTGTTTTTCGTTTTTCCAGACAGGATTACCCTGTGTAGCCTTGGGTGTCCTGAACTAACTTTGTAGACCAGGCTGGCCTCAAACTCACAGTGATCTACCTGCCTCTGCCTCCCTGAGTGCTCGGATTAAAGGCGTTTGCCACCGTGACCAGCTGGTGTTGCCATTTTTTTTTTTTTCAATTTCAGACATTTTTGGTGTGTAATAATAGCTCAGTGTGGTTTCGATTTTCTCTTAGTGGATAAGTATGTTCAACATCCTTTCACTTGCTTGTTAGCAGTCAGCATTTCCTAGTTGATGATGTATCTGTTTATGCCATTTGCCTTTGTTCTTATTGTATTGTCTTTTTTAAAATTTTGAAGTGTTTTTAGACATTCTCTTATTTCTTTTTCAATTATTCTAAGTATTTTGTGCAAGGCCATCATTTTCTTTTTTCATGTTCATTTGATATTTGACAGAGTAATTTGATAAGTTATAATGTCATCTCTTCCTGTATTCTATCATGCTTTTGAATGTCATATCTGTAAGAATGCTTTGCCTGCACCTGGATATTGATTTATTTTCTCCTATGATTTTTCCTCTAAAAGTTTTGTGGTTTTTTTCCATTTGAAACTATGCTGCAGTTTGTTATATTTCTTTTTTTAAAAATTAAAAATTATTTTATGCATGTGGGTGTTTTATGGCCTTTTTTCCCTTGCTGTTTTTAATATGTATATTTTTTGTTCTGTAGATTCAGTGTTTGACTATTATGTGACATGAGGAGTTTCTTTTCTGGTCTAGTCTATTTGGTGTTCTGTAGGCCTACTGTATGTTTATGGGCATCTCTTTCTTAAGGTTGGGGAAATTTTCTTCTATGATTTTCTTGAGAATATTTTCTGGACCTTGGATCCTGGAATCTTCTTTTTCATCAGTTCCTATTATTCTTAAATTTAGTCTTTTCATGGCATCCTTGATTTTTTTTTTTTGGATGTTTTGGTTTTGGAACTTTTCTGATTTTACTTTTTCTTTGAGGGATGTATCAATTTCCGCAGTTGTATCTTCAGCACCTGAGATTCTCTTTTCCCTCTCTTGTATTCTGTTGGTGATGCTTACCTTTGTGGTTCTTGATCTTTTCTCTACGTTCTCCAGCTCCAGGGTTTTCTCTGTTTGTGTTTTCTTTGTTTGTGTTTTCTTTATTGATTCTAATTCTGCTTTCATGTCTTGCACCATTTCCTTCATCTGTTTGAATGTGGATTCCTGTCTTTCCATGATAACATCTATTTTTTTTTGTTCGTTTCCTCTCTGTATGTCTCTAATTGTGTCTCTACATGTGCTTCATATGTAAAACAAACATACAATGCTTCTTAAAAACTTGTTAAAGCGTAAAAGGGAAGAAACAGCATTTCTAATGTCCTTCAATATTATGTATCTATATTTATTTGAGCTATATTGTATGTGAACTCAAATTGACCTTCTTTGTTTGCAGCTTGATGACTTTTCTTTTTAATTATTTTCTTATTTTATGTGGATGGGTATTTGACCTGCATGTATGTCTCGCTCCATGCAAAGCATGGGATTCTCTCAGGTTTTGTTTCTATTCCAATGTCTTTATATAATTTTCATTTTGAAAGATGCTTTTACAGAATAAGTGATTTTTAGGGCAAAAAGCTCATGGAGAGATGAGAGCCTGCTGGAGGAAACCATACTAGAAAATAGGACCGAAAGTTCAGATCGGTGGGGAGAGTGTAGAGGTGGAGACATGGCTCAGCACTCAGGACAACTGTCTGCCTGATGGAGGTTCATTCCCAGTACGCAAATGGGGGCTCATGACCACCTAGACCTCCAGTTACAGGCATCCAATTTTTTTATGGCCATTATGAGGACTAGGATTGGATGCTTGGGAAGGATTAGGAACCAGAGAGGTTAGGAACTAGGCTGAGGAGGGAAATGGGGATGGGGATGAGGGATTTAGGGAATTACTAGCCTGGGGGAGAGTTAAGAGCTGAGGAGGAGGGCACAAAACTTTGGAAGAGGCCAGGATGCTCTCAGCTGAATGGAAGGAGCCTCAGATGGATGGTAAGATGGCTGGAGAAGACAGAAAGCTTGGCAAGAAGACAGGTCTAATTTGGAGGTGAAGTAGGAGACACATGAGAAATGAAGGAGAGTGAGGATGTGAGCAGGAGGATGGGGGTATAGGTAGGAGGCTTGGTTTTGACTGGATGATGATGAGAAAGACACAGAGTACAGGGGAGATGAAGAGAGCTGGGAGGGAGGGCAGAAGGCTCATGGAAAGGTGGGCTCCAGCTGGAGACAACAAGGCTTCAGATAGAGCCACAAGTTCAGATAATCCCCAAGAATCTGGGACTGGCCATATGGCTCAACAGTCTCTGCCCCTCCAGAAGACTCAGGTTTGATTCCAGCTACCCACATGGCACTCCCACCAATCTGCAACTATAGTCCTAGGATCTCTGATGGCCTCTTTTGATTGCCCTGGAGTCCAGACATGTTCTTTGTGTTCAGAATATACACCCAGGCAAAATAGCCACTCACACAAGAAAATATTCAAACAGATTTTAAAAGAAAAAAATACTTTGAGAGAGTGTTGCAGCTCTCTGCTTTTATGATCTGTTTTTTTTTTTCCCCTGTATGCAATCTCTAAATCACTACTATGAACTCAGGAGGCAAAGAAAGTAGTCTGCATGTCTTGGATTTACACCCCTTTTAAAGCAGGGCACTCAGGAAGCCAGTATTGTCTGTTTTCAATCACTCTCTCCTAATATGTACCCTCTTCACTCATAGTGAGGTGGAATGAGAGAGATAGTAACTCAATGTTGTTGCCTTTCCATGCCTGCCATAACCTTTGTGCTCTAATTGGGGATAATACTGAGGAAGGGAATTTTGATTTCTTGGCCAGTCTTGCTTGGAATTTAGCCCCTGCAACAAAGAACTGAAACCAGTGAGACATTCTGGCAGTCTTGCACTCCTGGGGAGATGCAGCTGTTCACTTGGAGCTGGAGGTTGTGGGAACTCCATGTCATTGCCTAGATCCACTTAATTTGCTTCTGCTGGTAGAAAAAGAGGGAGCAGCTCAGGTCTCAAGTGCCACATGTGCTACAGATTTTTTTTTTCTTAACAATGTTTACTAGAAAGTTTTTTTTTGGGGGGGGGGTGAATAAATTAGATTCTTTTTTTATATCTGTTCCAAACACAACTTACAAAGATGTTAAATGGCAATTAATTTTCTACTGCTGTTGTTTGTTTGCTTGTTTTGGCGCTGCTGGAACCCACTGTGTTGTGCATGGTAGGTAAATGAGCTTCATCTCTAGCATGGAGTGCTTGCTGGTTTGGGTTTATGATTTGCCCACATGTGGATATCTCACTGGGAAACAGGTGTACAGAGCTCCTTGCGCTGCCACTGTCTTAGAAATGGTTGTTGCTGAATGTTCCTGCTCCTTAGCTTTTCTAAACTTGACACTCACTAGAGAGAGCTACCTGGAAACAAGGAACCTCAGCTGAGAAACTGCTTCCATCATATCTGCCAGGAGGCATATCTGTGGGGCATTTTCTAGATTGACTCTGCGGTGCTTTAGCTCACTGTGGGTGGTGCCATCCCTAGGCATGTGGTCCTGAGATGTATAAGAAGGTCAGCTGAGCGAGTGATGGAGAGCAAGCAGTAAGAAGCTATCATCCATGGTTTTTGCTTCATTTCCTGCCTCCAGGTTTTTGCCTTAAGTTCCTGGCCTGACTTTATTCAGTGATGGACTGTGATCAAGATGTGTAAGCCAAATAATCCCTTTTTTCAAATTGATTTTGATTACAATATTTATCACAAGGATAGAAGATAAACTCAGTCAGTTTTAAAGTCTTTCCCCTAATTCCAATGTTAGTTTTCCCTTGGCATTGGTATCCCTTGATTCAAGTTAGCGTTCTTTGTTCTAGGTCTGATGAATGCTTTTTGTTTAGCTCTAGGACACATTATGCATTGCCTGCAGGAACTCTTGTTCCTCTTTGAATATTTTATTTTAGCAGTCTTAACTTTGTTCTCATTTAACATTTAGGTCTTAGCCTATTGTTTTTGGTCATGATTCCTCTGGGAGAATGAGTTCCATTGTCTTTGTGCTGTTATTTTGGTCCACTCAGCTTATTTAGTATTAATAGACTATCATTGATTCCTGAGAAGGCCAAGGGCTTTCCCAAGCCAGACTTCTCAGTGTTTTTGGTGGGGGAGGGTTGTACTGGGATTCCCTAACCAAATTCTCTAGTTGGTGTTATTGTGCCAGTGAGTAAAGTTTTGCAAGTGTGGTAGTTAAAAAGTGTCTTAGATCTAGTTGCTTGTCTCTTTGCATGACTTTACCAGCCTGCTGCTACAGTATTTCTGGAAAAAGAAATCTCAAGCCTGTGAAAACAAGACTTTTTAGAAAAGACTATGTTCCATGACTGGAGCCTCTTTTCCAGTTCTGCCTCCTGTTCTGTCATTTCTGGGGGAAGAGGAATCTTGGACCCTTGTGCAAAGAGTCTTTCTAGACTAGTTTATGTGTTATCATTGGCTCAATTTTTGAAGTCTAACCTGCCTTCTCCTATGTCTTCAGATGGAGAAAGATAGCCATGTCCCTTCAAGAATAAAGACACCACCTAGAACAGGCCACCTATTGTGGTTGGGTTTTATTTGTTCGTTGTACCCAACTAACTCAGGCTCTCTTGGTGGAGAGGGGAGTCTGCCTCATTGGGAAATCTGAGAGCTTCTCCTAGCTGCTCTCAGTTCACTTTTTTTTTTTTAAACAGACAATAGTTTGAGACTGTAATTATGATAAGGATTCCCATTTGCTCTGGAAGAGCAACTGGCATACCTGGATATTTTATATTTTGGGAGCAGGGAAACAACAGGCTTGGTTAGCTTCCTTTGGTTGGGGAGAAACAGGACACACTGCCTAGTGTGCTTTTCACATTTAGCATCTTAAAACAGCCTGTCTTTTTACCAACTGTGATGGTTAGTTGGTCAACTTGACACAATCTAACATCACCTTGGAAAAGAGTCTCAAAGAGGGATTGTCTAGATAAGAATGGCCTGTGCCAATATTTGTGAAATATTGTCTTGATTGTTGATGTGAGATGATGAGGCCCATTGTGTGAAGCACCGTTTCCTAGGCGGGGGGGAATCCTGGGTTGTGCAAGTGCAGACAGTTTTGAGCAAAAATAAGCATGTATGCATTTATTTTTCTCTTGTTTCTTGATTGTGGATCTGAGTAGCTGCTTCAAGTTCTTGCCTTGCCTTCCCAACAATGATGGGCTAGAACCTGGAATGTAGGCTGGCATTGAAAGCTAACATAACTCCTTCTCCTCCTAAGTTGCTTTTTGTATGTTATCATAGCAACAGAAATGAAACTAGAACATCAGATTTATTTGACCTTGATATCTCTTGAGCTCTTTCTACGTAGGGCTTCCTATTGTGTTCATTCAGGAAGAGACAAATGTGAACATGACATTTTGTCCAGGCTGTAAGTCCCTAGACATATTTTGTGTGGATGTATTTTCAATTCTTTCGAGTCAGTGCTCAGAAATGAAATCTCTGAGGCTTATAATAACTGTTTAATTGTATAAGAAAAGGCCAATATGCTCATTAAGTTACTATACCATTTAGTGCTGAATATTTCCTTGCCAACAATAGCTATGTCCCTAAATTTTAGATGTTTTGTTTTCATTTCCATTTGGCTCACTGTAAGTTGTGATTTCTTTTGAGACCTTTCTGTTGGCCTTTTTGATTTAGATGTACCCTGGAGAAGAACCTTGTGGTTGGAAGGAGGGGATTAGATTTTGCTGTTGGGTAAATGTTCCTCATATCTTGTTGGTTGATGATATTGTGGGGGTATTTGCACAACTGTTAATTTTCTGTTTAGGTTTTTTATTCATATTTGAGAAAGGGACGAGAAGTTTCCACCTATTTATACTTGTTCATTTCCCCATCAGTTTTCACTTCATGATTTGTGGTTCTACTGCTTGTTGCACTTAGAGTTACTGTGTAGCTATGCCTCATTCACCTTGTTGTCATTATGTAACGTTCCCTTCCTTTGTGGGATGTTTCTTCCTCAAAATCTATTAGCTATATTTATACACTCTTGCTTTTGATTGCTGTTTATGTAGTATAGCTTTCTATCTGGCCGTGCTTTGTTGGGTGATTTTAAATGCTTATGTCATACTTTCCTTCAATGTATAATTAGCTGGAGGAATAAAGAGTAATGCATATGTTCTTTCATGTCCAGGACTAGAATTCTAATTCACCTATTTCTGTTTTCTTGAATGATTTAAGTTGACTGTTTAAGCCTCTGAAGCTGTTCCACACACCTAATTTTAGCTCAATAATCTCATGTTACCAAGTCAACTTCTCAGTACATCAAAGGATATAGTAGCCCTATTTCTTTATTCCCAGAGATCAAATGTTTTTGACTAAATTTAGGGGCTAAGGAAATAACCCAGTGGGAAAGTGCTTGCCTGGCATGTGTGAGGCTCTGGGTTCAATCCCTGATACTGCAAAAATGAAATAAGTAAATTAACTCAGTTTATTACAAAGACAGGGCTTCGTGTAGCTCAGGCTGGCCTTGAAATAATCATGTAGCTGAGACTGGTCTGGAGCTACTGATCCCCCTGCGTCAGCCTCTTAGGTGCTGAAATTACATGCTTGCCATCACACTGTAAGTTTATCTATTATTTATTGTTATGTGCTTTTGAAGAAAAGTGTGTAAGGGCACCCTCAGCAGTCTTTTTTTTTTTTTTTTTTTTTTTTTACATTTTTTAATAGCAGTCTTCTTTATTACATTTAAACTCCTAGTATGAAGTACTTTACTTAGCATTTTAAAATCATTAGTTTCTAAGCCCTGTGTGGAAAGCTTTTCTTTTTTCTCCTACAGAGATTGTCCTTCCATCCTTTTCTATCTATATCTATGGCTCCAAAGCATTATAACCAGCAAGGGTTAGCTTAATTTTATTTTTAATTGTTGCATAAAGCATAAACATTGAATGCATTGGTATGATACTATGTGTTGTTTCAGTATAGGTAAACATTTCGTCATGTTTCAATTGGGTTAAATTTATATATCTCTAACATCCCCTTTTTTGCTGAAATCATTTGACCCCCTTTCTTCTACTTTTGAAATACACAGTACAGTATAACTATTTGCAGCACACAAGAACTTATTACTTCTGTGTAACTGTAAGGTAGTACCCATTAATTAGCAACTCCTCACCTTTTTCTTCCTCCTACTGTCTCCAGCCTTTAGTACCCAGCATTCTAATCTCAACTTCTGTGAGATTAAATTTTTAAATCTCTAACACCTGAGTGTCTTTCTGTCTTTGGCATATTTCAGTTAACACAATGATCTTCACGTCTAGCCATGATGTCACAATTAATTTTATGTTTTTAAATGGATGGATAGTATCTTATTGGGGGCATACAGATACACCTTATATATTTATGTATTCATTCATTGATAGACGCTTATGTTGATTTCATATCTTGGGTATTGTAAACAATGCATTCATGAATGTAAAAGTGTGTTTGAGGTCTCTTCAGTATACTGATTTTATTTTCTTTGAAGACTTGGGATGATGCATAAACTCAGCATAAAAAGAGACACAATTTATGTGTAAAGTAGGTTGATGCTAAAACACAGACCAATATTATGATGTACTTCGACTTAGGGTATTTGCCATAAAGTAATTGATTCAGTATGTAAATGTTTACCATGTCCCAGGAAGTATATCATTTCCTGGAATTACAGAGCTAGTGAATGCCATAGGCACTGACTTGGCAGAGTTCTTAGACTAGTGATGGGGAACAAGCAAATAGTCCTTTAAATTGAAGTTGCTGTAATGATGGACTGACAGAGCTCTCAGCCAGAAAAGACTCTTTTCACTGAGATAGCAACTCATCTGCTTTCCAATGGATGCATAGCCCAGCAAGGAATAGGGAAAATCTTTAGGAAACAGTGAAAAGGTATACCAAAAGGAGGAAGTGTAACTCATAGGTATGGCCTAGGGTGAGATGTGGGGCTTAACGATTTGATATTTACAGTCTTGGAGGGCATGTAATAATGTACTTTGAACTTTATCCCCAAAGAGGTAAAGTTTTCTGACTGCTTTAGTGAAGTTGTTATGTTAGATTTCTGTTTTTATAAAGTTTCTTTGACTTCTATGTTGAGAAGAGGGAAGAGAAGGGAAAGAATGCAGTGGTGGGCCCAATTAAAAAGCTGTAGAGTAATCCAGGAGTGGCTTGGGGTGGAGAAGAGTCTGTGAGAGGAGGATGGAGAAGTGAATGGATTCAGGACATATGTAGGAAGAATAGAGGGGAATCAGTAGCTGAAAGATATGAAAGATGAAGCTAAGAATGAGGGAACAAGAAAGGTTTTTGCTTTAAGAAATATGGGAGGAGTGCTATAATAAATACAAGGATGTGGGACAGCCCAGCTGATGACCTCTGAAAGGTTCCACCCAGCAGGGAGTCGAAGCAAATGCTGAGACTCAGAGCCAAACTTTGGGCAGAGCACAGGGAGTGTTATGGAAGAGTAGAGGGATAGAAGGACCCGGAGGGGACAGGAGCTCCACAAAGAGACCAACAAAGCCAAAAAATCAGGGCCCAGGGGGGGCCCTGCAGAGATTGATGCATCAATCAAAGACCATACATAGAGAGGACCTAGACCCCTGCTCAGATGTAGCCGAAGAGGCAGCTCAGTCTTCAGCTCCCTTACTGGGGGAGCAGGGCTGCCTCAGACATAAACTCTGTTACCGGTTCTTTGATCACTTCCCCCTGGCAGGATGGCCTTGTCAGAAAACAACAACAACAACAACAACAACAACAAAACAACAAAGGAAGAGGATGCAGGCAGTCCTGATGAAACTTGATAAGCTAAGGTCAGATGGTAGGGGAGGAGGGCTTCCCTTTTGTGGTCTACAGGAAGGGAAGAGAAGGGAAGAAGGAGGGAAGGTGGGGCTGGGAAAGATGAGGGAGGGGGCTACAATTGGGATATAAAGTGAATAAATTATAAAAAGTAAAAAAAAAAAAAAAAAAGAAAAGACTATCCAGTGACCACATTGGGATGGCCATATAGGTAGGAGCTTAGAAGTTCAGATAGAGCCTGAGGGGTTTGGGGTGCTTTATCTGAGGCTCTCATTTAAAATAATTCCTAATTTTGTGAAAAGAAAATTCTAGGTACAATATGAAAGCACCTATTCTTTGCTGAGGACAAAGCTGGGGAATCTGGACCTAAATGAAAACAGAAAGGACATGAAGAGACATTTATCGACCCAATGGGATGCTAAATTTTGGGATGAACTGATAAATGGAAACCGTGCAGGCTTTTCTTGCCTCAGTCCAACAGCATGGTCCCAAGTGAAGGATGATTGAAGGTATTCCAGGCATGGCTTACTTTTTATTCTCCTTGTTTTTGAGACAGCATTTCATGTAGCGTAGGCTCGTTTTGAACTTACTATGTAGTCAAGGAGGACTTTGAATTCTTGGTCCTCCTGCTTGTCCAACTGCTAACATAACAGGCCTGTGTCACCACAGTCAGTTTATTCAGTACTGGAGATCAAACCCAGGGATTCATTCATTATAGGGAAGCACTTTTTATTCTCAAGTAAATCCCTTAGCCCCACTTGTGAAAGCCAAGAACACTCCGGGAACAGGCATACATTCTTGTCATGAAAATTGTACATTGAAAGGAAATGCTTGGCTGGCCTGTGGTCTGTGGTCTGTGGTCTGTGGTGACTGGTCTGTGGAGGCAGAGGCAGGTGGATCTCTGGTCTACAGAATGAGTTCCAGGATAGCCAGGGCTAACAGAAAAACCTTGTCTTGAGAAACCAAAAAAAAAAGAAAGAAAGAAAGAAAGAAAGAAAGAAAGAAAGAAAGAAAGAAAGAAAGAAAATGCTTGTATTTTTGTATTTCTACTTCTCTATGTGATACTATAAGAGCTGAAATTTCTTTATATTACACTTGTTTGTCAGTGGGAGTGGCAACTGAAGTAAAAAATTTAGCCTTGCATGCAGTGTATGTCAACTATTTAATCTTTCCAGGATGGGGAGTCTTGCAGACATAAGTTTGTATGGTGGACTTTTTTACTTACTAATTTGGGAAATCACTCTCTGTGAATGTCTTTTTTTTTTTTTTAAATGGGGCTGTTACCTCATGGAGTTGCCCTGAAGCCCAGATGCTGTTATAAGATAAGTGCAAGGGCTATATGAAGTGTAAATTGTTTTCTGGTTTCACTGTGAAATGTGTCAGTGTTATTAGGAAATGTGTGATTGTTGTGAAGATTAGAATGTATTGCTGCGATTAAAATTCATTATTTTACACCATTTTCACTTAAAACAAAAAAATAAAACAAAACCTGTTTCTTATAAATAAAACAGACCTATTTACCCTATAGTTGTACAATGCTTTTAGTTAGTAAAATGTGTGCATTTTTTCAAAACCAACCAATTTTCCAACCCTAGATCATTATCTTTGTCTCAGATCAATTCAGTTCTGACATTAAATAGAGTTTGGATAGATTCTCCTCTTACCAGTTTTTACAGATTAAGACATCTGTGCTTCTGGTCATTTCCCCACTGCAGATGCCAACCTCAAATTCCAGGCTTTTACTCAAACTCCACTGATTACCTGTACCCCTCTTCAGTCTTGGTAATTTTCTTGGATGGTTTGGAGAACTAAAGAAAACACTTACACTCACATCTGCTAGTTTACTATTTCATAGAGGATTTGATAAAGTGTATAGATAAACTTCCAGATAAAAAGGTACAAAAAGTATGTGTGGATGGATAGAGAGGGCCCATGTACTCTCATGGTTTTCCTCCTTGCCATTTCCTTCATGTGCTTATCAATGATAGAACTCTATAGGCCTATTTTTTTTGACATTTTTAGTGGAAGATTTATTTAGCATGATAGAGTAAATAATTGGCTCTCGATGATCAACTTGGTGTTCAGTCTTCTAAACCTTTCTCTTCCCTGAAGTCAGATGTGATGTTCAAACTCCCGGCCCTCTAGATGACTAGAATCACAAGTTAGTACTTCCAGAAATGAGCCATCTCCTATCCTGAGATTATTCAACAGCCTTTAGATATCATTAACATAAAAATGGTGTACAGTCACACATACACACACACACACACATATTCTATTATAAATCATACTACCACACTTAT
>NW_026592411.1:0-20599 GCF_907164565.1 Psammomys obesus | reverse complement strand
TGAATCTTATTAACCTTGCTGTCTTAAGCACGGAGGACAAAAAAAAAAGCCAGTGAGGAAGTGGTTTCCCTGGCCTACTAGGTGTTCTTAGCATCCTAGTCATGAGGTGGTAGGAAAGTAAGGCAGAGAGGACTCAGAAGCATCAGGATTAACATATGAAAAAAGCGGGTGGCTGAAGGACCCTAACCTCTTCCCACCTGGGCTGTTGGTACTTGAGCAGAGAAACCTGCAATCTGCAACATGCAATCTGCAAGTGTGGGAAAAAGGGGTAGTGACCTAGAAGGGGTCATTGTGGGAAGACCTGGGATTTTTGAGCTTGGGATCTCTCCTTGCTCTCTAGCCCACTTCCATTCTCAAGAGTGCCATTGTCTTTCCTAGTGGTCTGTCACTATTTCTGTCACTATCCACGTGTCCCTAGTCCACTCCTTTGTTCTGTGACAAAAGAACCTGGCCTTCTCAGTGGGTCTCCTGCTTCTAACAAAGGACTCTTGCCAGGGCAGCCTGCCTGTTATCTTCTCAAGCTCTAGCACCCAGTGAAGGGCTTCCCGTTCTCTGCATAGTATACAAGCCAGGCTGACCTCTGCGCTCTCTGAATCATCAACCTTTTTGTTGAAAATTATTAAAGGACAGTTCTGTGAAAAATGCTGAAAACCTCACCACATTGTGGAGTCAACCAGAGGCTCTGCTCAGACTGCACTGTCCTCTTTACCTTCCAAGTACTGAATCTTCTAAGTGGTCATACCCACTGCAACTGAAGTTGCTCCAATGACATGGGAAAAACCAAAAACCTTACAATTTAGCCTGTTCTCTTGCTCTTTGCTCCTGTCTCAATATCTCTCCGGAAGAAATACTCTTGTGTGTCTAACCTGCAGTCTGCAGGCAGCCTGCTGAGAATAGCCATGAATGTTGTCTAAGACAAAAATAATAAACTTGCTTAAAACATTATGAGCTAGGTGTGGGGACCCAGACCTTTAATCCCAGCACTCAAGAGGCAGAAGCAGGAAGATCTCTGTGAATTCGAGACCAGCCTAGTCTACATAGGAAGTTTTAAGCTTTCCAGGGCTACATAATGAGAACAAATCTCAAAAGAATGCACATTTCACATTTAGAGATTGTGTGTGTGTGTGTGTGCTATTAAGTTCTTTCTTTCTCTTTCTTTTTTGAGACAGAGACTCTTGCACCTCAGGTTGGACTCAAATTCAGTATTTGCTTTTTAAAGACAGGGTTTCTCTATGTAATGTTGGCTGTCCTGGACTCACTTTGTAGACCAGACTGGCCTCACACTCACAAAGATCTGCCTGCCTCTGCTTACCAAGTGTTGGGATTACAGGCATGCAGCACTATGCTAGGCTAGTATTTTATTATTTAGTCCTGTGTGTTCCTGTGCCTGTGTGTGTGCAGTGTGTGTGTGTGTGTGTGTGTGTGTGTGTGTGTGTGTGTGTGCCATTCTGTTTGTGTGGAGGTGAGATGGCAATTTGAGATAACTGGTTCTCTTCTTTCAACATGTGCGTGGGTCGCAGGAATTGAACTTAGTCAGGCTTGTCAGCGAGTGTCATCTGCCCGGCCCCCATGTATCACTGTCTCACAAGCATGAAGGTGGTGGCAAGGAAAAACTTGCAAATGGAAATCTTCTCCGCTGAATTGTATATATTTACATTGGCATGTTAGCAGAGTCCTGTATCTCAATAATTGCAGTTTACTTCCTTTGGCTCTGTAGAGATAAACCTGACCAGCCCTTCCTGTAATACATTGTGAATGTGCTTGCCTGTTTGTGCATGTGTCTTTATATCTGTGCACAGGTTTCTCTTTTACACTTTGAGAAAATCCTGATTTTCCTGGGTGTTGCTCACCACCTCCCTCTACCTGCCACCCAAGGTAATTTTCTTTCCCACATTCCAATCCCCATTCATCCTTCTTAAACAGAAATTCCATAATGGGTAGCCGAGGACTCGAATGTGGGAGCCACCAGTTTCAGAAAGTATTGTCTTAGGGATGTACTGAAGGCCGTTAGAATGGTGCCATCGTGACAGCGGGAACTTTATATGGTGTCATGACGGTAGCTACTTACTGTAGCCAAAGAGGCCACTGTGTGGGTAGCCATAAACGTCATAATCCCTGTAGCTTCAGGGTTTACATGCTTACCTGCCCTCGGTGGGGAATAGTTCCTACTCCATAGTCTTAACAGACGCAGGGGAGCTTTTGGGGGGACTGAGGTCGATCTTTTGTAATGCAGCATCCAGTTCTTTTATATAGCTTTGCTCCTGGAGTTCAGGGTCAAAGGTGCAAGAATGCCACCGATGCAGGATTTCCACGAATGCAAGAGATACACTACTCTGGAAACCTGCATTAGCTAGACAAAGAATCCCTTAAGTACAGCCGGGACTGGGGGTTCTGAATAGAAGGGCAGGGCCACAGCCGTAAAACAACCTGATAAGGACCCCTTCCTTCTTGATTCAATTAGCCTCTGACTCATTTGTGACACAGGTCGGCAAGAGTTGCAGGGAAGCCACACCTGGTATTTGGAGCTGCCAGGTTTCCACATTGCATCGTCACGTCAGCCTTCTTGGTTAACGTGGAGGCAATTATTATTAGTCTTATGTGACAGAAAAGGAAACTGAGCAGCAGGAGGGACAAGCTATTTATCATGCCACAGTTTCTGTAAAGACGTGGAAAAATTCCAAGGACTCCTGGTTTAGTACTCTGCATGCTGTTTCACCATCCAGAGCTCAGCAAGGGAGATAAGGTTCTGGAGAGAGAAATATCCCTATACTAGCACTCAGCTTTCAGCATCCTCTTCCAGTGACCCCCAAAGCCAGTGGTATTACTTTAAAACATTGCTGCTGCTAACCCACAGTTTTTTTTTTTTGTTTTTTTTTTTTTGCATCAGTTGGGCTGGGAGTGCATGCTCAAGAATGGAAACTCCTGTGTGTTCATGCTCCGCGAATTCTCCTATTCCTTACATAGGGAACATCTGAGTCCCAAGTTGTCAGGGGCCTTATTCTGAAGGAATATGCATTCTTAAATCCCCGAGTCCCTGTTTGCCCAGCTGAAAAGAGCCTTTTAGACAACTGGGTTTAATAATAAACACATATGTATTTATTAAGAGACATTCTAATCATGAAAAAGAGAGAGAGAGAGAGAGAGAGAGAGAGAGAGAGAGAGAGAGAGAGAGAGAGAGAGAAAAGGTTGGGTAGTGCCTAGGTTTCTGAGAATAAATCCTGGTGCCGTGCTGTGTGACCTTGGGTATATATCTAATTTTCTCTAGGCTTCAGTTTCTTCATACGTCACAATACCTCGGGTAAGATGGTCTGACTCTAAAATGGTGTGTCACTATATATTCATTCATTTATTCATTCATTCATTTACTCAATAAATGGTAGTGAGTGAAATCTTTTTGCAGGTAGTGGGCTTGGTGCAGGGGACTCAGCAAGGGGAGAGGAATAAGAGCGAGTGTAGTTTGAAAATGCTCAAAATCCCCCATGTAAGGTTCTTCAGTCATGCTTTATTTCCATGCTGACTTACCTTTTCAGAAAATACTCCCTCTTCCGTTGCAGAATGGAAATTGGCAAAGAGAGAGGGAAAAGGGTCCAATTTGCGCCTTTGCTATTTTAAGAGAGGATGAGATTAGGAGCCAAAGTGGAGTGATGCGCTCTCTGGAGTGACCTCCGTTCTCCAACACAGGAGAAAACCCACGTCTTTTGCTCGTGAAGTGGCTGGGACTCTTGGGTGCGAGGCATTATTATATAAATTCAAGCTCGCTCCTGATCCTTAGTACCCTGAGTTGCCTGAAGGGGGGAAATGGCACTGCCTGCGTTTGCAGCCCGGGAGCTCGGGCCGCCACTGCAACCAGAGCAAGGAGCCCTCACCACCTGTCCCCGCCGGCATTCCAGAGTAGAGGCTGAATTGGCAGCAAGCTGGCCAGGGCCGGTCGCTGCCTCAGTCCTTGCCGGCCCTCCTAGGGGTGTGTCTCTGGGATTCAACTCCCCGCCGCTCCAGGACAAGCCCCCAAAGGCATTTTCTTCCTTGGCGGGAGCCTTGCGCGCCCCGTTCTTCGCGTTGCTGCTTCGAGGCCGCCGCAGGCGGATGCACGACCTCAGGCGACGCTGGGACCTGGGCTCCCTCTGCCGGGCCCTGCTCACTCGGGGCCTGGCAGCCGTGGGCCACTCAGTCAAGCACGTGCTCAGCGCGATCTTCTCCAAGATCTTCGGTCCCTTGGCCAGGTACATTGTGGGTGAAAGCAACGCTCTCGTTCTGGGTCCTGGGTTGGAAGGGGCGGTGGGAGAAGGGAAGGCAACTGGGAGCGGAGGGAAAGGCTTAAAGTTCCAGTGAGACGGTGGTGGCCGGGCTGGGGGACTTGGAACCGGTTGAGTAGGCAACTGTCCGCGATGTGGCTTCCTTCACGCTGTTCGCGGGAAAGGGCTGAGTGGCTTCTGCTTGCAAAGTCCAGCAGCCTGTGGGCTCCTTCCCTTTCCCCCAGGGGAACCCCTAAGCCCCAGCTCACTTCTAGAGGCCACCCGGTAGTCAACTGGACAGGCGCCAAAGGAGCCCGCGTTTAGGGTCTGCGGCTCATGCACGCGGGTGGGACAGGGGTCCGGAGCCCCGGAGAGTCCCGTGGGCCAAGCGGGATGGGGAAGGGAAGAGGAGAGAGGTGAGCGGTAGGCACCCGGTGCAGGGTAGGGTGGTTGTGAGTTAGGGAGACCAGGACAGGACGGATCCTGCGGGAACCGAGACTCCGCAGATGGGACACAGGGTTTTTCCGCGGGGGAGGCGGCCGACCGCCAGCGGGATGGAGTCGGGGTGAGGGGGGTTGCGGCAGAAGCCACAGCGCTGAGCCTGCCGGGAAGGAAGGAAGCGGGGAAGGGCGCCGCCGCCGCCTTAGTGGAGTACTCTGTAAGGACGGGAATGGAAAGGGGCACAACGGTGGCGCCACGGGGAGGGGGCAGTGCGGGAGCGAGGCGAGCGCGGGCCAAGCTGCGGGATTGACGTAACGAGCTTGGGTTTCCCCCAGCGTCGGGAACATGGATGAGAAATCCAACAAGCTGCTGCTGGCTTTGGTGATGCTGTTCCTATTTGCCGTGATCGTCCTCCAATACGTGTGCCCCGGCACAGAATGCCAGCTCCTCCGCCTGCAGGCGTTCAGCTCCCCGGTGCCGGATCCGTACCGGTCGGAGGATGAGAGTTCCGCTAGGTTTGTGCCCCGCTACAATTTCAGCCGTGGCGATCTCCTGCGCAAGGTAGACTTCGACATCAAGGGCGATGACCTGATTGTGTTCTTGCACATCCAGAAGACTGGGGGCACCACTTTTGGCCGTCACCTGGTGCGCAACATCCAGCTGGAGCAGCCATGTGAGTGCCGCGTGGGGCAGAAGAAATGCACTTGCCACCGGCCTGGTAAGAGGGAGACCTGGCTCTTCTCCAGGTTCTCCACTGGCTGGAGCTGTGGGCTGCATGCCGACTGGACCGAGCTCACCAGCTGCGTCCCCGCAGTGGTGGATGGCAAGCGCGACGCCAGGCTGAGACCTTCCAGGTGAGTCTTTGACTACATCTCAGAAGGTCCCCTAGGTGCGGTCACTGACCTGGGCTTCCCTGAACCAGGGGCAGGAGTTGTCTGCAGTTGTTGTGGACCCTGTGCACACCTTAGCGCCCTGGGGGTTGAGTCTCTGCCTATTTCTGTAATGCTGTGGTGCATTACAAGAAGAATTTGGGCTTCAGCCCAGGTCAGCCTTTCTGCCCATCAGAAGGTTGGCCTGCTTGGTGGTTGGAGTTGAGTGTGGGGAAAGTGGCCTGGCTGCCTGTAAAGTCCCCCAGCAGCAGCTGGGACTGGGCACTACCCTCTGAGCACTTGAAAGCCCTAAAGAATTGTGTTTCCCATGTAGAGTCTCTGGGTCCACCCTCTTCTCTCCTTTGCACCTGATTCCAAAGCCCGCTGCTTTTTTTCCCTCCCCTCTTCCTGCTCCCGCATTTTCTTTCCCCTTTTAGTTTCTGACTTTCTTTAGTGGAAAATCTCTGCCCATCTTGTTAGCTGTTGGTTATGCCTTCCTTCTTTTTTTTCTGGTCTTTCTCTTGTCTATTGTCCGTCCCCCTTTCCACTTTTCTTCTCTCTTTCTCACCTTTCTGTTTATTTCTTCTTTCCCTAACTTCTACTGCCTCCCCACCTCAGACCCCACTTTTCCCTGGAGAGTGGGTATCATTCTGTTTCCTGACACTCAGGGAGGGAGAGCTCCTAGTTCTCATCTTGTGCCCCTCACTACTGCTCATATTCAAAATGTCCATGGTACTTTTCGAATATAAGGGGCATCTTGCCTGCTCAGTGACTAGCTAGAAAGTTGCTTTGGACCCCACCTAGGGCTCAGAAGCCTCAGGAGTGCTAGCAGCTTTGTCTGAGGCTCAGAAATTCCAGAGCTCAGGTTCTGGGCCACTGGGAATGATGAAGAAAAAAGCTGATTCATGGATAATCTGTAGCCACCAGGGCATTTTCTTCCCTCTAGATGCTATGGCCAGTTCCTGGAGGTCATGGGATGCTGTGAAGTGGACAAAAGGAGCTTCTTTGGAGTAAAATCCAACTAGGGCTGTTGTTTTGCTGAGATATTGAAAACAAAACTGGGCTGGGGAAGTGAGTCTATGAATGGGTTTGGTTGCAGGGAGTAAATTTTGGATCTTCTGCCGACAAGGCCATGTGTGTCTCACTTTACCCTTTTTGTGACTTCATAGGCTCTCAAGGGTGCTGCTGAGACTTGGACACTTCTTGCCTTTCATATCCCATGCTCACTCAGGTTTCCTGGCTAAAATAATATTTTGCAGGTGACTGTCAAGGATAAACTGTTTGTGTAGCTTCTTCTGTCTAGCTTCAGCAAAGGAACCCCCCGATTTTCTGGTCACAACTTCAGTTTACAGTGGCTTTTCTGAAAGACCATAGTCTTGGCAAAATTCTTTGTACTTTCATTTCCTTTTTACACTAGCAGATTGGTCTTCCTGTTCCAAGAGAACCTTGGCTACAGGATGGCTGAGTTTCAGTTCATGGCAAGAATTGTGTAAGTCATCGTCACAGCAGCGTTGTGGTATTTAAGAAAGTGTTCTCAGATCTGACAGTACTGTAAAAGATCCTCTTATGGTAGCTAGCTTGTAGGTATACTAAGGGATGGTGATCAAAACAATGTTTAGGGCAGAAACAGACTTCCATAACAGTGGAAGGGAAGGCTTGCCTGCCATAGAAGCTATAGCTTTGTCAAGTGTTACATATGGCATGTGTGACTTTATCAGTTCTTTTGAGCATGTAAGTCAGAATGTGATATCTGTAAATGTAATATTAATGCGGTCTGAATTATCTACTTAGTAGGCATTGTCCTTTGACAGGTTTCTTCAGATGTAATCTATAGGGTAAGCAGGACCCATTGAAGCCTCTTGGATTGCCCCCAGTTGAAGCAAAATTGTAATGCAATGTAATTTTGTTGGACAATAAAAGGGTGATAACACAGTGACATCTAGTCCAATCAAAGAAGAGCCACATTTGGAAAAGTCAGTTGATTGTACAGTGTTTATAAAAATGAAGTAAAATTTCCTAAAGAAATAAAATACCACCTCAAGGGCATCTTTATTATTTCACTCTTTTCTACCCATCTCCAGAATTATTCAATTATACCCTGAGGTATCCAGAATTTTCCAGAATGTTGAAAGATCCCTGCTTGCAGGATGAGCTCTGATAATATGAATGCATCACGTGTGATTGCACATGGGAGATGAAAATTTAGTAGTTGAGGCAACTGCATGGCTAGTATTCCTGAGGTGAGATAAAGGTCTCAGGATTACAAAATAAACCTTTGAACTTCCTAGGAGAGCAGCCTGTGTGGAAAGAACATTCTATTTTGTAATGAGCTTTCAAATTGTCCTCTTATTTCTGTGGGAGCATGTACTATCTTTTGGAAGAATGCAGACAGGACAAGAATATTCCCCTTTATCAGAAGACAGTGAAATACAAAGAGGCTGAATGACTTCTTCAAGGTCACTGAGGTCTTTAGTGACACAGAATGAATCTGACACCAGTTCTGTCTGACTTTGATATGTTGACTATATTTTGATGAATAGTTTGACCCAAACAAAAGGAGGTATTTCCTACTAGTGATTATAAATGTTGGCTGGTATCACTTTCACCTCCATTATTACTGTTATTAGCCATTTTACACTTGTAGCTTTAGAGGAATGGTTGGGCCACCGTTGACAGCCTGATCCAAGAAGAATGGATTTTTGTTCCAAGGAAGCCTTACTCTCAGCAGTAAGTCTTGGGGATAGATTTCTGTGTGCCTTTTTTTATGTTGGAAATTTTTGTAAAGCTAAACAGGATGAGACTAGAATGGAGGTATGATTCGTGAGTGCCAGAAGTGGCCACCTTCTGAGCGTGAGCCTTTCAACCCACATGAGGGTTAGCAAAAGGTCCCTAAACCCTTCAGCGTACCATCTGAAATGGTTTCATGCTTGTTCGGATGGTAAAGTGCTTGGGTGATATGGAATAATATGTTGTTGAATAGGAATGATTGATCATATTGTCTGGGGTGAGCAAATGAGAGAGGGAAGAGAAGGAGCTAGAGACAGCCTGAGAAAAGCTCAAGTTGTTTATTAGACTAATATTTTCTAAAAAAAAAAAAAAATTAGAAGCTGCCTTTCATCCATCTGTTTGCCAGTATGTTGCCTGAGGTCAGAAAAGAGTTCTGCTCGTTTTAGAATTTGTATGACCATTTTTAAAAATGTATCAAAACATTGTTGCACACCAGCTGTTCGCATTCCCCAATTCTACAGGCTTTTTCCAGTCTCAAACTTCCTGCATTTATAGCCAACTCCAGTGTGCCACTTGGTCTGTGGGAGGAATTCAGAACTGACAAGGTGCACAAACCCTGTTCTTCATTTGGTAGGCTGCTAGCACTTGCCCATGGAATACATCTGGGCTCAAGGCCCATGGCTATGAAAGTGTCATAATTTGCATATCTTCTATTTTCTAGATTTTAACATCTCTACAATTTTAGTAGCCACCCATAAGGATAACATTAAAATCTGGTAGCATATTGCTGATAGGAAAGGGCTAAAATGTTTTTGTTTAGATGTAGAAAAGCTTTCTGTTTGGGGGCTCAGCCATTCATTTACAAATATGGTAAAAGCTTTCTATATATTTCTTTTAAAATGGTGTCTTTATTTTTAAAAACATTAGAATAGAGTTTATGTGCCTGCTCATCTTATGTATGTCTTTACTTGCACTTGTTCTCATTATTGGTTTTGCAGCGAGGCAAGAGACAGGCATGTAGTACAATATGAGACAGGGAGTGAGTGAATTTTTACAGCAGGCAATGCTACCCTGGTGGTCAACCAGGCTGTGCTCCATTGGTCTTTCACCTTCAGTTAGTTGAGAATGTCTTTATTCTTTTTAAAAGACTTATATTTCATCTGTATGGTATTTTTTTTCTTCATGAATGTCTGTGTTCAATATGCATGTCTGATGCTCTCAGAGACTAGAAGAGAGCATTGAGTCTTCTGAGACTGGAGTTACAGATGGTTGTGAAACAAGTGTGTGCTGGGAATCTAACCTGGGTCCTCTGGAAGAGAACGCTATGCCTGTAATATTTGAACCACTTCTTCAGCCTCAATGCCTTTGGTTAGTTGTCCATTGGCAAGAGTTGTGTATCAAATATCCAACGGAAACAACTTAAGGGGAGGAAAGATTTCTTTGTGCACCATTTCAGAGGGTTTAGTTCATGGCTTCTTGATTCCATGTGCTTGGGTAGAATATCAAGGCAACAGGAAGAGGTAGCAGAGGGTTATTCTCACCTAATAGAAGACAGGAAGCAGAAAAACAAGAAGGAGTAAGGTATCCCTAAGGATCTGTCCTCAGTGACCCCTTTTCTCTAGCTAGGCCCCATCTCCTAACGTTTCTATCACTTCCCAAAATAGTGCCACCAGCTGGGAACCTGGCATTGAAAAATTGGACCTATGCAGGAAAATTTGTATTCAAACCATAATAAAGAATAGAATGATGGGTAGGGGTAGTGAAAGAAAACATGAATGAGAAAGAATAACAGAATATGTAGTGTGCTAGTAGTATTTGTTAGTATCTTTGTATGGATGGTAAACAGACAATTTAATCCTCAGAGAGACACCCATGTAAAAAAATGTTACTCTGAGTTAACTTCTGTTGATAGTCTAAGGTTACTGCCATGATGTGGCAATTAAAATACTAAAGGTTGTTTTCTACGAGTATCAGTAGTCAACTGAGATGATATTAAGTGACATTAAAGAATAGTCTTTTCCCACTGTCACTCATCAAAAAAAAATTTATGAAACTGTCCATTTTGTTCTAGGGAAGACATGCTCTTATAAAGCTGACAGTAGAAGTAAACAATTTGCTACTTTAGATACCTAATAAAGAAAATGTACTTTGTTTTGAAAAGTATCTGAAAATCAATAATGCCTTTAAAATGTCAAACATTTATCAGAATACATTAAAAACAGAGACCCTTTCATCTGTTTTGTGATAATATAGATTTTAATCTACAAACCAGGAGAATTAATAATCACGGCCCTGTTACTGTGCCAGCCATTGAGGAGATGAGAATCACACCAATGCCAACAAAGCCCAGGTTACCCTCTTCAGCCTAAAGCCCCTGAAGATTGCCGTGTTAAGTGTAGAAATACATACTATAGATAAGAAGGTTGAGGGGGCACTTCATGACTTGGGGAGATCCTTTCATCTTCCTGGCCTGAAATTTCTTCTCTGTAAAATGGGAGATTTAAGCAAGATATATTTCAAGATATTTTCACTCCTTTGTAAAGTATAAAAGACAGGCAGAAAAAGAAGAGGCCCATTTGAGAAGGCCAGTGAGGTTCTATTTAGGAGAAAGGAGGCACTGTGGTAGTCATGGCATCTTCTTGGCAGTATGAACCCATCTAAGTATGAGATCTTAAATGGAAGAGTACTAAAAACACAAAAGCAAATAAAGGCATTTGAAGTTCGTTTAAAGGCAACTTTCTGACTTCTGGTTAGCAACTGAAGCACCATAGATTAAAACAGAGAGGCTGAGTAGAAATCTAGTTTGGGCTGGGAGACTGTTAAGGCACAGTGACCCAGTGCTTGGACTCCTAGTGTGCAGGGTTTGTAAGGAGATGGGAACTGGAGCTCTGGCCCTGGTTAAAGCTTAGTGGTGTATGTGGGAATATGTGAACCCAGTTCATTTGAATTCACAGTTAGCATTATTATTTAAATGATAGCTGTGATTCACACAGGGAACTCTTAGCCAAAAAAGGAGGTTTGAATAAAGTAAAAGATAGACAGTTATGATTACATAAAAATGAGAATGTTCATCTGTCAAAGGAAAGCCAAAATGAAAAGTCATATGTCAAACTCATGAAAATATGTGTAACAATTACAACAGACAAAAGGCTGAAATCTTTTCTGAACAAAGAAACCCTATGAATTGATTAGAGAAACAAAGGGCATGTCCAGACAGTTTAGGACATGAGGCCCAGGACTAGTTTGCAGACATGAAAAAAAAAAAAAAAAAAAAAAAAGCTTAGTCTCACTGGTACTAAAAAATGCAAATATAAGAATTTAAACTTAGGATAACTTTATTTTTATTCTCTAATTAACCCTAATTAAAAAACAAGGATGTGTAGTATAATTTTTATAAATTGTTTTGGGGAGCATACATTTAGACTTTTGGGGGGAATAAATTAGATGAATGTAAACATAGGACATTAAACGTATTAACTTCTGAGTGGTAGGGTAGAGTGCTTGGCTAGGACATGCAAGAAGGTCCAGGGTTCAATCCACACGAACTCAAAGGTTTTTGTTTTGTTTTGTTTTGATTTTTTCTTTAGTCCATAAGTTATTTCCTAGGATTGGGGTTTTACTGAAAACAAAATCTCTACATAAGTTTTTCATTCATTTGCTCATTTATTTATTTATCTATTTAATAAATTTTCATTGAGTACTTGCTATCAACACTATATCTTTATGCTGTAGACCCTGTGATGTGCCAGGTAGACCGTCCTTGCCTCTGTAGTTGGGAAAGAATTACAAGAGCTTAATTAATTAAAATCATTAGAGGAGCCATGGAAGTAGAGGGAAGAACACGGTGTTGTGCAAACAGTCTCAGGGAAATTGTGGTGTAATGTGTGAAGAGCTGAAACAATGGGAACAGGAACGCCACATAGAAGAAAGTGCTTCAAGAACGTCAGGGAATTCACTTGGAGGGTTATTGTTGCAAAACAATGTAAATGGCCTGTTATAAAATAAGGAAAATGCTACTGACTCAGTACTAAGCAAAATCCCATAGAATTATGGAACCAGTAAGACTAAAACTGTTTTTCTTTCTTTGCTTGTTTTAGCAGAGGAGGAATGGGAGAGGGATAGAAAATCTTTCTATCTCTACTATATCTAAGTAGTAGAGAGTATAGACAGGGAAAAGACACACCAGGGTCTTAAAAAATGTGGAAGTGATTTGTTTTTCTTTTTCTGATATCCTGAGGATTTTGAATTTCATTCAAAAGTATGTATCACTTTGATCATAAAAGTAAACATAGTTGGGCTGGTAGCACACACCTTTAAACCAAGTGCTCCAGAGGCAAAGGCAGGCAAACCCCAGTGAATATAAGGCCAGACTTGCCTAGGTTGTGATTTCTGAGTTAGCTGGAGTTATATGCTGAGAAAAAAGTAAAGGAGGTTTGAATAAAGTAAAAGATAGACAGTTATGATTACATAAAAATGAGAATGTTCATCTGTCAAAGGAAAGCCAAAGCCAAAATGAAAAGTCATATGTCAAACTCATGAAAATATGTGCAACAATATTACAACAGACAAAAGGCTGTTGTTGTTAACCAGCAACTAACAGAAAAAAAAAAAAAAAAAAAGTAGGGGCTGGAGAGATGTCTCAGAGGTTAAGAACATTGGTCTGCTCTTCCAGAGGTCCTGAGTTCAATTCCCAGCAACCACACAGTGACTGATAACCATCGATGATGAGATCTGGTGCCCTCTGCTGGTGTTCAGGTGTACATGCAGACAGAACACTGTACATATAATAATTATTAAATCATTAAAAAGAAAGTAAATACTAATTTTTTAAGACAGGATTTTCTATGGCTGTGATAAATGCACTTGTGTCTAAACTTTGTTCCCTAAAGACTATCTGTGGTTGTTTAATTAGCCTTTGATTTCCTGGTAGCCCTTAATGAGGAGAGTGGCTTCAGTCCAGTCAACCCTCCCACTGAAAGGCAGAGGTGGTAAGTCTGATTAGTCCAGCACTGGGTGCTGATTTTTTTTTCCTAATTGGCTAACTTATTTCTGACATTCCCTGGAATTCTATACCAGCACAGCACAGAAATATCTAGGTCAATTGCTATTATTTCTTTTTCACTGAAAGACTCAAGAAAACAGTCAGCTAATACTTGTCCACAATTGGAATTAGAAGGTTTAGTTTTGCTTGACCACGGCTCTTCAAAATGACTTAGAATGTTGGCCTTCATGGGATTCTAAGTGAGCTGATTGTGTAGGAAGAAGAGCAGCCTTGAAGTTGGTTAAGGGTTGTGATTCTAAACGTCATTGAGAGCTGCCATCAGTTAGTGCATGCGTTGCTTTCATTCAGGAAAGAAGAGTCTATTGATGGACAGACTTCTTAGAGCAGGTTCGCTGCATAAGAGCTTAAGTAGACTCATAAATGAAGACCATTAGAACACTTTATTTCCCAGTTATGCTTGATGTCTGTGGGCCAGCTCTTTATACATTATAGCAAGGTGCATACTCTAATCGTTGAACCTCCACTGAAACTATGCCTAGTGTAGAAGTTATTCTGACAGTATAAACAATGTCATTTATGGTTGAAAAGCTAATATTGACATTCCATAACAGAAAATGAGATATTTAGTGATTGAGTTTAAAAAGAAAGGCATGAATGGGAATTTCCCTCTTTCCATTAAAGGATAATGAATAATCCACTTAATGGTACATGCCATGTAAAACAATGCCATTGTAAGCTTAGGGAAACATTTGTCTGAACTTCAGTAAAATATTTATTGGCAAGAGAGCTTTTCTTGCTCTAGTAGGTCTTGGGCTGTGCATATTATTCAATTGGTCTTATTACACCCATTTGTTACTTCTGCCATTTTGCCTCCTAGAACAGTGTTGAAGACTTTGACACATTTCAGAGCAGTGCACTAAATAAATCTGCCTTGCACATTCCACTGTGCTTTTTCTGGAATATTATAAATATTCAAATATAGGCATACATGCAGATTCAAAATAAAATTCAATGCATGAAAATTCTGCATAAGTTTCTTACTTATAACTTAGCAATAGTTTTGAACTTGTTATCCTGTGATATAAATACATCAAATGTGAGCTCATGGGAATTACCAATAAATATATTTTTCCTGATTAAACTGTGGGGTTTTTTCATTGACAATTTGAGCTTCAATTCTGAGTTATAAGAGAGTAATTTGCACTTCATTTACTCTAAATTGTCAAGAATTGCGTGCTTCCACAATGTAAGTGTCTGCAAAGATTTCTTTTTCAGTTTGATTGCTTCTTAAATTTTACTAGCAGAGATGCCCTACTGAGCCTGAGAGAACTGGGCTGTTGCTTGTGATGAATTTAGTCCTGGTGAATAGCTTCTGTATACTTGTCTGTGGAAGCACAGAGCAATTGAACTATGCACTGTATTGACTTATATCAAATGGATTAGTCTTGTGTGCACCATCTTTTGCATTAATTGTCTTTTCTCTATTGTTATTGGAATGTTTAGGGTCAAAGACTGGGTTTGGTCAACTCCAGCAAACTGACTCATCCTCAGTATGTCATTTAAAAAGATGATAGTGAAAAACAGAAGGAGATTTATGCATTATGTTATGGTTAAATTGTCAAGAGGAACAAATAAAGTGGGTCAGGTGATCCTCATAGCCCATACTCAGTGTACTGACATTTTTTTTAGGCTTAAATAGAGGACAAGAGGTATGCATAATGAATCAGTCCTTGTCAAGATGTGGGGCTCCATGTCCCTTATACACCATTGTCACTGCTTGGGTCTGTTATACAAGGGTGCCTGCTGGGATGTCGGAACTGCACCAATCTCTTCATGCGTAACAAGTTCCTCTTCTGATTTGAGCATAAACTTTCCTGGGGGAAGTTTAAATTCTTTGGGGTCTATTGTTTCAGTACTCTGATCCCAAAGGAAGGAGAAGAAGATTCTTAGAGTATCTTCTTTCCTCTCAAGAGAGCTGCAGCATAACTACTAGTAAAGAGAACAAATGATTCACACAGATGTTCTCGGGGTTTTGTTAACAGCTTACAGGAGGGAACAAAGCAAAGGGATTTAGAAAGCCACTTGGGCATCCATGTGTGGCCATGCATGCATGTAATTCCAACACTGGAAGACTAAGGCAGGAGGATTGCTGTGACTTTGTGGAGAATCTAGGTTTCAAGTGAGATTGAGACCAGCTTAGGTACTATATCAGCAAGGCCATGTCTAAATTAAAAAAAAAAATTGACATGTATGATCAAGTTACAGCTATGTAACCCAGAGGTAATTAAAATGACCCTTTTATGATGGTAGCCAATTCACCTGTTAAAAAGACAGATTATCACAAGGGATAAAAGTACAAAATTCAGCTGTACTTGAAGGATTGTAATAGATTCATTATGCAAACACTAATCAGAAGGAAACTGATGTAGGCGCACAAATACCAAATAAAGTACACTTTAAAGCAGAACCGTTCTTGGGCATAAAAAGAAATCAGATAATTACTAGTTCAATTTTCAGATAAATATGTGCTTGCATACACTTACACTTAATGGTGATAAGAATAAATTATGAAATCCACTGATTTCTTCTAAAATTCAATAAATGAACAAAAATTACATAGATACAGAGGATTTGAACCACACGATAAACAAACTCAATATATAATATATAAATATGTAAATATACTATAATATACACACTGTTAATACATATTTACATCAGGCTAAATAAATGCTATTTTTCCTCATGCATTTCTAGAATGCTTTGAAAATATTCTGTGTAATAAACCCTAGAGTTAGTATTTACAAACTCAGGTAAACAAATAACATGTTTAAAAAAGATTTATTTTATTTCTCATTCTGTGTATGTATGTGTGTTTAATGTACACATGAATACAGGTGCTCAAGAGGCTAGTGGCATCAGATCCCCTGGAACTGGAGTTACAGGCAGTTGTGAGTTGTCTAATGAGGGTGCTGGGAATTGAACTTGGGTCTTCTATACAAGCAGTACATGTTTTTTTTTTTTTTCTATTTCTTTATTTTTATTCCCCTAACTAATTTATTTTGAGTCAGGATTTCTTTTCGTAGTCCCATAACCCTGTTTGTTCTAGAGGTTGCTATATAGACCAGGCTGGCCTTGAACTCACAGAGATCCTTCTGACTCTGCCTTCTGAGTGCTGGGATTAAAGGGGTGTACCACCATGCCTGGCTGCATTGCACATTATTAACCTCTGAGCCATCTCTTCAGCCCCTAAAAAGTTTAATAAAGCGAACCCAGAAGATGGACCAGTTAATGAAATGCTTGCAGTAAAAGCATGAGGACATGAATTTGGTCCCCAAGAACCAGGGGAAAAAGCTAGATGTGGCCCACATGTCTGTCTTTCTGGTGCTAAAGACATGGAGACATGAGGCGCAGTGAGAGACCTCAACGTTATAAGGTGATTGAGGAAGATATCGTACATTAATCTCCGCTTTCCACATCCACGTTCATATGTGTGTATACCCCACACATGCACGTTGAAGATATGGTGATGATAATGTTGCTCTGCTATTCATTTTTTTTCTTTCTCTTAAATGAATGCTCAGACTGCTCACTTATTTCAAATGCTTTCAAGATTGGTTTTTGCAGAGGGATAAATGGATAATGCTTTAGGGTGTGTTGGTCATGTGAATTTTCACTGTAACAAGTAATTAACAATAACAACTGAAAGGAAGCTCATAGTTGGATAGATCTCACCTCTTGGAAAGATGACTCTATTTTCTTTCTCGGCCTCTGCGAAACAGAGGAACAACATTCTTTACCATATGGCATCCAGCAAAGCGGCACACAGAGACAGGAAGGGGGCAAGAACACAAAGTACCTTCCTAGGATATGCCTTCAGGGACTTGTTTCCTCCCAAGTTCATCACTTGGCTGGGAAGCTCCAGACCATGAATCTTTAGAAAACATTTTTCTTAAACATTCAAACTAGAACACGGGGGGGGAACTTTTTAAAAAATGTGGTGGACATGGTATAGAGCAGTCTTAGTCTAGGTACTCAGAAACTGAGGTACTGAGATGAAGGATTGTTTGTTTCAGGGCTAGTCTGGGCAACATAATAAGACCCCATCTTAAACAAGCAAACAAAATCAAAAGCAAGGATAAAGAGAAGTGATGTTAGGGGCTGGAGAGATGGCTCAGTAGTTAAAAGCATTGGCTGCTCTTTGAAAGGACCCGGGTTCAATTTCCAGTACCCACATGAAAATGCACAACGGGTTGTAACTACAATTCCAGGGGACCTGACACTCTTACACAGACATACATTTGGGCAGAATACCAATGTATTCAGAAAATAAGAAAAATAAATAAATCATTTTAAAAAAAAGAGTATGTTAGAGGACTAGTTCATTTTATTTATTTGTTTGTTTGTTTCTTTGGTTGGTTGATTGGTTGTCCTGGACCAGGGTGGCCTTGAACTCACAGAAATCTGCCTGCCTCTGCCTACTCGAGTGCTCATATTAAAGGCATGAGCCACTGTACCCTGCTATAGTTGTTTTTTTTTTCAATTACAGAAAATGAGGATCTTAACTATAGTATAATTTCTGCCCTATGTGTACTTAAAATATGCTAATACACTCTGGAGCATTTGTAGGGAGCTAAACATCCTGCTTCTGGAATGTTGCTGTTGTTTTATTAGTAGTATCAGGATATCAGTTGCAGTGTCATGCTCGATCTGTAAATGACCATTGGTTTGTTTTGTTTTGTTTGTCTGCATTTGGTCTGTGTAAATCCAGTGTTTTGGGAAGAGGGCCACTGTATTCAACCAGGTCAGTTACTGTAATATGGGAGCAGAGGAGCCAGTGGAATAAAGAATTTTTCCTCCAAAAAAAAAAAAAAAAAGGGAGAGAGAGAGAGAGAGAGAGAGGAGAGAGAGGGAGGGAGAGAGAGAGAGAGCCTGTTCTTATCGTGAAGATAAAATGAATGTATTTGGTTACTGAAATAGCCAAGTGAGCGCTATTCTTATAAGTGTGACTATTCCGTCCCTTTTGAAGAGGCAGCTTCAAAAAGGTGTTTTTAATGAACATGCAAACGAGCAAAAGCCTACTACCTTGGCAGGCATTAGTAGTGTAGATGGCAAAGAAATTAGGTTGAAGGCATGGAAGAATGGCCATGCCTAATACACACAAAGGCCAGTGGAACCTTGGGTTAGTCCCTACTTACACAAGAATCAGGGCTGAGTGCAAGATTATGCAGCAGGCTTGAATGTTTTTTTAACTTTTATTTTATTTTTATTAACTACAGTTTATTCACTTTGTCTTCCAGCTGTAACCCCCTCTCCCATCCACTCACAATCCTGCCCTCCCTCCTTCTTCTTCTCCTATGCCCCTTCCCCAGTCCACTGATAGGGAAGGTCCTCCTCTCCTTCCACCCTAGTCAATCAGGTCTCATCAGGACTGGCTTCATTGTCTTCCTCTGTGGAGGTGATCAAAGAGCCATCCCATGAATTCATGTCAGAGACAGTCCCTGATCCTATTACTGGGGTACCCTCTTAGACACTGAGCTGCCATGGGCTATATCTGTGCAGGGGTTCCAGGTTATCTCCATGCATGTTTTTTTTTTTTTGTTTGTTTGTTTGTTTTTTTTTTGTTTCCCCAATATTGTGCAAATGGTATTTGTGACTGGTTTTTTTTAATTCAGGTACATTCCAAGACTGTAATAGGGCAAGTTAGTTCATTACACAAATGTTGAAATGAAGAATATTAGGCTGGATGATGTACACTAGGCTATTTAAGAAAGGCTAACTTATTAAAAACTACAATGAACCCATATAAATCATTTTATGTATAAACACCACATAAATTTGAGAATATAACATTGAACCAAGATTTTGAAAAAAATTTACTTTTGAATAAAATGATTACAGTGTATATTGTTCTCTTTGGTAAACATCCATAGTTAGCTTTTGTGACCTTGAAGGAAAGAAAGCAAAAACAAAACAAAACAAAACAAAAAAACAAAAACAACCCCCCCCCCCAAACCAGCCAGAACAATAAAGACAAACAAACAAATAAACCAATCCAACTAACTAACCTCAAACAGACAAACAAGAAGCAAAAGAAAAGAAAAGAGAGATAATTTTAAGATTAGTAGAGGATTTTTAAATCTTTTGGCAGCTTCTGTGTTTCTCACCATATGAGTATACATTGAATATGCATCTCTTTCTCATTTATATGTTTGTGAAGTTAAAAAGATAACAAATAGGCTGGTGATGTGTGTTTGACAATGTTTGGTGACTTAATGCCAAGTAGAGGAGGTTTTGCTTTTTTTTTTAAAGCCTTGCTCCTGGATGAGGGGGGAACAAAATTCAAGTCTAAGTGGATCAAAGACCTCAACATAAAAACAGAAACATTAAATCTATTAGAAGATAAAGTGGAGGAAGAGCCTTGAACTCACTGGCACAGGAGACAATTTCCTGAACAGAACACCAACAACACAGGCTCTAAGATCAACAATCAATAAATGGGACCTCATGAAACTGAAAAGCTTCTGTAAAGCAAAGGACACTGTCATCAGAACAAAACGACAGCCTACAGGCTGGGAAAGGATCTTCACCAACCCTGTATCTGACAGAGGGCTAATATCCAGAATATATAAAGAACTCAAGAAATTAGACACCAACAAACCAAATAATACAATTAAAAATGGAGTACAGAGCTAAGCAGAGAATTCTCAACAGAGGAACATAGAATGGCACAGAAATATTTAACGAAATGCTCAATCTCCTTAGTCATCAGAAAAACGCAAATGAAAACAACTCTGAGATTCCATCTTTCATGTGTCAGAATGGCTAAGATCAAAAACTCAAGTGACAACACATGCTGGAGAGGATGTGGAGAAAGGGGAACCCTTTTCCATTGCTGGTGTGAGTACAAACTTGTACAACCATTTTGGAAATCAACCTGGCACTTTCTCAGAAAATTGGGAATAGCACTACCTCAAGTTCCAGCTCTCCCACTCCTGGGCATATACACAAAAGATGCCCCACCATTCAATAAGGACATTTGTTCAACTATGTTCAGATCAGCTTTATTTGTAATAGCCAGAACCTGGAAACAAACTAGGTGTCCCTAAACGAAAGAATGTATACAGAAATTTTGGTACATCTACATAATGGAATACTACTCAGCTATTAAAAACAAGGCGATCATGAAATTTGCAGGCAAATGGATGGAACTAGAAGAGATCATCCTGAGTGAGGTAACTCAGAAACAGAAAGACAGGATGGTATACATTCACTAATAAACGGATATCAGCCATATAATATAGGAGAGCCATCTACCTACCTAAAGA
>NW_026592410.1:0-5516 GCF_907164565.1 Psammomys obesus | reverse complement strand
GAGGGTCTGAGTGGGTTCGAGTCCCACCGGCCCTCATCTGGAGGGTCTGAGTGGGTTCGAGTCCCACCGGCTCTCATCTGAGTGGGGGCCAATTTGTTGGCTCCCCGTCTGGGAGACGAATTTCCAACACAGTCTCCATCTGAATTTTTGCTTTCAGTTTTGCTTCGATCTCGTGCCGCGCGGCTTGTGTCGTGTTTTGTCTGTTTAAATCCTGTGTTTCTCATGTATGTATGTGTTTTTCTGTGTCTGTTTCTTTGTGGACTTGGACTGATGAGAATTTGGACAGAGGACAGTTGAAATTGAAACTAGTTCTCGGCTCGGGAGCTCGGGAGCACACGGCTGCATGACAGGACACCAAGCAATGTGCTCTCCCTCCCATAGGAGCCGAGGAGAAAATGCTTTCAGGTGGCTGGGGAGACGTGGAGCTGGAGCTTGGGCGGGCGGTGCTCGGACACTTGGGAGTCTGTGAAATAACAATATACAACCAGCAGGGCACGGGCTCTGCAGCCCCGAGACGAAGGGGTGGAAGATCGCCCCCCCCCGCTCGGAGGGGAGGTGGGGCGGCGCGGCTGGACTCCCCGGGAGCTGCCTGCAGTGTTCAAGAGAGGCCCGGCCAGAAAGCAGGTTCATGACCTGCGGGGGAGGTAAGCTAGAGTAAAGCTCACAGGGAGCCAAGAGAACAGGCAAGGCTCGTGGGCTTGCTAGGTAAAAGTCCTTAGGCGGGGATTGGCACCTTAGCTGCTCCACGACAGGAGCTGTTCTGGCTGCCGAAAATAAAGAAAAATTCCTCCCCCTTGCCTTCATGCCAGCTCAGCAAGAGAGAGAGAAGAGAGCAGCAGGAGCTCACCACGCCCTCTTGCTCCTCTCTTCCCTCCTCCCACCTAGGGGGCTTGCAACTTACAGATCAAACAGTAATTTGAGATGATTGTTTTCAATTGGTTTTAAATGGTTGATATGATCAAAAATAATTGGGTATGTTTTAAGGTTAAATTCAAATCCTTGTTTAAAACACGTATATGTGCCTATGTGTTTGTAGGGTCTATGAATACATATGTTTAAATAACAACAATATAAATTGCCACATGGTGTGACTCAAAAAAGAAAAAAAAAAGAACAAAGGTTACAAAATCTCTGAGTCAAAATGATTTTATTTCCTCTTAAGATAAGAAGAAAGTCTTGTTCTAAGTTGATATTGGTTCTAAAGATTGGGTTGTTTTCACTGATAAATTTTGGTCTTAAAATCTGGTTTAAACTTCTGTCTGGTTTTGACTTTGAAATTATGGTTATGCTTTATAAATTCACTCCTAAAGAAAATACTTTGCTTTGATATTGCAGGGACGAGTTTTAAAAATTGTTTACATGTTTAAGGCTATAAAATATTTAAAGTTTATCAGGCATTTGGGTATGACAATGATCTTGGATAATCTGACAAAATTTAAAAGTTTCTCGATCCTTTAAAAGAGAATAAAAATACTTTGATATTTATTTTATCAATTTTATTAAATAAAACCCAGCCGTATGATTTGTGCTAATTAAAAAAAAAAAATTTACAGTTTTTAGAATGTATCTTATGGAGAGCTGTTTGTATGTTAAGCTGCTTTGTTTATGGAAAAACATGTTCCAACAGGATCATGTTAGGATAGAAAAGATTTTGATGAGAGTTTATATGTTGTCTAAAAGAAAAAGAATGTCTGGTTAAGCCAGAAAAAGAAAGCTAGAAACCTGAAGGTTAATGTATGTTGCAGAAGGTTAGTGTATGTTGCAGAAGGTTAGTGTATGTTGCAGAAGGTTAGTGGATGTAGTTATAGTTCATTTAAAAGGCTGGTAATTCCTCATTACAAAATGTTTTCTTAGGCTCTTTAAAGAAAAAATTCTGGCTGATAGGTTTGGTATGGCTAAAATAATTCATACAGTTTAAAATTGTTCCGTACTGTTCTGTTATGCAGTTGGTTCTAAAACTTATTTAATCACTAAGTTAAAAATGTTGGTTGTGGGGGATTATAAATGCTCCACAATGTTTGCTGTATCATCATCAGCACCTAATAGCTATGTTTGATATTGTCAGTCACAGCCTGTGGTAGCCTAACACGAGGCTAGCCACCATGATCTTTCAGGGATAGAGAACATATAAAACTATATTTTTGCTGCCATATCTGTTTAGGGCTTCCAGCTGAGTTCAGTTACACGTGGTCAGCCGCCATGCTAGTCCAGAGAAAGAGGATAGAGCCATGAGTTTGTGATCATTTTTGTTCAGGTATCTCAGTTATGTTCAGTCATCTGATTAGTACTAAATACAAAGCTTTTTACTGTTCAATTTTAATGCAAGTGATAGGAACAACAAGATTTGCTAGGCTCTCTATGAACTATGTCTGATTAAAAGATTTGCTTTGATTTTAGTTCAGAAAGAACAGATTTAAAGTTATACTAACAACTACAGTTGGCTACACCTAGTGTCTTTGTTTAGTTTTTCTTTTATACAGTTTAAAACAGATAATAAAGATAGACAAAGAGTAACTCAGATATGCTGGCCCTCAGGCTTGTCAGAGATCTGATGAATATGGCATTTTAACTGTGTAAGCTTATTGTGACAGAAAGTTCTGAAATCCTGGCAGTAGCTCCCCCAAGGTCTCCGAGAAGATTTGGGCACAACGACAGATGACTGCGACTCTGGATTGTGGTATGCTAACCACTGGGCAATATTGCCTCAACTGGCCCACTGCTAGGGCCCAGCCTAAGCTGTGGACAAAGCCGGGGACATCTGAGGAGCCATTGTCTCACATTGTGAGAGGCAAGGTGAGGTCAATCTCTTCTGTTCCTCTTTCCACAGAAGCAGTAAAAGCAGTCTCTCACCTTCTGTGCCAGGCTGGACAGCCTCTGTTCAGGATGCCATGAAATAGGAGCGAGGGACACTGCCTAGGTGATGGACTAAATAGTCATCTCTGTCATTTTGATTATATATTTATTCAGCTTATAATTTATCCTTCTCAGGTCTCTGAACACCTTGATGGCTATGCTAAGCTTACGGTAGCTTTACAGCTAGAAAAAAGACAATTAGATCCACTGTTAGTTCATTGATCAGTTCATTAGCTAAATTAGCTAAAACTACTGAGTACTAGATCTCTTATTTAGAAAGAAAGACAGGTTTCCCTTGCTCACAGAATTCATGTTAGTTATCTGTGTCTTAAGATATATAACTAGATAAAAAAAAATATATAATACGGAGCCTATATAGAGTCTAAAGATATAAGAGTTTAGGTTATAAAATCTAAAATGTTATTATTTGGTCTGAAAAAAAATGTTTCAGGGTTGATAAATACAAAAAAAAATTAGAGTGTCTAAGTTGATAAAAATAGTTTAAAACATGTTAAAAATGAGAGATACTTTAGATCTCTCCCCCCTCTTTGCTACTGTTGTGCTTATGTTATGAGATTTCAGAAGTTCAGAGTTTTGACATTTATTAATAGAGTTCTGATAAGTTGATAGAGCACTGACTGCTTATTATTCAGTCACCAGGTTGAGATTTTAATTTCCTTTGATTGGCTTCTGGAGATAAACTTAAAGATACTTCTCGTCATGTTAAAAACATCTGTTTAATGTATATATCTGACACAAAAGTCATAGCTTTTAGTATGATATTCTTAATATCTGCCATTTCTGGGATAGATTTTGATACAGAAATAAAAAAAAAATCAAACATCCAGGGTTTAACACTAAAGCCAGTAATGTGTTTCTGCCTAACTTTCCAATATAAACATCCAAGCTTCATTCGTGGCTAAATACCAACAGCTATGCCCACAGAAAAAAAAATGTTAAGATGTAGTTTTACCTGTTACTCTCAAAATGTTCAATTTGCTGATATGTTACTTTTCTGAGTATTTACAGATGAGGTTTTTCCTAATCTTTCCAATTTAATAGATAAATTTTAACTTCTGCCTCCAGTCTAAATTTGTCTCAGCAGATTTTCACCTGTTCAACTCTGTTCTGGGATCAGCTATAGACTACAAGCTGAGATCTGGACTTCCTGAAAACTGACCTGATTGCTCCCTGCCTCTTCCGGTGGATCAACTGACCAGATGCTTGGGACTGCCCTATTGCCCAGCTTTTGACTGGCATTTCAGCCTCCCCAGTCCCTGATGCCTACGTCCAACGGTCAGCATGAAGAAGCTACAGAAGACGGATCTCCGCCCAAATCCCCCCTAACAGGCTGAAATGCTAAGTCAAAAGTGGCTCCCTGACATTGGCTATTATCTTGAGCATCTGCTTAGCTGCTGACCATACTAAATTGATAAGAGATAACATGGCTAAACTCAGAAAAAGACTCAGACAGAGACAACAATTCTTTGAGTCAGGACAGAGCTGGTACGAGAGATGGTTTAGTCGGTCCCCCTAGATTACCACCCTGATCTCCTCCATTATGGGTCCCCTAATCATAATTCTCCTGATTCTACTAGTTGGGCCTTATATTCTAAATTGGCTGATCCAGTTCATAAAAGATCGGTTACAAGCGTTGGTGTTGACCCAACAATATCATCAGCTCAAACAACAGGAGACAAAAGTTAACTCTTCCTAGGCCCGAGAATGGAAGATTCCATTCTAAGTTAAAAGAAAATGGGGGAATGAAAGACCCCAGCCTCACACTAAGTTAAACATAGCTAATGCCATTTTGTGAGACACCACTGTTTTGTAAAACTCTGAAGGCCAGATGAGAAACTGGAAAATTACTGAAAAATCCTAGCTGTGTCACCCACTTGGGATATCTGTGGTCAGGCTGCCCCAGTCATAATAAAAACAGTTTGTGTTAATCACTCTCATAGATATCTGTGAGACTGTTTCAGCTAAGATAGGGAAAAACAAAATAACAGGTGGCAGGCCACGTCAAGGGGTCATCCTACCCCCCTTGACCACCCAGTTCCTGAAATCTTGGTGCCCCTGCCAAACTTTGACGCAAATTGTGGTCTCGTGTAAACGTACCAATCAGCCCCCTGTAACCATGCCCTCTCGTTTCTGTACCAGTGCTTCTGCCTCTAAAACCCTATAAAAACCCCAGCTTCCCATCTAGGGGGCGCGGAAGTCTTCCGAATGACTTTTCGCCCCGGGTACCTGAGTATCAAAATAAAAGCCTCTTGCTGTTTGCATCCGAATGGACTCGTTGGTCTTTGGGAGGGGGTCTCTCTGACGGAAGATACCCTCCGGGGATCTTTCATTTGGAGGCCCCAGCGAGATCTGAGACCCCCCCACCCAGGGACCACCGACCCACCTTCGGGAGGTGAGCTGGCCAGCCGTCTTTTCTGTTGTATGTATCTGTCTTGTCTGTTGTGCGCTTCTGTGTCTGTTCTGTTTGCAACCTGAGACTTGATCAAGTCATCTGAATTTGGCGGAAAGTAAGAAGGGGTCGACGGACCCGGACTTCTGTTCTGCTGGCCCGGGGAGCCGTCTCCAGGGTGAGAGGGTCTGAGTGGGTTCGAGTCCCACCGGCCCTCATCTGGAGGGTCTGAGTGGGTTCGAGTCCCACCGGC